>NW_027315746.1:12474893-12502393 GCF_026437365.1 Eucyclogobius newberryi
CACTAAAAAGAGTAAAAAAGAGAAGAAGGCCAAATATAATATAATATGACTTTATTTTGCAAGTTTGAATCACATTTGAAAGTTACAGCAAAAATAGTCAAACAAATAAACGATGCAAAATGGTGCATCATCTTTATCTGAGAAATTAATAGACACCACAATGGTAAGCAGGTAAAGCAGGTTTTGTTCTGTACTTTAATAACTAAAGTATTAAAGAAACCATAAATATGTGCTGATGATTGATGAATGCAATTAGAAATGAGTTAACGATATAAGGCACACAAACAAGGCACAGAACACAGTGCAGTACAAACTCAATTATGAGCAATATTTTCTGAACATTTGCACTAAAAGAAGATGAGATTACACATAGTATTGTAAGAAATGATCATGTGAGTCACTTATCTGCAACATTCAAATGTCTCTGCTCACGTACAAATTAAAGGCGCACTATGTCACTTCTCTGGTTGAGAGTGCGCCACCTGCTTGTCTCCATGGAGATGTTTTCCCCGTTCTTGGAAAGTTCAACAGTACACGTTTAACTTATCTATCTCCATTAGAAACAGTGTAAAAACCCTTGATTGAACGAATGCAAGAAGTAAATAAAGTTCGAGTTTAATGCCATACTGTGGGACATTCCAGGCAAACATCTCCATAGAGACAAGCAGGTGGCGAACCCTCCACTAGGAAACTTATATAAAGCACCTTTCACATTTTTCTGAGAGTTACAAATACATGCAGCAGCTGAAAGCATCATTACTTTGCTTTGTCATTATTCTAAAATATACAAGTGAATTGTTCTTTTGCTGTAATTTACAAGACAAGATATTTACAGAGCATTTTAAAGCCGTGATTATCAATTAAGGCGCCAAAGTTGGTTGAAAATCTGAATAGAATATACCAATAGTTTAATTAGTTCATCTTAACTTAACCAGCTTTCAAATCCAAGAATAATATCGTGGATTATAAACTTAACTTCAAACTACTGAAACAGATATACGTCAAAGAAGACATGTGCTGTTTTATTTTTTGTATTCATCATCATTATTTCACATTTTGTTAATTAAAAACAGTAATATTGATCTAAAACAGCTTCATGGTAGAAACATGTCTATTAACGTCATGTTCCAAATTGTTGAAAATGTGTCACTTTTTAAACCTACGTGTATAACCTGGAGAAAAAATAAATAAAAAATCTGAAGTAAGCGCAGAACAATGGGCAGGGATAGGAATTTTCTGAGCACTTCATTCTCAAAGCAGTACAATACAGGATTATTCAAACACGCTCGAATCCGTCACTTTAAACACAACTCTGAGTAAAACAATGATAATGGAACACCGTCATGGCATGGTATTTAAGGCTCCGAAAGCTCCATTTTATATAACAATGCCCTTTTTAATGAACGTTCTATTTAAATGTATTGTTTATTGTGAACCCAGTTGTGACAAAAAGTAGATTTATAAAGCCCAGCTGAAAATCACTGCAATATAATCCTTGAGAAAGCACTAAAATACAGACCGACACCATAACAATTAAAGTTTTGTCTTGCTGTAACCTCGGGCGGGTGTCAAAGCCCTCTGTCCCACATGCACAGGGGTGAAAATGGGTGTTAGATCATACGTGTTGTACAGGCTTCTGTTGTTGTGCTGCATTTATGGCACAAAACCTGTTGAGATCAATGACACTGAGGGAAAAAGTGTGAAAGTGCAACATTCTGTACAGGGAATGAGAAGACACACTTTGTTTTTTACAGGTTATATACAATACCATAAGCGCTATATCTATGCTACATCTATATCATTTCTCTATTGTGTTTTTTTTTTTTTGTTCAAGTGTAAAAGAACTGCACAAGTCAAGTGACATTCAATACATTTCTGGGCAGTAAATGTTCCAATTTGCAGTAAAAGCGTAAATGGCAGGATTAGTAAACAGACTTTGATTTACTAACAACATTCGGCGTCTTTTCATGTTTTTATCATCCGCATATTTAAGTAATATAATAAGAAATACTTTAAACTTCAATTTACATCCATTTATCATTGAGTTTATGTACAAAACATTGATGTAATTGTCTATTTTTTGTGATTTCAAGAGGAAAAGCATATAAACAGGCCTGAATACGTCTCATAAATGCATCAAGTTATATTTTTGTCTTTATATTCTTCTTTTTTCATTGTAAGCAAATATAGAACAAATAATAGTACTACACTCCTTGAAGCATCTGTGACCTTTCTTCTGTCACTTTCTCAAACGTGGTAATTTCAAGTTCGAGGAGGTTTTTTTCATCACGTTGTCGTTATTGCACGTTAATCGTATAATCTTCAAACACTGCGATGCGTGTGATATTTAAACCAGCAGCTTATTTGGCATCATATTAGGATTACCTTTCCAATATATGTATATGTCAGATAAACAGTGGCATTGTGTTCTCAGAAAGGTATGTTACAGGGCTATTTCCAGATAAGAATCAGCTCAGAAACACTCCACAATTTAGTGAATCCAGACAAAACTTGATTTTCAACTACTTTACTGAAATGCCTCCAACATTAAATTGTAGCACCCTGAGAAAAGCTCTGAATCACACAATACGTCTCCTTTAATCTTTTCCTTTTTGTTTGTTTGTCTTTTGCACATTATAATGCGTCAAGCATATTTCATGATAAACCTGGAGCTATTTTATATATTTCTAAGCAAGATCTGCTAAAGGAAAGTGTCAAAACCATTCTAAAAGCATCAGATAGGACTTTTAAATCGTGCAAATAAGTGTTGGTTGGCATTAAAGTGTGTGTTGTCGATCAAACATCTCATCTCGCTCCTAAACGACGGTGATCTGAGTGACACACACGTCGTTGGAGTCATCCCAGCCCTGATACCTCGAGGATGACGAGTCCATGGCTAGTCATACGGGCCGGGGCTGCCTGCTGCCGTCCCTCCTGCTGCCGTCCGCCGGACAGGAGTGGTCCCTGAGGGTGCTCCGGACCCTGCTCACCCCGTGGAGGTGCCCCTGTCCCCTGGCGCCCGGGCAGCAGAAGTCCCTGAAGCACCGCTTGAAATTCTCATCCAAAAAGGCGTACAGGATCGGGTTGAGGGAGCTGTTGGTGTAGCCGAGCGCCACGCAGAAGAAGTAGGCCGCCATCACCTCTGTGGTCTCCGGCACGTTCGGGGATATGGCCTTGATCAAAATGAAAATGTGGATGGGGGTCCAGCACACGACGAAAACAGCCACCACGACCATGACGAGGCGCGTGATCCGCCGGAGGTTGCGGTCCTTTTCGGGGGATCCGGAGAGCAGGCGCACGCTTTTGAGGCGCAGGACCATCAGCGTGTAGCAGACAGTGATGATGATGACCGGGGCGACGAAGGCGAAGATGAAGACGCACACCTTCATGAGGGTGTCCCAGTACGCGTACGGCTCCGGGAACTGGAGGGCACACTCGGTCGTACCTGTGAAGTCAGGAAAAATGACAACGTTATGCTTGCATTTTGCGGTGTTGTGTCCGAAGTTGAGGATAAGTGTGACAATAGAAGGGTTAGTTATCGATTTGTTGAGTATAAACAGCATTTAACGCCACTATTTTCCGCTGAATGCTTGACTTTGTGTCCCCAAAATGGCTGGCGTTGAATTTGACTTGACAAAAGTTACATTTGGTGACTAAACTTCATCATAATCAACATAAATGGCTTGAATGTTTGTGCTTTTCTTTTGCAGCTTTGAAATGGGGCGATGTGACGGTAACTGAGGCGGACACAGAAACGTTTAAATCTTTGTTCTTTAGGGAGATAAGTTGAGCTTTTTAAAGGCTTGTACGCGATGAGTCGTAGCGAGGAAATGTCTGAAATGGGTCATTAAGAAAGTCCCTCTGAACCAGGTACAAGCCCCTTAGTCTTTAGCCAGACCACTGACATTTGGAGCCAGTTCGCCGTGACATGAAAGTGTTAATAATGGAATAAAGTAGCCACTAAAGGTTAATTTGATATTTTTTGTCTTTTTAAAGGTTTCAGTCACACTCCTTTTCCTATTTTGGGTGGAAATTTGAAGACTTTGACCACTCAGAAGACACATATTCTCACTGTAACATTTGAGGTTTTTGTGGCAGCTGAAGTTTATTTGAAATTTAGCAAGATATTTAAACGTTTGGTGCATTTTTAAGTTTGTTATTATCCAAAAAAAGTCATCTATTTTTTGCTTTTGTTAGATACATGGTCAAATCTTCCAAAAACATTGATTTAATCCAATTATTTCAAATTACATGGACCAAATTTGATAGGAAAGTGGAGTCAACGTGAGTTAAATTGAGAGCTTTGCCTTCACGCCTTTCTTCACCTCTTCCTTTAGCTAGAATTCATGTCATGTAGGCACCAAATCACTCATTGATTTGTCCATTCTTTGCAATTTGGAACATACTTGCAGCATATGAATGGGACATTTCCACGCACTGCCGCACCAAGGACACCTCCAGCTCGGTCCTGTTTGATTTCTTTGCAGATTCCTTTATCCCTGACCGGCTCCTCGGATGTGATTAGACGCCCACAGTGGCAATAGGGCAGACTTGTCCGGTCAATACTGTAATAATCTGTATAGTGTGTTCATGTCTCAAAAGCAGTGAAGGAGAGGTCTCGCTGGTCTTTGCAGCAAACACTGTTAGCCCTGTGTCATTTTTTATACATTCAATACTGTGACATAATATCAACCATCCCTGCAATATAGACAGCAATATTTTCGGTCTCTATAACGACCACTTACTGCAAATAAGTGGTGAATAAGTGCATTTTTTTATCATCTTTATTTCTATTTTTTGCGCTACCTTCATTTATACTAGATTTAAGTATATTTTTAAGAAAGTTATCTGTTCTTAATATTTCCTCTTCTCTTCCTCTTCTGTGTTGCTGTGCCTAATCTGTGTTGCAACATTGGAATTTCCCCATTGTGGGACAAATGAAGGTTCTCTTATCGCTTAATGAAGTACTGATGCTGAATACTGTGCCTTTCTCCTGTGTTTGACATCCACAGTCTCCGTTCTTCTCTACAACTCCAGATGTATTTCAATGATGAACCGTACTGTATTTTCACAGCAGCATAATCACATTCTCACTTTAAAAACAAACTGCTAATGCGTCAAGTTCAGCTTTAAAGTGGCACTATGTAACTCTCTGTCGGAGTGTCTGCCACCTGCTTGTTTCTATGGAGATGCTGTTGCTTTACCTCGAGATTCATTCATTTCTATTCAACTTTTATCGGGAGACATTTCACAGTTTTTTGTGTTAACTGGCACCGACTAAAAGTATATTTATTTATTTGTTTTCAAAAAAAATATATTGAAAGCCATTTTATTTGTTTTCAGAATAAAATTGAATCACACAAATTGGTAGATATAAATAGAGGGAAATCTTTTCTCTCTTATAGCCCTACTCTATTTAGAGCCTGGAAAGTTGCAAATATGTGTCACATTAACCTTATCTCCATGGAGACAGATGCCACCAGGTCAGATCTGCTCGCAGTAATAATTCATATTTTCCCAGACCTTTCTATATATAAAAAATATGATTGCAATTGAATAAATGCGAGATAGATGTATTTAATGCCGTAGTGTGGTTAAGACTAACCTTCAGGATATTATTATTATCAGGCCCGAGCGCCACAAGCTGGCGAGAGGCCTATTAATCCCGTAAGGCCGGCTGCGAAAGTGCGCACGTAGTGCGCACGAAATCGAGCGCGAAGCGCTCGCCCACTTCCAAACACTCACTAACGCACTCCTTCACTCATGCACGCCCCGTGCATACTAATTAGTAGTAGGAAAATGGAACATTACCGTTGTAAACGGGCGAAGCCCGTGCAAAAGTACGCACTAAACGAGCACTTTACATTGAGATCCCCATATAAAGCACTCATTTGCGCTAAGTAGCTCACGAATACGTTCCCCATCTCTTGCATCTACCTGCGTTGCACCAATGAAATTTCCCCATGTGGGACAATAAAGGAATATCTTATCTTATCTTATCTTATCTTATAAGCATGTAATGCAAAAATTGAACATTATTACTGTATAGAGGGCCAAAAACACAAAGTGGGCGGAGCCCACTCAAAATTAACGAAAGTACCCGTCAGTGACCAGGGACCCACACCATGAGGTAGGAAAGCGCGAGCGCTTTCCGAAAATGTATAGTTTATGATATTTGAAAAATGGGAAACATTGATTTCGCATCGGAATATTATTAGGCCCGAGCCCCAGCAGGGCGGAGGGCCTATTGCTCCCGCAACGCTGCCGAAGGCAGCGTTGCAACTGTCTGACCAAACATGCGGGCGCAGCCCGCATGTTTGGTGCCCCGTCGCCCCTGGCAAGTACAGTGAACTAGCCCATGCCGAAGGCATGGATCATGCATACTTACTCCTGCTATGACAGAAATAGTCAACAATTTGTGAATGGGCGTAGCCCATTCACAAATTGTTGACAACAGCAGCGCGAAGCGCTGCATTCCTCCAAAAACCCTCCTGGCATCGTCCCGTACGCGAGAATCCATGCCGCAGGCATGGGCCATGCTTGTATCTGCTCAAATCAATGGAAGTCTATGGGGAGTGGGCGGGGCATCCCGACGGAATGGGGAGTGACGAGCGCGTAAGCGCTCGTAATGATGATTCCACCCCATGGCGGCATGGGGAAGGCTTAGAGCTTTCAAACGATGTATAATTTGTTGTAATAGTGGAAACGGCTATATTGTTTTTGCTAAAAATATTATTATTTTTATTTTTCTTGTTCTTCTGCTTTTTGAGCTCTAATTTGACCCCCTGAACATGCTCAAAAACTCACCAAACTTTGCCCAAAATTCAGAATCGGCGAAAAATTTGATTTTTTCTGGGCCATTTTTTTTTCGTTAAAAAATGGCGCGACAGCGCCACCGACAAAAGTCAAAATACATTGCGCCTATGGGAGACGCCCCGAGGTCAACTTTGTCGTAAAGCTACAAAATTCGGGACACGCATTCCTCTCGTGAGGACAAAAAAAAATATTATTGTGGCCACGCCCCCAGACTTACCCTATGGCCGCCATCTTCCTTTGAAAATGAAAACAAGCTGAGTTAGCCATTTTGTTTACGTCAAACTTTGACGAACTCCTCCTAGGGCGTTTTGCCCACCGACTTCAAAATCGGCGTACGTCCTCTGGACAAGTGGGGCATCTAAAGTTATCCAATTTTTTGAGATACCTTTTACGGTCTGTGTGCGGCGCAGCCGCAAAGTTGGACAACTTATTTTGGAATATTGCAGATCTAAAAATTGTTCCCATTTGATCAAAACCAGTCCGATTAGGACCAAATTTGAATCAGTTGTTAAACTTTCTAGTTTGGACCAGTTTAGGCTGACAAAATTGAAATGGGCGCGATAGCGCCCCCTACAGAGTGACCTTTAAATTAACATTGAAGGTCAAAAATTAGTTTTACCAAAATTGTCTAAACTTTACCCAAAATTCTACTTTGCCGTCCCAATCACAAAAGCCAATCACAAAAATGCCTAATTTTTTACGGCGTAGTCGTAGCGATGACAGAAACCTCCCATGTTATCCCTATGGGAAAACCACAAAATCTCTCAAATTACCACATTTTTATGTTTTACACTTTAACGAAGTCCTCCTAGTGCGTTTTGCCCACCAACCTCAAAATTGGTGTACGTCCTCTAGACAAGTGGGGCATCTAAAGTTATCCAAATTTTAAGGATAACTTTTACGGTCTCTGTGCGACGGAGCCGCAAACGTTTCCCAGAATTCTGACTATTTGGCCTTCAGAGTGGTCTATAAACAATAGAGTTTTTCCAAATGACATGATATTTTGAACAAAATTCTAATTTGCCATCCTGATCATAAAAGTATGAGAGCCAAAGTCATATTTTGTACGGCGTAACCGTAGCGTTGACAGAAACATCCCATGTTATCCTTATGGGAAAATCGTAGAATTTCTCATATCACCACATTTTTACGCTTCACACTTTAATGAACTCCTCCTAGGGTGATTGTCCGATCAAGTTCATATTTGGAGAATATCATCTACACAAGCGGGGCATCAAAACTTATCCATATTTTGATTCTAAGTGCTACGGTCTCTGTGTGGCGGACCCGCAAATATATGTCAGAAATGGGAAAACAGCGAAATCTCTAAAATGACCACATTTTTACGCTTCACACTTTAACGAACTCCTCCTAGGGCGATTGCCCGATCAAGCTCATATTTGGGGAAAATCATCTACACAAACGGGGCATCAAAAGTTAGTCATATTTTGATTTTAAGTGGTACGGTCTCTGTGCCGTGGAGCTGCAAATATACTGTCACAAATGGGAAAAACGCCAAATCCTTGAAATGTTCACATTTACGCTTCACACTTTAACAAACTCCTCCGTGGGCAATAGCTCGATCAAGCTTTACTTTGGGAAATATCATCTACACAAGCGCGGCATCAAAAGTTATCCATATTTTTATTCCAAGTGCTAAGGTCTCTGTGCGGCGGCGCAGCAAATTTGACTGACACTTGTGTTCATTTGCACTGGATTGGCCATGTCCAATGTGTCCCCGTCTGTCAAGTTCTTTTTTAATTCAACACACAATAAGGGCGCCATCTTTATCAAGTCGAAAGCGCAGAGTCGGAAGGCCGGCGGCCCGCGAGGGCCGTTGGATGCCGCTTGCGGCTTTAATTCTTTCTTCTTCTTTCTTCTCGGGACCAACCCCCCTATTTTTCACCCAGTGAACATTGACGAAAAGTCACAAAAATTTGCACACCTCTAAAAATCGTGCCTCTCTACATTCTGGCTATTTCCCTTTTCTAAAATAAAAAAATTGGCGCGTCAGCGCCCCCAAATGTACCAAAAATGCATTGAGAGATGGGAAATGGCCCAAAAAAAATCTGATCGTAGAATCATGAAATTTGGCGCAGAGGTAGATGGTGACAAGAGAAGTAAAAAATATTATTACGGCAACGCCGTCTGCCCAACCAAATGTCGGCCATATTGCTTCAAAAATGGCTAAACATGACTTCGGAGTTTTTCCAAACGTCGTACTTTTACGAACTCCTCCCAGGGCGTTGGCCCTAAAAAGCTGAAATTTGGTGAAAATGCTACTGAGGAGTGGGACATCAAAAGTTATCCAAATTACATTGATACCTGTCACGGTCTCTGTGCGGCGAAGCCGCAAACTGTAGCTAGAATTTCAGAAATCTCCCATATTTAAAATTTCTGCCGTTTGCGCAGATAAAGTCCGAATTGCATCAAATTAGAATAAGTTGTTAAACTCTTTGCCCTAAACCTACTTGAAGTGAAATAAATTCATTTGGCGCCACAGCGCCCCCTACAGATTTTATATGGAGGTTAAATGTTTAGTTTTGCGAAATTATATGAAATTTGACACACAACTCAATTTTAGCATCCCCATCAAAAAAGTCAATGAGACCCATGTCATAATTGTTATGGCTTTGCCGTAACGATGACCGAAACCTTCCATGTTATTCCAATGGGGAAATCGCCAGAACATGTTTACACTTTAGACTTTCACAAACTCCTCTTAGGGCGTCAGCCCTATTAACCTGAAATTTGGTGAGACTCATCTTCAGGGGTGGACCATCAAAAGTTATCCACATTTTTATTCTAAGAGTCACGGTGTCTGTGCGGCAAAGCCGCACATTTTGCCAAGAATTCAAAATAAAATTGCTTTTTGATGGTAAAACAAAGGGGAGAAGATGTGACAGCGTCACAGATTCAGCAGTAGATGTAATAAAAGGACAATTGGGGCGCGTTAGCGCCCCCTCCTCTTGCGGCGTGGCGGCGGCGTGGCGAGGGCCAATCATTGCCGCTTGCGGCTATATTTATTATTATTATTATTATATTATGTCACCTTATCCACGGAGACAAGAAGGTGGCATATCCTGCTCCAGAAAGGTTTGTGCACCTTTAACTCCTCTAAAAACAATAAACCAGCGAATAATAAGCAATTGACCATAATTATTCTTCAATAGAATAGTCAATAATTAAGTAGAAGGTAATTACATCATCTCTTACCTATTATCTAACATAGAAGAAACAAAATAACCAATAATAAACCGAAAAGTAGCTTGTGTTGTGTATAAGTTCACCGTTATTGGTCTGAGTGCTGCCCAGGATCATGGCCGGGATCCCCGCTCCGGACGACAAAACCCAAATGATAACGTTGATGATCTTGGCTTTGAGCGGCGTCCTGAAGTCCAGCGCCTTGACGGGGTGACACACGGCGATGTAGCGGTCCACACTCATCATGGTGAGGGTGAAGATACTGGTGAACATGTTGTAGTAGTCGATGGAGATGAAGACTTTGCAGGCCACCTCGCCGAAAGGCCACGAGTTGAGCAGGTAGTCGGTGCTCTGGAACGGCATCGTCGTGGTGACCAAAGCGTCCGCCACGGCCAAGTTAAAGATGTAGATGTTTGTGGCCGTCTTCATTTTGGTGTATCTGTGGAAAGAAGGTTTGAGTTTAAGTGTATAAACGTGTTTTTTACCGTGAGCTGTGTATTCCTCTGTGCCTTTTATTGATTTGAGTAGTTTTAGGTTTTTATAGTTCTTTATGGTTTCAGTTTATATTTATATTCTCATAGTTTTTCTTTTCTTAAATCCACTGTGTGCAGCGCTTTGGGAACAGTCTCGTTTATAGAACAAAGTGGATGGATATGTAACTTTTTCTGGTGGGTGTCAGCCACCAACTTGTCTCCATGGAGATATGTTTGCGTTGCCTGTACAGCATTAACTGTTTCCATTTTACATTTATTCAGTTTAAAGTCGTCATTGGTGGTTCTCTCCACTTTTCACAATAGTCAATAGTTTTTCTTTAGTATTTCAAAGTATTTTCTCTATTTGAGCTGTTAAAACAAAACAAAAAATCAATGACCAGATCCTGATAAATGAAAAAACTAGTATTGAGCAAGTCTCAATGCAAAAACAAATATGAATAGGACAAGTTTGGACATTTTGTGAATATTTTAGAATAATTTGGATAAATAGTAGAAAGACCACACTATAATATCAAAAGAGACATAGTTTTTCCCCAGGTACTTAGTATTGAACTATAACATAAATAGATCATCATTTTACATGTTGCTATTTGTAATCTGCAATATTGATCTATGGGTTTGTAATACAAACAGGTTCAACACTGCAGAACTGATAAGCCCCGCCTCTTCATAGTGACAGTGAAATGTCACTGTAACAAGCAGCAGATTGTCATTTACATGTTACATGTTTAAAACCCTACATGCTTCACATGTTTTGTATTTTACAAATTATCACAACGAAGTACAGGGATGTGGGCAGGGATAAGGGGGAGGTGATTTTCTGAGCACTTAAGCCTGAGTTGCAGGACAATACAGGATTACTCAAACATGTATGAATCAATCAAAATACAATTTAACGATGACGACGTAATTAAATAAACAACAATGAAAGTTTGTTGTTGAGTTTTAAATGTCTGTATTGTGACAACAGCCATGTGTATGAACTTGTCCTGTCACAAGTGGGTGTAATCCCTCATTCCTCCAGGGGGGATTCAGCTGACGTCATCTGGACACAGGATATTTCAACTCTCCCCCAAGAGTCATTCTCAGTCTGGTCTTGTTCATTATGAATTAATCAGATTGAGAATGACTCTTGGATGAGAGTCAAAACATCTTGTTTTTCTAAAAACATTGTCCAGATGACTACAACTGAATCTTTTTCTACAACTCGTCATGTCAATTACAAGTACCATAAGCATACAGTCCATGCAAATGTGGTGACTTTGGAACAATATCTCCAGCTCACTCACTCAATGCAAGCCTCTTAAAGGCTTGCATTTCTCTGTACTAACGTTTATTTTTCAAAAAAATGTGTGCAGAATAAGAACCATTATGTGGCTCACAATGCACAGATTTACAAAGGCCACTATCTGGTCCTGGAAAAGGGAAGTAAAGACACGTGCTTGAACAGGCATGGAAGACAATTGGTGAAAACAGCATTGACAAGGGCGGCTAATTGACAAAAAACGCATTAATTGGATGAAGCAAACATCATTGTGCCAGCGGAGATAATGTGAGTCAGGTTAGATGTGTAAAAGGAAAAAATAAGCTTCGTTACAGTTTGGATAACAGTTATTTTATTGAATTTTAATGAAGAAAACAGTTTGTACCAAAACATGCCATAGGGGAACATTTTGGAATTCCAACCATTAAAATGACTTGTTTTACAGAACCCCGATCTAAAGCTACAATGATAATGATTAGCCACAATACAGAGGATAAAAATCTTTAACTGTCACACAGGAAAGGTGTATTTTAGATTGAAAACATGCAACATTAATTCATGTTTGACTTGCCGTGTCTGGTTTTGTTAACGGAAGGTGTAATGTACAAAACTGTAACGTATGTATGTAATGTGTCTACTTAATTAATACACTAACTCCTTAATTGTGTCATTATAAAAAAGATATCATTTGTTTACTATGACATCACTGGGCACAAACATGACTTTTTGTTGTTGGCTTATCAACAGTTCTTCAAATTAGTAATGTCTTATGAATGTAATAAACAAACAACATTTCATTACTAATGCCACTTACTCTGAACAGTTACTCTGAATCGTAGCAATTATACGTTTATGGTTAAAACATGCTCTAAACAAGAGGCCATGCTAAAATCAAACTGTAGCCTGAGCGGTTGATTACACAGTGGCGCCGTAATGGTCCCTAATTATATCACTGGGTGGCAAATGTATTTATGAAAATGTTTGAAAAGCATTTATAGAAATACTACATCTTATTCATTGAGTTTGAGTCCAATTTAACCACATGAAGCTAGAAAAGAACATTGAGCTTTTCTCTGATCATATGACATTTTCATCATTCTGGTCAGAAAAGGCAAATTGCGTTATTGTTAAAACAGATCCTTCCACATTGTTCGATCTCTGCTACTCGTAAAGCTGCAGTTACTCAAGGGCCTTAGTGTTTACTTTGGAAAATGAACCTTATTCTTATTGTGTCTTTTCAGTTGTTGCCTAAATGTTTATGTTCACTGAAAGGAACCATTATTTGTTATTTGCAAATATGATTTTGGTTGTGTATTGACCATTGGTTTAATAGCACAACAACATGATCGACTACAGTCTAGGAGATGATGACAATTGGAGCAGGAAATGAATATCTTTCACCGCATCATTCTCTTCAGTCTATTTTACTTTATGTAATGGACATTGTATGGTATTATGGTAATTTAATATAGAAAAAAGAAAAATGCTATCCTTATTATTCATGTATTTGCCGATGTATTTATTTTGCGCAAGTTTGCATGTTCTCTTTCTTTTCCACAAAAGAACATAAATGGCATCAATGCAGTCATACCAACAGAAACATGTAGGTTGCTAGGTTATTAATCACTTCACAAGGAGCAGCAAGAATAAAACTAATCCCACCTCAATCCTACATAACATAAACATACCCTTGTAACCAAAATCTGCCTCTATTTTCAAACCTTTTCACTCACAATCTTGGTTAGAAATGGCACATAATGGACAGTTACCGGTGCTGAAATACTAAACCTGATCTAAATCCTACAGTAATAACGCACGCATGAAACACAACACATTGCCCCCCCCCTCATTTGCGTCCAAACGTGGCCCCTAAACTCATGTGCATTAGTGCATCATGCAAAACAAACTGTGTACTCGGGGAAAGTGCCATTTTGAGTTCCCACCGCTATTACGCACAGGTTCAAAACAACAAAACGTACCTTATGATCACGTACATGACCAGGCAGTTGCCCACCAAGCCCACCACAAACACCACGGAGTACACGGCCACGATGAACGGGGTGATGTGCGGCATCGGCTCGGGGTCCGTGTCCCAGGTGCCATTGGGCGTGTAGTTGGACACGTCTGAGAGCGCGGGCTGCCACGTAAAGTTGGGGAGGCAATTGTCCGGCGGATGATCCGAGGCGCACCGGTCGTCTTTGAAAACGTGGACCACTCCGTGAGCCATTGCGCCGGTGTCTGAGAGGAGAGGAGACCGGGGGGGGGGGGGAGAGACGCGCGCGTGCGGCACCGGACCCCGGGCTGGGCGTACACTGTGACGGAGAGTGAGCGCACGAGTCTCCAGAGCGCATCATCGACAGCGGCAGAATGGGTGCAAGGACAGAGCAATTAAGCATGCAAAACGCCTTACCTGATTCAGCAAAAGTTCGCACGATCAAGACACAAGCAAGAGAGCTGGTTTGGAACGTAGACGTGGGTAAAAAAAAAAAAACGTGAGAGGGGGAAAGAGCGCAACGAGACCACGCGCGCACCGGAGGATCGCACCGGTCTCTCCAGTGGATATCACACAACGAGGCTATAGATCCAGCTCTGCAGCACCTACACCTGCCAACACAGCACATTTAAGAGTGAGAAATCAAGTGGGGGGGGAGGGAGAGCCAATCAAACCTCGAAATAAACTGATCAACTTTTGTAAACGTATAGAGATGGCAGAAGAGTCAGATGTGATGGTATATTTCCATAGTGTTGTCGTCAGTGTCAAGCCTTGAGATGTTCCCTAGCAACTCCTGTCAGTGCAGCTGCAATGCAAAGCTGCACCTGGAGAGAGGCGTGGACGAGAAACCACACAATAAATAACTAATCCAACTTAGGGTTTTTTCCAAATGGTCTTAAAGGACATGAGTAAGTTCCAGTAGATGTAATGGGTGAGTTGTTGTTTATTAGGTTCTCCATTAAGCGTTGTCTTAGCTATTCTCCACATTTTAAAAAGGACAAAAACAAAACCCTTCATTACATTCAGAAAAACACAGTTAGAAATCACTTAAACGTTTAATTAGATAAAAATACATCAACAATGAATCAATATCACTAATTGTTCCCGAGGGGCAATTCAATAAATTCAATTGAATAGCTCAACAAGGTCTCAGTGCAGCTCAACAGGAAGTCTGGTCATGTTCAGGACCAGCAGATGGTGTGTCAGGGCAGTTTGAGGGGAGTAGTAGCCCTCAGGACAAAAGACCCCTGCAGTCAAAGCGTCCAGGGGGAGCCAGCTGAACTCTTCTAAATCCTCTTCTGAGCCTCACTCTCACGTCGCTCTGTTGCATATAACATTTCAACAGTCTTTTCACAGACATTAATATTTGCTGTATATATATATTGTAAATTCAATGGGATTTCCAAGCCTTCGGGATCCTGAACACAACAGTTTTTTGTCCAGTCAACAGTCAGTTAACTGTATGTTGTTGTGTTAAAACCACTTGTGCCAGTCCAAAGTTTAAAGAATTGGATAGAACTGTGCAAGGGAGGGCATCTGGTATGAAATGATAACTAAAAAGAAAATGCTGAAAGGAAAGAAGAAGAATTTTTGGGAGACATGTTTTTCCATCTCAAAAGGGAGACCTGGGCTTGTGGTTTTCTCCTTTTAATTTGTTTTTAAAATTATGTAAATTACGTTATTCCAATGCCAAAATGCAGTCTCAGTGAATATGTGTCATCAGGTCAAGTAACTAACCTTATTAGTCATGTGAATAGATATTACACCTTTTCTTTGTGTTTCCATTTTCAAGATAAAACGAAAAGCAAATTGTAAATCCCATAACAAGACGGCTCTTTTCAACATTATCATATCACACTAGACCAGAACATCCAATTACCTGAAATGTGAAATAAACCCATTTGAGATTGTTTGTCATTCACCCAAAAACTGCATTGAACAAGTGAATGTGTTTGTTTTATGGTGCAACAAAGCCAGACAAGGAAATAATAACAACAAGGCATTCAAACTGTGCCATTATGCAGTTGCGCTGAATTCATTTTTGTTTGTTATGTTCAAGCTATAAGACTGATGATTCAACATTTTAAGGTAACATAGAGAACGTTTATTTGTCCAACTGTGGGACAATGCACGGTTCAAGGACAGCAGGAGAATAGAAACATGAAATAAAATGACAGTAAATAACTTCAAAATATACTCAAAGCCTCTGCAAGTAGAGTAAAACTGTTATAAAACCCTATTGTGATGCTTCTCCGCTGTTGACTGTCCTTTCGTTGACCGCCCCAGCTCACAACCTTGACCTATCGACCTGGATGCTCCTCGTCTGCCTGGACCTCCCCCCACATTCGATGAGCCGCCCTACCTCCCTCCTGACTGTTTCTGGCTCCAGAGTCTATCTGCAAATGGATGTGTCAGTCCTGGGACATCTACATTCTGTCCGTCCGAGGGAGTAGGCTCCTTCAGTACTTCAATCTCCTCGAGGTTACTTTTTCCCACCGTTTTTTTTTTTCTTGCTGAGAAGGAGGGTCAGGGGATTCTCTGGACAGTTATCCATTTCCTGTGAACGTTGTTTAATCTAATTACTGTTTCATTGTTTGATTACAACAATATTGGGAGGCCAATCGAGGTAACTGCTGTTGTGATTTTGGTGCAATAATAATATATTGAATTGGAAGAATCCTTTGGCTTGGAGAAACGTTTCTTTTTTCAGCCCAAAGGCTTTATTAGACAGTAAAGTTAAGCGTGAAGGAGGAGTCAGAACTCTTCAACTAGCGGCCTTTATAACCCTCTGACCGAAATGTTTGATCAAGGCTTATAAATCAGAACTTTCAAGGGGAATAATTCAATTCAGTTTATTTTTGTAACTCCCAGAATCACAACAGCATTTGCCTCGAAGTGCGACAGTGAAAAACAGATGAAATAATGTTCATGGGAAATTAGCAATTAACATGGAATGGAATTTACATTGAGAGAACTCATTAACATGTATTAGAGGATTTTAATTTCCAAAACATTTCAACATTAAATAAACTGAGCTATTGGAATCAGCTCTTTTGGTTTCCAGTGTTGTTAGTCATGGTTAGTCACAGATACAGTCCTCTCACCTCTGCCCCTGATTGGTCCATTATCCATGAAGCTTTTTCTTCTTTTTAAAATGATACAAACCTCAACAGAACTTATCACAACTGCAGTTGCCTCGAAGTGCGGCAGTGAAAAACAGATAAAACATAGGAAATTAGCAAAGACCTTCTCGTCAAGGAAAAACTACAAAACCTTGGGGAGAACCAGAGCGAAGGAGAGATCCTACTCCCACGGACGGACAGGCTGATGCACTTCCATTTGCAGATAGACTGTGGAGTCAGAACCCCTCAGGAGGAGAAAGGGAGGTTCATCTAACAAGACCTCCAGACGGATAAAGATCTGTTCATCTGGAGCAGAGAGCGTTCCTTCAGGCACCTGAGAAGCACTTGGATATCTAAATTATATCAATGCATTGCTAACCTCTACTATATACTGTATATTAAAAACTGATGGGAAAGAGAAGGTAAGAGTGGGAAAATATACACAGAATTTAGCGGTAAAAATGTATCACTTTTTTCACAACACCATGTTAAAGTACTCAAGGAAATGCTAAATGACAAACTCCTATCAGGTGTTTTGGGACTGTCCTCAAAATATTGAACTCAAATGAATAATGCGCTGCAGTATGTTTTCGACATAACCACCCCTTTCAATTTTAGAACTATGTATTTGGGCCTCAAAACTCCTGCCATGGACACGATGAATGGATACATCTGACCATCACAAAGGCTGAATGGCTGAATAAAATGTCACCCTCGATCAAAGACAGGACTTACATATGAACGGACATTAGACAAATGCAACAAAATTACATTCAGACTCGTAATTTGGCTTTTATTTTAATTTAAATGCGCTGTGATTTTGTTTATTTTTATGCTTAGTTTATGTCTTTTTTTCGTTCTCTCTGGTCGTGTTGTGCTCAGTGTTCCATGTTTATTCTTCTTTTTTTAATTAAGAAAAAAAACAAGAGAAAAAAAATACACTGAATTATGTATAATAAGTAAGGTTTTGTGCAGTCCAGTTTATATGAAGAATAAATAGTGTGTAAACAGGTTAAAAGAGTTTCATTTTACAGTGTTGTTTACTGTACAAGTGCACTTTCTGGTGGTCCATGTTTGTTTATGGAGAGAATATGGCTTTGCTTGCAACGTTTCACAGAATCTGTTTTGCATTTATTCCATTACAGCTTTTTATATTGTTGACAAAGACATTGATAATATGCAAATGAGGGTGACTCTCCACAAATGTGACCTCTAACTTGGTCTGGTGCTAAGTTCAATGCCACATACTTTTCAAGCAAATTATTAACATTATTACGGATAAATAGTGCACCTTCAGTTCCAAACTTTGTCTATCTTGTGTGTGGGGGTTGTTGTTGGATACTTGTTGCTTGGCAATAGGGACCAATAATAAAAGTAATGGTGATATACAGTCCCTGCCATTGTGAGGAAAAAGGAATATTAGTTTAAAAATAGCACGCTACAAAGAGCATATCTGTATGAGTCATGCCCAACTTTGCATCTAATTATCATTTATTTTTATTAATGACAAAAGTAGATCAAATCAAGAAGACAAATAAGAAAGCATTAAAATATAAAGAATCTATTAAAAGCATCAAAATATGAAGAATGTATGATTTTTTGTATTTGTTTTTTTAAGCATGTCTCAAAATTGAAGCAGAGGGGCAATTAATAAGATAATAAATCATGTTAAAAAGCATAATTTTCATTCACTACAGTCCAGACCTGAATGTAACGAATCCGCCAAGCGAAATCTAATGTCACCAATTAAGTCAAATCATTTATTAATTGCGGCTTCCCAGTATTATTATTAGTACACCCTAATTTGGCAGATTCTTCAAAATGAGGGATTCAGTGCAGTCCGGTGCTGGACACGTGCCAGACTCTGACTCCGTTTACTGCATGTGATGGAACAGAGGGAACACTGGAGAACATAAAAGTGATATCATGATCGAAATAAACAAAAAACTAAAGATATGAGCAAAATCCGAGACTTGAAATATAAAGTAAAACACATCAACATTAGAAAGAAATGTGAAAGAAAGAAAGCCACTTACTAATATCCATTGACACAGTCTTTTACATTTTTCTCAAGTATGCATTTTGTTTTATTGACCTTTGACTGTTTCATTGTGTAATTGACTAATTGTTTCTGTTGGTTAACTTGTTTTTGTGTTGTGACTTCTGACGTGTGATTTTAGACGGTGCAAATAATTTGAATCTACCTCAACCCAGTGAATCGATTTTGTACTTGACTTGAAGCAACCTCCTCGTTCCCCTCATCGACAACACGCGCAGTCGACTAATCCTCCAGCCACTCTTGGATACGTCTCAGTTTTTCCGGAGAAAGCCCTCTTAACCTACAACACCGTCACTTCTTCAGTCATAATTGAATGAAACCTGGCACGAGCCCAGCGTTTTTTCATTTACAAGAAAACTAATCTGATCGATTTCCCACTGTTTCCGTTCACGATACTTCCCCCTCCCACCGCCTCGATCATAGTCCATGTCGTCAATCTCCTCTGCCCTTCCCGTCGCCTTCTCTTTAGCGGACAAATACAGTCACAAGTTGTGTAATTAGGCAAGACAGACTTCTCGTCAAATTGTGCGTTAATATTGGTTGCCTGGAGACCTTCAGGAGCAGGTGAGCAAACCATTCTCTTCAGAGGCACATGGGCTCGATTTGAGAGATGTTTTTCCGTGCAAATAATTGACAGAGAATCCCTCTTGAACTTTGGACGATGGCGGATATGTTTTTGAAAACGGTAGAGTGGCAGTTGTTTTTATTGTACTTTTTTTTACGTGCAGTACATAAAGTAAAACTGAACAAAGGCTTGCAGTTTTGAGGGGGAAGTATTGTGGAAGTAATGCCATCATCTATGTCAGTGGTTCTCTTCTTTTCACAGCAATTATAGATGAGAGAGAAGGAGGAGATGGTAACAAAAATACATTTGGAGCGTTGAACATTTGTCCTTTTGAATCAAGTACAACTAAACTGTGTGAAAAGCCCCTTTGAGAGAACTCATGACATGAACATGCCTTAGACAATCACCAGACTTTTCAGCAAAACATTCAAACATTTCAGCATTAAATAAACTGAGCTATTGGAATCAGCTCTTTGGGTTTCCAGTGTTGTTAGTTATATCTTGCTTATAGATACAGTCCTCTCACCTCTTCCCCTCATTGGTCCTCGATCCATGGAGCTTTTTCTTCTTTTTAAAACGATATAAACCTCAACAGAACGCACCACTGCCAATGATATTCTAAAGTTGGATGGCAATCATTGGATGTGAGACGGAACAGCACTGCATTTTGTTGGTTTATTAGGCTCTCATTAGCCTCTTGCCTAATTATTTAACATGTTTGCTGAACTTCAGATCAAGTATTCATCAATTGAGAGTTGCACAGAGTCAACACAGAATTAGGAAAAAGGCTTTCAGTTATTTCTCTCACTGTCTGTGGAACAAAACTGCATAAATTATTGTATGCCGTTTTATGAATTCACAGTAAAAATACCTCCCAAAATACCCACTTTGTATGTATAAGTGTGTTTTTATATATTAAATGTATTCATTGTTTTATTGAATGCCACTGTCCTGTCAAATCAAGCCTACGGGCAAAAAACATTCCTTGAAAAAAATATTAAAAATGACGATGCAAATTCAGGATGCGGGGTAAAAATGCTGATTAAAGCAAATAAATAATAAAGGACAACAGCTTTATTCAAAACCCTGGAGCAGTTAAAAATCACCAACCTGCCGTTATAACAAATAAGGCTGGACCTGGAGGTAAGAGTGACGTCAGCAGTAACGATGCTTGTTTTCCTACATAAATAAACATGCTTTACTTTATTTTTTTGCTTTTTGCTTTGAACATTTATGACGGGGGTTTTCTAGGAGATCAAAGAGCTCTTTCCTGATGAGACGATTTCCATGTCAGTCAAGATCTTGAGATGGACAATACTTTTTTACATTAAACATAAAGGCTATATGTGCGCATGGATGACTGATACTTAATGTGTGCACTTTAAATTATCAGAGAAACATGGTTCTGTTTGTTCCATTTCCTGTTGTTAATGCTACACTTTGTCTTCCTTCCATACTCTTTTTTTATTCTGGTGCAGCCGGTCGGATGTTTTTCTCTGCAAATATTCAATCCAAGCGGGAATCTCACTTGAACTTTGGACAGCGGTGGTTGTAAATCCAGTGAATAAATCTGTAAGTACGGATGAGAAACTAAAGCTTTTTCTGTATCGCACAAGACGAGAGGTGTAAATAATTTATCGCGTTTTGAATATGTGGATGGAACAATGCAAACGTGTTCAGTTATTATTTTTTTGTTGATATTTGTATCAACCATTTTTGTTTTAACGATCTACTTTGATATATTTTTCAAATGATTTTTTTATCGCATGATTGAGCTATTGTGACCAGCTTATTTCCAAAAAGTTTGTCCAAGAGCGGCAAAACAATTCAATCAAAAATAATCAAGATTTATTTGGTATTTGTGAAGAAGGGAGCAGCGGCTGTTAGAATGTTTTCATGTGACTAAATTTGACTTGGTAATTCATGTGCTTTTTAGTGGAATGAAGAAGCCGACCGTTGCAATGCCCCAGAGACGACGCATATCTCGCAGCGTTTATGCTGATATGTGATAAAATAGAGCCATAGACTGTAATGCTAAAGCCAGTCTAGTCTGTTATTATTCCAGTCAGATTATTGGTGAAAGTAGCTTTGACATGACTGATATTACACCTTTTTTACGCCACGTCACGGTGACATGGTTCCTGCCAATACGATTGCAGTGTAATTGGGAGCTTGATGGTTGAAGGATTTGCGTTGTAGTTACCTGATTTTAGTCGTCGAATAGTCAGCATTTTGTCATTTTGTCTTTTAGTTGACTAGACAAACGATTAGGTCTTTTGTGCACATTTTAAATACATTATCAACTACATAAAGGTAAAAATATGGTGCCTGAAGTCTTCTAGATAGAGATTTTTTACAAATAAAGTTAAATATTTGACATTTTTATGAGATAATGTCACCGTCATATGTCTTTTTACAGTGTTTTAGTGTCTGCGTACTCCAGATAACGATTACAACGATCAAAATATGATGACATTTATTTTTTATTTTGTCGACTATAGTCACAATTAGGTGATTCATTGTTGCAGCCCTAGTGCAGATTTTAGTTGCAATTGTGATAAATATCCACTCACTGTTGTGGCAGTTGACCCACTTTGCATGAGTATTAATGTGTCGTTTGAGTGTTTGAGAGGCAGATGAATTGAATGCATAATTTGATCATTACTGTCTAACTTATACTCGAGTTGACTCTTTTTAAACCTGGGCCTTTTAGTGTTTATTGTGTTCGCTACACTAAATGTTTTGGACAGTGAAGGTGACATCCTGCTGCAGATAATGACCAACTATTACAGGCGTTTTAATTGAATAGAAAATAAAATTATTAAATATCAAAATATTATAGCCTAACTGTCTTGTTTGTTTTAAAGTATTTTGCAAAATACTTTTTGTACATTGCAGCGCATCTCTTTTTAGCATTTGTTTTTACCACAGTGAGTTGCACAAAGATTCGGCATGTTTTACACCAGATGCCCTGCCGCTTAACTCCTTGCAATATTCTCTGGTTAGATTCCTTTTCAATATTTTTATGTTCAATTTATCGAGTGCAGTGTATGTACTTCTAACTACGTCTGTATTGTCGGACAAATATTTGCTCATTAAATTGCAGACACAATAATCTGTCAGTTCTCGGTCCCTAAAGATATCAAAGACTTTTGTGCAACAAAATCCATCCACTTGAGAACAAATTATAGCCCATGATATCATTGTCTTGATTACAAACACTCCAAATTACCAGTCTTGTATCACGGGCGTCTGAGGTGAGTTCGGCTCAATCTTTTTATACCATATCATACAAATGCTGATTAGGCCATTTCTCTGACTCATACATGTATAATCTAATTTGTCTCGTAAAATATTCAAATTGCCACGTCCAAAAACATAATCAATCCAGTTCTTCACTCCGATGACAGCAGATTTAAACCATCCAGCACCATTTATCACAAGTTACAGTCTCTCTGGTGTCATGATTCATTACAGCCTATTGTTTGATATTATTGAGGAACAAACTGAAAATAAGAATGGATAATTTTCCTTACAGATAGCATGCAGATATGAATCATATGACATATATCTGCAGACATTAAACCCACAAATACATATGAAGTGTTCCTTCCAGTAATACTTGTTGAAAAGGGCATTTACACAAAGGAGAGTTTCTGTAGGCATTAGACTCATCAAACTGATCGACGCATCACTGCTGATAAATGTAGACATCATACTTTTGTGTTTTGAAATAAGGACCTTGGTTAATGATCTTGTCTGCTCCAATGTGACGTCTTCCATTTGGTAAAGCTAAAGATGACTTCTGACCAGACTGTCCCTTCTACTTTCTGAAACGGAACCACATGGAAGTGTCAAAAAAGCTCCTAACTTGGAACGGTCCAACCACAGCTGCTAATTTGTAGCATGTGTCTCTCAAATGTATCTCTCAGATATTCTTGTAACAGTCAGAACAAAGACTTCATTAAGCTCAGATTTATAGGGTTCAGTGACTCGCTTGTTGACACTGCAGAAATCAGCTCAGTTTTTCTGTTATTTTAATTTGCTTTTTTAGTGGTTTGTTCAGCCCCAAACAGACCATGCATTTCTCTGAGTGGATTATCGGCCTGTCAATCACACCCTTTGGAAATCGGGGAGGGACAGGATATGATTCCAGACCAAAACATTCTAATTTTGGTCAGGCAAGAGGTGGACATGGGGAGAAACTTTTTAGATTGTCATTAAAGACTTGCATGTATGTGGGATTTGTTGCATGGGTTATACATTACAGCGTATGGAGTACAGTGTCTATTTTCCATCCTCTAGAGCAGGGGTGTCCAAACTTTTTTTCACAGAGGGCTGCGTTTTGAAACTTGTATGCGGCACAAACAACCCAATCGAATTTGAAAGTGAATCCTTTAAAATGTTGCATTTGACATGTTCCCATGAGCCTCCACGCCTTTTATACTTATACTTAATATACTTGGAACACTAATAATAGGTTGTTATAACATCAAAATACTTGAATTTGTCCAATTCTACAGTAAAAAGTACAACTGTTTGTCGGTTTGGACCAAGATGGAGGGCCGCCAAAAATTGCTCTGAGGGCCGCTTTTGGCCCGCGGGCCGTAGTTTGGGCATGCCTGCTCTAGAGAAATAAACGGACTAAATGAATTGATTCTACATGTCGTGTCTTCTATGATACATCCTCTACCCTTCTGCCATATCTTTTTGTGATTTTATTTATTTTTTCTGTTTAATCACGTTTATGCAAATGGACTATTCTCTCTTATTCGTTCATTCATTAAAAAAAAACAACCATTGACATTATATTTCTTGTCTTCATATTGTTTGAAAACTGTTCAAATGGGTAAAATAAACACATATTATACACAAGCCTTAGTACATAACACTGACCTTGAACAACAGGCCAAAGCAGAACCATATTGAGTTTCCAAAATGATCACGACCAGATACATAACATTATTGTGCTTAGTCTGGCCTGTAAAGTGCCTTATTCATGAGAGTAGCCTGTCGGATTATTTGTATGCAGATGTAGTTTGGTCTTCTGTGACCTCATCCAGATGGTGCGTTCATTTGAATGCGTTCGAGGTGCGAGGTATATGTGTCGCTCTGTTTATAAACGGGTTTTATGGGACAAAAAAGACCCATAGTAATTTTTGTTTGGTGAGAGAGATCAAGGCCAGATGTGAACGCTAATTTAAAAGGCCATAATTGCAGGGTAAATGTTTAGTCAATAACTTTCATCTTTGTTTGACTTGTCAGGCTTTCATTCGTAATCCAACAATGGTAAATTTGTGCCTTTATATTCAAACAATAGTTATCCTTTGTTTGATGTCATTCATGTTTAGTTCTGGTGTGCGCTGTTGTTATTTCTGAAGAGTTTTGAAAGCAAACACTGCCCTTTAGTGAGAATGAATGAAGAATTATTATTAGAAAAACGTGAAAATGAAATTGTACTGTAGAGAAAGTATTTTCCTGTGATTAGAGTGTAATAAAATGCTTCCGGATGGCTTATGGGCTTGGTCACAGCACACATGCACAGATCTAGGCTGGTCAACGAACTGTTTTTCACGACTTGAGTAAAAGTACAGATACACTTGGTCAAATGTTAATCCAGTACAAGTAAAAGTAGCTCAGTGAAATTATTACATAAGTTGAAGTACTGAAGTATTCACTGTAGAATCTACTTGAGCATCATTTTATGAAGCTTTTTTATGAATCTACTAAAGACAAGACAAATTATATTTTTGTTGCATCTTGTTCAGTCCATCATGTAAAAACTATGTATAAACTAGTATAAATTCAGCAAAACAATTTGAGTAGAAATGCATATCTTGGGTAAGGAAAACCAGAGAAACCAGAGAAACCAGAGAAACCAGAGAAACCAAACAAATCAGAGAAACCAAAGAAACAAAAGAAACCAGAGAAACCAGAGAAACCAGAGAAACCAAAGAAACCAGAGAAACCAAAGAAACAAAAGAAGCAAAAGAAACAAAAGAAACAAAAGAAACAAAAGAAACCAGAGAAACCAGAGAAACAAAAGAAACCAGAGAAACCAGAGAAACCAGAGAAACCAAAGAAACCAAAGAAACAAAAGAAACAAAAGAAACAAAAGAAACAAAAGAAACAAAAGAAACAAAAGAAACCAGAGAAACCAGAGAAACCAGAGAAACCAGAGAAACCAGAGAAACAAAAGAAACCAAAGAAATCAGAGAAACCAAAGAAACAAAAGAAACAAAAGAAACAAGAGAAACCAGAGAAACCAGAGAAACCAAACAAACCAGAGAAACCAAAGAAACCAAAGAAATCAGAGAAACCAAAGAAACAAAAGAAACCAGAGAAACCAGAGAAACAAAAGAAACCAGAGAAACCAAAGAAATCAGAGAAACCAAAGAAACCAAAGAAATCAGAGAAACCAAAGAAACAAAAGAAACCAGAGAAACCAGAGAAACCAGAGGAACCAGAGGAACCAGAGAAACCAGAGGAACCAGAGGAACCAGAGAAACCCACCCAGACACATGGCGAAACAGGCAAACTTCAAATTCAATGAAAAGAAAAAGACAAAGAAATTACATCCAGTCAAAAACAATCCACAATGATGACTCTCTGAAACATCACACATTACACTACACAACCACTTCACAGAAGCAATTGTTATTTTTATTTAGTCCCATCGGATGTAACTTTGATGGTGTATAATATACCCTATTCAATGTCATTAAATGCCTCTGCCTTTAGCCTCAGTAATACCTCTTCCACAATCAAGTATTATTCTTCTCCAAAATGTTCCGATCAATTTCCCATTCAAGATCTTTTCATTTAAAACTGTGCAATCCGAGTTATTTATTTCAGTTACACACGTGAAATAAAGGAGAGGATGATTTTAGAACTAAATCAAACTTCTCTTGTCTCAGATTCTGATGTTTTGTGTGTCAATGATTCCGCCTCAATCTGCAATACTTTCCAGTCCCTATGATAGCTTTTGCTTTTCTTCTTTCCTCATAAGCAGCTCTATTTGTTTTGACACAGACGGACAATGCGCCCATCTGAACCTCGCCGTGGCCAGACTGATGTCGATATCGCATGTTTACATCTGTGACACCTTTTGAGATGGATCAATAAAACATTCAGTAGATGACATCCAGGGTCAGGTGTGACAGTGCATGAAATGTGTTTACAGAATGTGCAGAAATCTGTGGGTCGCTGTCCATGGTCCTGAAGCGAAAAGGTACCGAACACTTCCAATGCTATAGGAACAATATGCCACAAATACATCACAACTCTTTATGGATGAGTCGGATAGGACAGGTGTTTCGGATAAAAGTAACACAAAAACAGTTTTAATCGTCATTGTGCGGTGAACAAAATTCCACAAACTAAGATTGTGGTTGTGCAAAAAAGTGCAACTATGTAAAAGGTTGTGACGCCTCCGAGATTTTTCAGTTAGGCGTTATAGGCAAAGGCGGTCTTAAGATGCTAAATACAATAATTAGAGTTCACTCAAAAGTATTCTTAGGTTGTTCTATGCATAAAAGGAGCGTTTAATGCACATGCTATTGCTCACTTGCTCACAAGACTTGAAGGACTCTCGATAGCTGTTTATGAGATGTCAAAGACTTGTTAAAAGTCATTGTTGTTTTGGAAAGTTATTTTAGATGATAATTAACGTCTAAAACTAGCATCGGAGCAAGAGGCTAATTAAATGTAAATGGAGTTTTCACATGTAGAGCTTCTGGTAAGACTCTCTGAACAACATAGAGAACAGTATCATTTTAATTTAGCTGAGTATTTGCCACCTGTTGTGAAAAGTGCTACTTAAGTAGGATTTGAGTGGGCTTCTTTTTCATCGTTGCACTTTAGATTAGATTCAACTCTATTCATTAGACTTGTACAAGTGCAGTGAGACTAAATGTGTCAATGGAGCAAATACTAGATTAACAGTCACATAAATAGGCTGTTATGAAACAGTTTAAAATGCTA
>NW_027315746.1:12504893-12784893 GCF_026437365.1 Eucyclogobius newberryi
AAAAAATATTATTGTGGCCACGCCCCCAGACTTACCCTATGGCCGCCATCTTCCTTTGAAAATGAAAATACGCTGTGTTAGTCATTTTGTTTACGTCAAACTTTGACGAACTCCTCCTAGGGCGTTTTGCCCACCGACTTCAAAATCGGCGTACGTCCTCTGGACAAGTGGGGCATCTAAAGTTATTCAATTTTTTGAGATACCTTTAACGGTCTGTGTGCGGCGCAGCCGCAAATTTGGACAACTTATTTTGGAATATTGCAGATCTAAAAATTGCTCCAATTTGATCAAAACCAGTCCGATTAGGACCAAATTTTAATCAGTTGTTAAACTTTCTAGTTTGGACCAGTTTAGGCTGACAAAATTGAAATGGCCGCGATAGCGCCTCCTACAGAGTGATCTTTAAATTAACATTGAAGGTCAAAAATTAGTTTTACCAAAATTGTCTAAACTTTACCCAAAATTCTATTTTGCCCTCCCGATCACAAAAGCCAATTACAAAAATGCCTAAATTTTTACGGCGTAGTCGTAGCAATGACAGAAACCTCCCATGTTATCCCTATGGGAAAACCGCAAAATCTCTCAAATTACCACATTTTTATGTTTTACACTTCAACGAACTCCTCCTAGTGCGTTTTGCCCACCAACCTCAAAATCGGTGTACGTCCTCTAGACAAGTGGTGCATCTAAAGTTATCCAAATTTTAAGGATAACTTTTACGGTCTCTGTGCGACGGAGCCGCAAACGTTTCCCAGAATTCTGACTATTTGGCCTTCAGAGTGGCCTATAAACAATAGAGTTTTTCCAAATGACATGACATTTTGCACTAAATTCTAATTTGCCATCCTGATCATACAAGTATGAGAGCCAAAGTCATATTTTGTACGGCGTAACCGTAGCGTTGACAGAAACATCCCATGTTATCCCTATGGGGAAACCGCAAAATCTCTCAAATCACCACATTTTTACACTTCACACTTTAACAAACTCCTCCTAGGCCGATTGCCCGATCAAGCTCATATTTGGGGAAAATCATCTACACAAATGGGGCATCAAAAGTTATCAATATTTTGATTTTAAGTGGTACGGTCTCTGTGCCGTGGAGCTGCAAATATACTGTCACAAATGGGAAAAACGCCAAATCCTTGAAATGTTCACATTTACGCTTCACACTTTAATGAACTCCTCTGTGGGCAATAGCTCGATCAAGTTCATATTTGGGGAAAATAATCTACACAAGCGGAGCATCAAAAGTTATCCATATTTTTATTCCAAGTGTCACGGTCTCTGTGCGCTGGAGCTGCACATTTGACCAACATTTGTGTTAATTTGCACTGGTTAAGCACAGCATTGTACATGTCCAATGTGTCGCTGTCTTAGTTCTTAGACAATTACGTTAGCGCCAACTCTGTAAAATGCAGAGAGCAGAGTCGGAAGGCCGGCGGCCCGCGAGGGCCGTTGGATGCCGCTTGCGGCTTTAATTGTATTTTGTGCTTGTTGTGATTCTTCTTGTTCTAATGTATTGTTGTAAGCTCTGGCTGCTTTATAAAGACATTTAGAATATAAAATACAAAAGATCAAGACGCTAAATGGCTATAAAGTGTAATGTGAGGAATTCAATAATTAATTATAGGAATTACAGATTTTCTTTTTTTTTACTTTTTAACAGATTAATGGCAATGTTTTTTTTAAAGATGGTTCTGAACAATAGATTTACAACGTATTCTTCTGCCTGTGCTATTGTAGTGAACAGAATGACATTTTGTGAATATCTTGAAAAGAGAAGAATCACATTTAAAAGTGCATCATTTGCAGTGGTGCATATCGTACTCACCAGTGGTTTTTGGACATGAAATGTTCTTTGTTTGGGTCAAAGTCACACAAAACAAACCCCACTGTCACAGAAATAGTGCTACAACATTAAGGCAGCGTGACATTTCCATCTAGTCACAAGAAACCAGGAACTGATCCGACAACGTAGAACAGAATCTAACTGTATCTGAGAAAAAGTAAAAGAAAAAAACTTAATTCGAGTAAAAAATGAGACTTTTTTTCCAACTCAGTTTCGATACTAAATAAAAGGATTATTCATACCCCAATAATAGGAAAAAAACACTCTTTTTAAATACAATTGAAGTATTTTTTAGCACAAAATAACAGCAGTTTCTTTAACATTATCTAGTGTTCTCAGACGGATAAAAATCTATACAATTCAAAAACTTGCGACATAAACTGAAAGCTGAATACATATTGTACCATCCAAATGTTAGAGGTAATTAAACTGACAACATTTGTACAGTATGTGTTCAGATTTCAACAATATATTGTTATTCAAGTTATCGTCCTTGAAGAGCACCTGTGTTTCAAAGACTTTTTTAAGACTTTTGAACATTTCTGTGAGCTTCATCTGCCTTTTCATAAGACAAAAACTATTCAGGAAACATCACACTTTGTCCTCACCTTCATACGAGTTCAAATATTGAATTTAGTTTGTGGAACATTGCTTTTTTTTGGACAACCTTGAAAAAAAAGATTCCACACGGATGATTTTTTCTGCACAACCCACAGCAGTTTACAGCATGACAACAATTTGAAAGGGCACAATATCTGGGACGTGGTGCCGTGAACACGCCGCTGATCGTGCCTCAATGTGCTAAACTTGAGTTACTCTTTACGTAGCGACAGTTGCGACAGGTGCGGCTGAAGCAAGAGGTTTCACAATAAGATAAATATATCTTTCCCGTTATGTTATGACAAATACATACGTGATTTCTTTGTCTCTTTTGCCTTTGTTTTTGTGTGAAATCGGTGCAGCTCATGACGACTTGTTTTGAGTCACCATGGGAACTGGACTGTTATTTTTCCCTCCACTTTTTGATCAGAACAACAACGTTTTATTGATGAGGAACAAGAGAAAACAGTCCTCTTTTCACTGTAAGTATGATATGATCCAAACAAACACGGTCAGAACATAGAACCAGAACGAGGGGATAAACAATCCAACAACAGCCCTAAATTATATGTCGGTGTAATCCCTCATTCGTCCAGGCGTGTTCCATAGTAGAAAAAGCTTCAGTTGTAGTCATCTGGACTCAGTTTGAAAAAGTAGACGTTTCGACTCTCATCCAAGAGTCATTGTCAATAACAGAATTTAGGTCGAGAACTCCGATATTAATACTGTTCTGTGGTAAGACCCGCCCATTGGGAGGAGCCTTCCTGAAGTAGAAAGAGTTGTTGGTTTCAACAGAAACTCCCCCCTTGTATCTACCGAGCTAGCCTATTCAGAATCTTAATGGGCTGTTAAAACCTCTTTGTCTTAGTGAGACCCTGGCTCAAATCGCTTGGCCTTTCTTGATTGTGCCACGATCAGAGGAGAGGACGGGAAACTCCAAATAGAAGTATATAGGAAACCTACACACACGGACCAGTATCTGCTCTTTGGTTCCAACCACCCACTACAGCACAAGCTGGGGGTGATCAGAACCTTACAACACAGAGCTCAAGGTGTGCCCACCAGCTCAGAGGGCAAGAAGAAAGAGGAAAAACATGTCCGTAATGCCCTCTCAGCCTGTGGTTACCCCGCTTGGGCTCTCAACAGAGTGAAGAGAACCAAGAAGCAGGACAAAAGGGAAACTGAACAGAGAAGGAAGGGTGTTTCTATCCCTTATGTGTCTGGCCTGTCGGAAAAACTGCAGAGAATTTTTAGACAACACGAAGTCCCTGTTTATTTTAAACCAGGAAACACTTTAAGACAAAAACTGGTTCACCCAAAGGACAAATTGCCGACTCAAAAACAGAGCAATGTAGTTTATTCGATCCAATGCAGTGAAGAAAGCTGTAAAGAACGGTACATAGGTGAGACAAAACAGCCTCTACACAAGAGGCTTTATCAGCACAGAAGAAATACAAGTTCAGGACCACAGAGTGCCGTGCATCTCCATCTTGAAGCCTCTAATCACTCGTTTGAAGACGGTGAGGTGAAGGTTTTAAGCAGGGAGAAAAGATGGTTTGAAAGAGGAGTCAAGGAAGCTATTTTTGTTAAAAAAGAAAGACCTTCTTTAAACAGAAATGGAGGGCTTAGGTTTAATCTTCCTGTTATCTATAATGGGTTACTGAACCCCTGGAAAGGTAGAGGACATTCAGATGCTAATCAGGTACTCAGGGTGGTTGAGCCAGGGTCTCACTAAGACAAAGAGGATTCTAATAGCCCATTAAGATTCTGAATAGGCTAGCTCGGTAGATACAAGGGGGAGTTTCTGTTGAAACCAACAACTCTTTCTACTTCAGGAAGGCTCCGCCCAATGGGCGGGTCTTACCACAGAACAGTATTAATATCGGAGTTCTCGACCTAAATTCTGTTATTGACAATGACTCTTGGATGAGAGTCGAAACGTCTACTTTTTCAAACTGAGTCCAGATGACTACAACTGAAGCTTTTTCTACTAAAGCCCTAAATTATATAAAAAGAAGACAATAAATTCATAACACACACAACCTAAAGCAAATGTCCCATCTTGTCCACAGTCCGTCAAATATGTCCACTTTCAAATTTATTCCAAATGTAATCTTTTCCATTTTGTGAATGTCCATTATAATGTCCAATCCTTGATTGACATTTGTTGGTGCTTTTCAACAATAAAAACACCTTGAATGAATGCTATTTACATCGGTTTAATGTCCGTCATGTTGTGGAGCGTTTCAGCTGAAGCAATAACAAGAAGAAAGGCATTAGGCGGAACACCAACCAGAAAACATACAGTATTTATTTAAATCTGTTTTACTAATATTCTGTCAGTAAGGTAAAAACAAAACAACAAAAACAACGCAGAATTTGCATTATATTTTGATATTACAACGTAAACTATCTTGTTTAATCCAAGGTCAACATCGTCATCACTAAAGCATGAACACACAAACTAAATTGTGGAAACACCAGTCATCTTGACACTTAAAAACATGTCTTTTCAGTTTGCTTTACACATGTATGAAAGTGATCCTGACGTTTGACTTTGTGCATGGAAGTGTGAGTTAGGAAATGGAAGCGCTGCATTGTTTAACTCAGAGCTGTGACCCACAACAGACTGTGCAGAATAATAAAACGTTGGCTCAGCTGAAGCTCTGCACATGCATCTGCAGAGGCGCTTACGCAAACAGACACCGGAACAGAAAATATACTTTTGAGCATCTATTACCTGTAGATTATTGATGCACAGTCAGGAAACACGTCTGCTCTTAACTCCAAATCAAACACGTCTTCATCAAATCCAGCCACAGCGATGACTTATTATTGATAACTGTCTCAAACAACTCGCCGGATTGTTTTCTGAGAATATATCTTGTCATATCTTATTTATAATGTATCAAATGTGACATATCATGCTGTGTTTCTTCATCATTCGTTTACTCTATGTTGTATTTTGATTGATTCCTTCATGTTTGAGTTAATCACGTATTGTCCTGCAACTGAAGCTCGAGTGCTAAGAAAGTTCCTGTTTTCACCTACCCCCTATCCCCGCCCACATCCCCGTACTTAGTGGGATTATTTGATGAACTGAAACTCGCCGTGACACGTGTTTTAAAAGTGCTGTAGTCACAAATAAGAACATGAAAATAACAATTTGCAATTTGTTACAGTGAAACGTCACCATGAAGAGGCGGAGCTTATCAATGAACCTGTTTAAATGTTTCATCTGTTTTTGATCAATATTGCGGTTTAAAATAACCATTCAAAGACTCTTTATTATCCTCCTGGGACAATAAAGTGTGCCTTAAACTTTTTCTTTTGATATTGCTCCAAAATCAAAATGTAACTGTGCTGCTCTCGTCACCTCAAGTACAAGGTCGTAATAGTTTTTGAGAAAATAAGTGAAAAGCAGCGTTTGAACGACCAGACCCGCGCAGACAAAGGACGGGCGATTAGGATAGAGCTCTTCAAGACCCTTCGAGGTGACGCTCTGAGGAGGTGACGCTCTGAGGAGGTGACGCTCTGAGGAGGCCCGCGGCAGTCTGCGCTGAGGCCGGGGAAAAACACACATATTAGACCAAGACGAGACACAAAGGAGGAGTTTAAACAGAAACAATTCACTTTTGACATTTGGTGAGAACACGAACGAGTCAAGCAAACATGAGGAATTCAGAATTAAACTGAAAATGTCGTTTAAAAACACAAATTTTGCATGTGGTTTTCAGACTTTTACAGGAAAATGAAGGAATAGTTTGGAGTCCAATGTAAGTCAATGATTTTTAGAAAGAGACCTTTTCATTTTGTTTATTTATTTATTTCATTTTGATTTATTCATTTCTGTTTTGAGCATTTGAACTTACAAGAACGAAAATACCAAATGGATAGTAAATACTGAAAATGTATTCTTACTATTACGGAAACAATACTATAAAACTGTGCATATTGTAGTTACTACTCTTTATATCCAAGGTTTGGGTGATTTATGAAAAAAGTGAATAGTGTCAATAAAATTATTATGATGATGATGGTGAATAAAATGAATAAAATGAGTAAAATGAATAAAAAATAAAATAAATAAATAAAATAAATAAAATAAATAAAATAAATAAAATAAATAAAATAAATAAAATAAATAAAATAAATAAATAAAATAAATAAAATAAATAAAATAAATAAATAAAATAAATAAAATAAATAAAATAAATAAAATAAATAAAATAAATAAAACAAAATAAAATAAAATAAAATTTAAAATAATAAAATCGAAACACAGAGTAAGATGCAGATCCCCCAGTGCAGCAGCGGTCTCTCTTTCAGTGGGAACCTAACTGACAAACAATGTAAATTTCAAATGATAATCACATTTATACAGTTGTATTTTGAATAGTGAAAATTGTTGTTGTGACTAAGCAATTTCACTTTTGACAGATGTTTGGTGCTGTTTTGGTGGACCCATAGCATTTGCAGATATCAAGGAAGCCAATGAAGGTCACATGACAAAAAAACCTGCCCAGAACATGCAAGAAACTGATATAGACTTTGACAGAAAAGAGCGATGGTGACTTTTTATTCCAATAAGACATACATTGAAAGTACCTAGACAACTCACCTTTGCATCCGTTGTGTAATTATAATTTTCCAGGCTTCAATTGGGAGTTATGGACAGTCGTCTGTGTGAAGGCTGCGCATAATTCATTCCGCTTGTGTCCGGTGTTTTCTCTTAAGTGGAAACATGTGGGAAGCCTCTGCTGCCCGTTTAAGCCCCTGTCAAACATTAATGTGAATGTTCTGGACTGGCAGCCGCTTCTGTAAACACTAATAACTTTCTATTAAACATTTAATAAGAGCAGCGGGCAGCGTGAGAAAACACAAACATCAGTCTTCTCTCCAAAGCTTAATGTATTCAGATGTCAGCTACGAGGACATGTGACTAGTAAAAAGTCAAAAAAGCACATGTTGGGAACACAAATTCAGTCCTGCTCGTTTTGTGGCAATGTAAGAAAATCATCTTATTTGTAGCTCTTTGACAAAACGTTACAACAATTTATGGGTTTAATGTGTGTTGTCCATATGCAAGCAACAGATTTGTGCAAGAAAGACATTAGCCTTTACTTCTTAATGTTATGAACTATTATTAGTGTCTTGGCAAAGGTCTAGAGTTGGACTGTTGGGTTTGTGGGTGAACGCTTTGAGTCCTTCCTAAAGCACTTTTATCACAAATGTTACATATTTAATACAGCTTTGTTATATGTCTCCCCAATGCTTTCATTAATCATTATATCTAATAAAGTTATAAAAAAAAAGACTGCTAATGTTTTCCTAAGCACTGTAGTCTCTGTTTGTGCCTGGCTGTGGCTCCAGCGTACCACACGGTGATGGAGGAGGTGAGGATGGACTTAATGATGATCTCCAGGGTCTAACCAAGTGCATAAGTTGAGTTGTGTGAATGATCGGACTGAACACTGTAACGTTAATGCATCTTTAGAGCCACAGAGTCACAGGTTTCTCAGAAAACTCAATTTCACTTAATCCACACCTCTTCGTTGGGCCAATCCTACAATGTTTTGTCACTCTGATCATTAAAATGTATCATTTATTTTGTAAAGACATTTTTGGTATAAAATAGAGGCTTGCTGAACATGCTTATTTAAATGATTCATATAGATGTATGTGTGCATGGCTATCTAATGTTCCTAATTGAGACAAATCCTAATTGGATTTGTCTCTGCAGCTCGACTCTGTGGAATGCTTTGGGCATGAGGCGAGGTGGATTTAGGAGCGAGAAATATGGCACAATAACAACTTACACTGTACCGGTATATTGCCTTCAAACTGTTCACAACATTTTTTATCTTTATCGTCTTTGAGTTCATACTTCACTGTGATTGGTTCAGAGAATGACAGAGGCTGACTAATGGATATTATAAAATCTTTCACATTCATTTCGCTTGTGTCATTGGAGCAGAAGCACTTGGCCATGGGCCAGTTATTGTCGGGCCAGCGCTGAGAGACAACTATTCACTCCCCCATTTGTTCACAAAGAGCCATTAAAACAACTGCAAAAAGAAGCTCACATTTATCAGAGAAATATTATAAAATTGTTCATTGCTGTGGCAGATTTTAGTCCTAAAGTTTCTCAAGATGATTCATGAATAGTGAAAAGCAGTTTATAATGACTTCATGTGAGCACTTTATTCCACACAATCCTGTGTAAAGAGCTTCAGCAATGAATAGTTCCCACTAATACTCACATTTATCACTTTGAAGAAAGAATAGCCAAGAGTCTCCAAAGTTGATTCGATTCAAGGATGCAATTAGACTGAGAAGCAAAGCACAACGGGAATAACCTCGGATTCTTTGGACTCAAGTGCCTGAGGTAATGGTTGAAGGTTAAATTTGAAAAATGGTCAAGGTAAAGAAGCCCCTTTGGGGTGGTCATGTCAATGATGTCAGAAGGTAACGTACATGCTAAAATGATATTATTTTATAAAAGTAAAAGCATTGCAAGTTACACAAATGCATGTCCACTATACTTTACTTATTTTTAATTATAATATGACAAGTATATTATACATATGACAGTGTCAATTACATGTTTCCATTATTATGCACAGTCCGCAGCACAGAACTAACCCTGAAAATACTGTCTGCAGGGTAAAAAGTAAGGAACTGTCCATTTTAGAAAATTTAAAAAGCCTTTAATTATTATTATTATTATTTATATAACGTACGCACCAATACATTTAGGCCAACTCGGCCTTCATCAGACCACAAGGACAAACCCAGGTAAGAGGCGGGTTTTAGGTCTTGAGCTGCTGCGACGGGGCCAGTGTGTGGTCCAATCACATCCCAGACCCTTGTTTCTGAGAGGCCAGAGCGCCAACCATCGTGCTGGGACATACATTCATTCATCTTCTACCGCTTGTTCCCGTTAGGGGTCGTGAGTGGCCATCCCAGTGACTTTGGGCCTTAGGCGGGACAAACCCTGGACAGGGGCCAGCTCGTTGCAGGGTTGAATACAGAGACAAAGACAAACATTCACTCTCACATTTATTCACCAGGGATAATTTAGAGTTATCAATTTACCAAACACATGGGAGGAAGTCGGAGCACCCTGAGAGAACCCACAGTAACACGGGGAGGACAAGATCCAGAGAGATCATGTGATGTAGGTCTGGCCTGGGAATCGAACCCATGATCGCCTTAGTGGGAGGCTCTAACCGCTCTGCCACCGTGCCGCACGTGCCGACACAAGCAGAGAAATCACACTGTGCACCTCTATTCTTCCTTTGTTTCGATAAATGATCACATTTCTTCTTCAGTTTTGCATTATTCAAACAACTGGGACAACAAATATATAATGTAGTACATGAAGTTAATTAGCGTGAGAGACGAGAACGCTGAAGTCAGATGCTTTGCTTTGACAAAATCTGTTGATCCATTAAAATTACAGTAATAACCTGGTACTTTTGGCACACTGTCAATTTGTAATTTGACATAATATACTTTCATTTAGTACTGTAAATTAATTATAGCTCAGAAAACCTTAGGGCCAATAAAATGATTAGCTGCTTAGAAAAGTGAAACAGAATCCCAAACACGTGCTTAGGTTTGTCTAACCTGAGAGGAATTGTAAAGGCCAGTTTCAACTAACCTTAAGTTCAAATTGAAATCCATGCAATCTTTCTGAGGTTAAGTTCTGGTTTCACATGTGCCCCGTGTCATACTCATACAATACGTTCAAACATACAAGGAAGAGAAAAGGATTCCAATAAAAGCCTCTCACATGAAACAAATACTTATGGTAATTCACAGTCAAAGCCTTAAACGCACTTTCAAGGCCAGTGAGTTTTGTTACTGCAAATACTGCTGCTGTTATAACTGTTAGGACCAAGCTGGAATAAAATGACAGCTACACTTTCATAACCAAGTATGTAAAAAGTCCTACGTAACATTTCAGCCAAAAAACTGAAAATAAACGCATACATTTCCTTTGTGATGTTTTATTGCACTAGAAACCTCAAAAACATGGCTCCTGAACGTGAGCGGGCTTGCCTCTCCGCAGTCTTAGCGCGTAAACTTAAACTTATCCCTCTGCACGGATAATGTTCCAGGTTTGGCTTTAATATCTCCAGAGTCATGCAAGTGGCTCGTAGCCTTTTAGTTTATTGATTTTTATAATGCGATTAATTATTTAACAATTTATTTCTCAACAGCAGAAAGGAGAAGACATGGGAGTGAGTTTTTTTTTAAAAATTCCATATAATACACTGTTGACTAGTACTTTTCTGTATATTTGTACTTGCATGATGTCATCTCACGGTCTCATTCAAACGTCATAGAGCTACTTAATACGTTTTCAAGCTTTGGCACCACTTTATAATAATATTTACACCTTAATTTGCCTTAACAAAGCATGAACAAGACTTAATTCATTATGAACATATAGTTTATTAAGCATGATGAGGCTTAGAAACTACTTAATTAAAGTTAGAGTCAGGAATTAGATGTTAGAGTATTAAGTCATCACTAAGACTGAATAAACCATTTGTTCACTATGAATTAAGTCTTTGTTCATGCTTTACTAAGGCAGGAATAAGTGTAGCTATTATTAAGTGTTACCAGAGCTTTTACCAGTGCCACATCACGCTCCTTTAACTCTTTGTTTACAGAGAAATTATTCGTCGACTACAGCGCTAATGGTGAAATCTTAGTCATTTCCAAAGAATAGACCATCAAAGTAAGAAAAACGTAATCACATATGAAACATAATTGCTCAAAACATGTACAAAAGGGTAACATATTCATCTTTATTTGAATTATCTTCGTTTATCCAGGTCGACAGTGAAATTGGCCTTATAATGATGAATAAAACAGCACAACGCTAACACGATAGCATCTTTATTATTAGTTCACCAATGTTTTACAGTTAAATACCTCTCAGATTTTATACACATCACATTAAACTTAAAGTGCGACTCAAAAATCACCACACAGGTTAGCACGAAAACACAAAAATAAATGTTACATCGAGAGCAGATCGCCGCGGAGATGGAGGGGAATGTAAACGGGGGGTGGGCAGGTTTTGAAACAGCAGACACCATTGTACACAACACACATTCATCCACCTACACTGAGGAAAATGAGTATTTGAACACCATATTTTTTTTAAAGATTCCGTCTCTCACAGTGGAAATGCGCCTACGATGAAAATGTCAGACCGCTCCGTAGTTTCTGAGCGTAGTTTCTTAACTTGCAAAATTGCTGGGTGTTCAAATACTTCTTTTTCCTCACTGTAAATGTTGCATGATCATAAAGATGTTTAACTTCTGGAGTCCGGATTCTGCTCCTGGTCTGTGGACTGGAGCTGACGGCCCAGGTACTCCCTAAGCAACGACACAACAAATGCAAGATTAGAAGAGGGGAATAAGAGGGGGGAAAAGGACAAAAATCAGCATGTTTAATAACCTTAAAATGCCTACGACAGGTTGGGACGACTCACTGAGCTATAAAGAGCTAAAATGTGCTAAAATGCAGTCAAGATAAACAACAACATTTTCAATCTAGCTAAAAACATACACATTTTATCACAGAAAAGCAATTTTTTTTAAGTTGTAATTGATGACTACACACTGGGCAAACACTCATCTAATGTCTCTATTACTTTCTAAATTTGACAAATAAAATATATGCGAGTAACGTTATTTTGTTGATGTTTACAGGGTCAAAAAGGGTTTCTTTTCTGTTAATTATGCATACACTTTTTTAATGAAACACAATTCACACAGGCATACAGGCATGTCATATATAACTTGAGGCAACAGAATATTATAAATTAAGTTTTTGTTTTTTCCGGGAGAAAAATAAAAGTAGTAATATAATATATGAATGAGTTTAATGTTCACAGAAGTGTCATTGTGTAATTTAATCACACAAAATGTAATAAGAGAAAGCAAAAAGAAACAACAATGATATATAAAAGCCCTTAAACAATTTATTAATATTGTTCTATTTTCAGTGTAAAGTCGAACTTAAAACCACAACAATTGATCAAAGTTCACCACAGATTATATATTTAGATTCTTCACTATGTTTCATCCTGGAGTGATAAATATCTCCTCAGAACAGCAAAACATGGACACTATTACAATACTACTTTTACAATTCAAAATGATGATTTAAAGAAGCGCTGTGCGACTTTTCTAGTGGACGAAATGTTCCAAACTAAAGCATTAAAGTAGTACATCTCCATGGAGACAAACAGGTGAAACCACACGACAAGTTACAGGTCAGATTAATCACAGTAACAACGCATGTTTTTAGCAATTAAAGCAATTTTAATCAACTTTAATGCTACACTGTGTGACATTCTAGGCTCATCTCCATGGAGACAAGCAGGTAACTTCCACTGCAAAAGTTATAGTGCACCTCTTACTTTTAAGCCGCAATAAACCTGCATTTACTTTTAATACCGGCTTCTAAAAAGTAAAAAGATTACGTGAGTAAGCGGTCGAATCAACCCGGAAAGTTTAACCTGACAAGATCAATTATCTCCAACACCTCATCAGCCTTTTAGAATCTTTGCTGACGACTTATTATTAGCATTAGTATTTCTCGTTTTTCACGTGGGTCATGACACTTTCAGCTCAGAGCACATTTTCTACATCTTTTCCTGTTCAGAGTGTGTTTGAAGACCCAGAAAATGCCCTGTGATAGTGAAAAAGAACATGTCACAAACACATTATGGTGAGTAAGAGCTGGAAACGCACTAAAAGCAGGGCTACAATTGGCTGCATGTTTCACCCTGGTACAGTTGGCTTCAAAGGACTAGTGCGCGCTGACCCGTCTTACGGTCGTGAGGGGAAATAACTGTGGAAAGTTGGGCTGTAAAAATGTTTATCTGGTGAAAAATGAGCAGATAAATTAGTGTCTAAACGTCAGAGAGAAGAGAGTGGCACATTTCAACAGCTTCAGTGACAAAAACGAAAGGGCTCCACCATAAGACACATTTAAATAGTTTGTTAAAAGCATTGATTGATCAGGAGTCACTCGGATTAATTGCAACAATTGTCACATTTACGTAGGCTTCATGTGGCCTTTGTGGACAATGGCCTTATAATAGCAGATTAGAGAACATTACATTAAAACTATTTAACTTGTTTCTTGTAGTCAACTGTAAAAAAGATGTTTCATATTTGGACTATCGTTATGTGGACTATACAGCCTAAAACACACATGAATGAACCTTTTTATAACAAAAACAGCAGCATAAGTGGCTCAAAATGTAAAAAAAAAAAAAAAACAATCTGAATTTCATCAATAATACACTTTATTCCAGCCTATTTAACCTTTATTTGGTTGAAAATGTATCTAAAATGTCTCAATGTACAATAGAAATAATTGTTTGACTATTCAAATCATCAAATATGAATCACTGACTACTAAAATAATCGTTAGCGCAGCCCCGTGGACGCAGCATTTGCACAAATATATTTACTTGCTGCTCTCGGTCTTATACAGTTCTGTATGAAGGCGTTTTCATCCTAAATAAAAGGAGCCCGTTAAATCATGTTGAAACTACGAGTGTTCTCATGGAGAGCACAGGCTGCAGAGCAAATGAATCTAAAGTGCCGTTTGTATAGAAAAACGTGCCTGCAATTTACCATTCAACGTGCAGAAAAGTGACATAAGCCGTCATTTCTGTTTTATTCGACTTCAGTTTAACCGATCGGGAACAGAACAACCTTTTCTCTATTGAGCACATGTGTTATCTGTGTGACAGGTACAGAAGGAATCCAGAGACATTTTGAAAATAAAACCTCAAGTATACGACGGCTAAAATACAATCTAAACGCGCTATTGCGCTCAGTGTGAGGCTATTTTCACAATATTACCGTTTTAGAGTGGTTCAAACAGAGGACATGCAACCTGAGTGTTCCCGATTACGCCGTCTATAAACATAAGTACTATATATATGTTTTTGTTTGATCCCATTATTCGTAATTTATGTTTTATGTAATGACATTTTGCTCAGGTTGTTGCACAGTGGGATCAGCTCATAATGAACTAATGGGAATACAATACACTTGAGATATAGCTCTGAAATGAAATAAAAAACTAAATAAATACATTCAAATAAATAAAATAAATAAAATAAATAAAATAAATAAAATAAATAAAATAAATAAAATAAATAAAATAAATAAAATAAATAAAATAAATAAAATAAATAAAATAAATAAAATAAATAAAATAAATAAAATAAATAAAATAAATAAAATAAATAAAATAAATATTTATTTTATTTTTCAGGGGGAAAAAGAAAACCAACAGCTGGTTTTCTTTTCCATCCAAGCTAAATTTAGAACGATTTTGTACAAATTGGGAGATTCAGAGTATAATTTTCACACAAACATTCAGAGTAAAGAAGTCACAGTATCAAAGTTTAGTTTCACGATTATTGTGAGGGGAAAAAATGACACAATTATTCAGATTATGACCAAACAGTGTCACCTTTCATTTTCTTTTATTCCACTATTCCCAAAGTTTGTGACCAGCTTTACAAAATCAAACTTTCTGAATGAAAAAACTGGGACAAAATACAGGCAGATAATAAAAAGTACTGTACATTTAAATGTATTTTGTGAGCTATAGATTGAAGTAAAAAGACAAGAAAAGACAAAAATTGTCACAATTGTTGATGATATTGTCACCTGAACGCTCACGATTATCGATTAACCCAACAATCTTGACATCCCTAATCCAGAGTAGAAGTACTGTGGAAAAAGCTATGTATTTGATGCATTGATTGGCTGATATATGGGGCCATCTTTTGCACTTCAGGTCCAGGCCAGAGCGATCATTTGGATGAGCCACAACACCTGACTAAAGGAAATCCATGCAGCTTTGTTTGAACAATTAGTAAGAGATTCAGGGCAAGACACGAAAAGTTTACAGTCACTTCATTTGTAAGTATAATTGGGGGAAAAATCGAACCCATATCAGTCAATATCCTCCATGTGTGATACAGTGAAATGAGATAACAGCAGCTTTCATAAGAAGACGTGATGTCGAGTTTTGTTGAGTAACGTCATATTTTTCTTCTACTTTTCTGTGCTTTACTTCATATGAGTATCTAAATAATGCTGTAAAGTTTTCCTTAGCTCAAACTAAGAAAAGAAAATCAATCAATCATAGTTAAAGATGCTGTACCTGATTTGTACCATCTTAAAAACGTGACAAACAGAACTGATCGATTTTAAACAGTTTAAACAATGTATATGTGATTCTGTATGTTTGTGTTATCCAAATTTTCTAAAAGCCTCCTATGGACAGGTGTTGAAAATGACCTTAATTTGCTATTACACTTAAAACATTGCATCTGGTTCGTCCAATGTTCTATGTCCATATTAAATAAATAAATACATACATTTAAAATTATTATTTAAAAACATCCTTAAAAATACTGGGTTTTCTGTCAAACTAATGCATTGAAATACTGAAATTGTGTGTTAGAATCTGTTCAGTCAGAGCCTACATAAAGGCTTCCTATATAATAATGTATATGTATTATTTGGTCTGATCTTGTAGTGTTAAATTCATACATTTGGCATGTTTCTTTCTTTATATCGACAAAGCTTCAGCTGAAGTACGTGACCTCCTTGGTTTCATGTAATAGGAACAAAGTCAAAAACGGTGTTAGGGGTTTAGTTCAAATGGTGGGAAACTATTTCAATAATTATGCATTTAAAAAAGGTTTTAAAAATGAGAAAACGGAGCCGTGTCAATTTAAACGGCAGCAGTTTCTTCACTTTCCAAACGTAATTAGGTGTATATTATAAGCATTTTTCACAACTTTCAAATACCAGAGCAGATTTTTGCGTCATGGCTAAGCTAACTAAAACTAGCGTGCTTTACAATTAGACGCAGACAGCACACAGCGGTCTCATTTAGACCCAAAGAGCCGCTTTTAAAATACACCTGTGCTGAGGCAGACAAATTAGACTATATTCAATGAAAAACGGTGCCTTAAATTAGAACTCCATTAACGGATCTCTTTATAATTAATAGTTTAAGACATTAGACATTTTGTAGGGAATATTTCAGTATTCCTGTAAGTAAAATGTAATTATACAAACGATGACTTCTAGAGAAAATGACGGCACTTAACAAGATCGAACAGGTGAGTGGATTGAAGGAAATTATGAGCAATTTGTGCTCAAATGAATGCCATATTATAAAAAGGTTAGCTCCAGACAGCTGCGCCCCATTTAAGAGAACAAGAAAAAAGCGAATAATAATAAAACAAAATGTTTATTTTAATTTTTTTTTACATTTTAGATTTTTATTAATAATACTTTTTATTTGTAAATATCAAACAACCATCTAGAAGCCTTCAGTCACTGTATTTCAACCTTTATTGGGTTAAAAATAATAATAGTACATACAAATACATAATAATACATAATAATGATCATAATAATAATAGTAAATAATAAATCACAATAATAAATAGACGTTCTTAAATACCGTATTTTCCGTACTATACGTTTTTTCTAGTTTTGGCCGGGGCGTGACTTATATTTATACTTATATATTTAAACTCAGAAGCGACTTATATGTGATATAATTTGTTATCACACTTGCAACCACATTTCATACTCCAGCGCAATTTTTTTTCTTTTTCTTCTCTACTACGCATTTTTTGGCTGGTGCGACTTATACTCCGGAAAATACGGTAATCGTTTTTGACTGGTTGACAAATAAAATAAAAAAATAAAAACGCTGACAAGTAGACTAATTTTAACTAATTAGTTAAAATGATGTTAAATTAGCTAATTAGTGACGGCCCTAATAATCATGTCAAATTTAGAAGCAAAAATAAGTAATTGCAGAAAAGTAAAGAGTATTTTAATCTGCCCGTCGTTCATGTTACACGTTCTTATTCATAAAGTGACTTCATGAAGCTGGAGACACAGCAGAGAAATGGTAATACTTTAGACAATTTGAATGAAAGTTGTGATATATTTATACAATTTGATGACATCTCAACTCATGAGACGACTATCTGCCGCTATCAAGTAGTCTTACAATGGCTTCTCATTTGAATCCTCCTTTTATTAAAACCATCATGTCTTTTTATTTACAACCTCGTGATGTGGGGTAGTTTGGGATGTCACAATGTCAAAGTGTTACCATTACTGTGAGAAGAAACGTCACGATTGTAAGATTTTTCCCGATTATTGACATCCTGACAAAACTACGGCGAAATACTTTTACTACGATAAATAAATTGAAAAAATTTGCTATTTACTTTTAGTGCTGGCCCATATAGAACTTTCAAGTAAACAGCAACTAAACGTATTCAATCCTTGAATAATGGAGGAGAGGTATACCAATCTCATTCATATAACAGTTTTGTCCTTGATACTGAATACTCCATGAGCAGCTTTAACACCCATTTTGTTCCACCTGATTTTCCTTCGATAAAAAGAGTGGAGGCGTTGAATACTTCACGTGATGCAACAACCTTGGAGGATAATGGAGGTAAACGAAACGCCTCGCAATGAAAGCTCAATTGACACTCAGTCCAGTCCTCATTTTCTCTTTCCCTTATACAAAGTGCACAAATTGCGGCTGAGATTCTAGCTTGGTTTAGTAAAATCATTATTAATTGTAAAAGTCAAACAAGTGTCCATCTTTGCTCCATGTTTTTAATTAAAAAGTACACCTCAAAAGCTATTTGCTAAAGCCACATATGTTATAATAAATGTTATGCTTTGAAAACCAGTTATTCAGTGCTTCAGTTTTATGCATTTGTAAAGAAATTGTTCAATGCCACCATAATGTCGTGTAATGGAAGTGTAGAGTGACTCAAATTGACTGGAACAGTATTTATGGGGCTCAATAATTATCATGGGCACATTTACTTGGCACTAATGAGGAATTTTGTCTTATTTTGTAGTTCATTAACATTTGAGCTATAAAAGGGTTGAATAATTAACATTTACGACTAATTAATAATACTAAACACCTACTTAAGTGTTGCGCTCTGCTCTTTATTCATGGCAAATCCTGTGTTTGACAATATTGTTCATTAAACAAACATTAGTGGGATTATCCTGGGTTTTGTTATCGTGTCAGTGACAAAGTAGTTTCAGGATTTTCTGTAACAATATCGGGCTTGAGATTTGTTAAAGTGACAGGCCTAATCATGTCATAGAAAACTGGAAAAGTGCAACTCTTCATACAAAATGATATAGTAATCATGTTAAAAGGTGCACTATGTAACTTCTTGGAAAAACATTCACAAATAGGTAAAATATTCCATCTTAATTATGCTTAATGATGTTATTTCTTTGCCTGAAATGTTCCTCATTATGGCATTATCACTCGTTTATTGAATTATACCGTATTTTCCGGACCATAAGTCGCGCCTTTTTTCATAGTTTTGGCCGGGGTGCGACTTATACTTATATACTTATACACCAGAGCGACTTGTATGTGATATTATTTGTTATTTTTACATTTGCAACCGCATTTCATACTCCAGTGCAACTTACATATGTTTTTTTCTTCTCTATTATGCATTTTTTGGCTGGTGCGACTTATAGTCCAGAAAATACGGTAATTGTTGAATCTGTTAATTAATCGACAAAAATCAATCAAACATTAATTTGATTTAGTCTAAGGATTTATATAGCAGCACAGCAGAGGGAAGCAGACATGAGAGTTGAGTTAGATGTAGAATTAGGAGTGAATCATGAGTTCAATCAGATTTTTTACCTAAACACACTGGTGCTTGTCTATTTAAATAGTTGTTTTGGATGAACTTCTGCACAGTTGTGGTCTTGTTGGAACAGATGATACTTTAGCAGACAGTACTTAATAGTTTTTGTTGACTAATCAATCAGGCGTGTCTTAAGTCAACTAAGAATTCCTTTAGTCGAATGTGGCCTTCAAATAGAAGTCCATTTACCAAATTTTTCTCCTTCTAACAGGGGAAAAACTGAATTTCAGGTGCATATAGTCCTAATTGCTGCAGCACGTGTAAACAGTGGCTTCAGCAGTAAAACAAGTCCCTCGATCCAGGTTTACATGTGTGCACTAAGCCTAATGCAGATTCATCCTTTACCCGTACAACATCAGCCCTGGCCTGAGCACTTCTCCATCAATGACTGAACTTGGAGAGACGGTTTTGCTTTGGCCTGTTGCCACTGGCGTACATTTTGAGGACAAAGCGAGCGCCTAATTACGTAAATGTGTGGCAAAGCAGACATAAAGGCAAACAACTCAAGAGCATTAGTCGATTGTGCAAGCAGCGCCGGAGCAAGAAGGGAACATGGAAAATCGAGCTGAAAAACGGTACAGCAACTGATCAGCTATCGAGGCGTGCTGTACAAACTGTCCCTGCTGACAAACGCCACAGAAACCAGAGCTTTTGTCTCAGCACCCGTGGGACGGAAGATTTAGGAAAACATCAAGACGAGTATGAAAACAAGGCGAGTATGAAAACAAGACGAGCATGAAAACAAGGCGAGTATGAAAACAAAACGAGTATGAAAACAAGACGAGTATGAAAACAAGACGAGTATGAAAACAAGACAAGTATGAAAACAAGGCGAGTATGAAAACAAGACGAGCATGAAAACAAGGAGTATGAAAACAAGGAGAGTATGAAAACAAGACGAGCATGAAAACAAGGCGAGTATGAAAACAAAACGAGTATGAAAACAAGGCGAGTATGAAAACAAGACTAGCATGAAAACAAGACGAGTATGAAAACAAGGCGAGTATGAAAACAAGACGAGTATGAAAACAAGGCGAGTATGAAAACAAGGCGAGTATGAAAACAAGGCCTGCTGGACATCATTAGGCTGAACTTCAAAAACACTGTTAAGAGAATCATTACCGGGGCTTTTTAAGAAGATGTGGCTTAAAATGGAAACAGACAACGTGAAGTGGATTCCTAATGCAAGATAAAGTTAAGAGTGGAATGTGTGTCTATTTAAGGATATGCCAGTGTGTCGGGATTAATTAATAATTAATTAATAATTCTTCTGGTATCGATCAAGACCAACCACACAAAATGTGTCCTATTTATGTTATATTTTCATACTTCAACTCAGCATGTGGTTTTAGATGTATTTTATAGTTGACATCACATGCACTTTGCTTGCTTTGTTTATCTCTTGACGTCACATTCTCACTTCATTCTCGCTGCACTGAGGCTCAATCAAAAGTCCAAACCACATGTTGTGTTTCCAGGCGGCTGACAGCGCCTGATCCAAGCACAGTCTGATTGGACGCTCACACCTCCACAAACAAACCTGGTTTACAAGGAGCGAGGTGCGACTTGACAAAAACACACAGGATTGTTTTTAATTCCTCTTGAACGTGTTTTCCTTCCGTTTGTCACTGGAGGAACTTCCTCAGAAGACTAATAACTTCCTACAGTATTTCTTCCATTCCATTCCATTCACAAAAACATTAAAATATGTTTAAGTAAAATATGTAGTGTGTGAATTCATTGAAATTACTTGAAAACTTGATTTGTTCCAATCAAATCAATCAAAAAAATCTAATCGATCAAAAAAAAAAAAAAAAAATCATACAAAAGCCAGTGATTAAAAACAGGCAATAATGAGTACATTTACATCTGAAATTGTATAAAATAAAAAAATTGAGAAAGTCTCATCTTTGGTCAAGTTGGTCCCTGCATGAATAATGAATGTTAAAAAAAGAATGTTTTTAATTTACTCCACCTGCAGGAAGTCTCTTTTCCCACTCGCATGCAAGCGCAGTAATATTCAAATGTCACCATGTTCAATTTTGGTGTTGCAATTACTGAAAGAAAAGGGTTCTCTCCTTCACAACTGTCAAATATATTTCTCTACAGGGACAATAAAATGTACCTTAAACTACCTCAATTTCTGCCAAGGTTTGAGGAAACACTTATCAGAAGTAAATTCTATCCACCATTTATTTTCAATGATACAATTTACCTTCTGTTTACAACCGTTTCTTCAAACCTTGGCAGAAATCAAGCCAGTAAAATGCTTGGTAAGCTGAGAGGTAGAGAGAAGGTGTTTCTGGTTGAAACGTCTCCATTTCAAAAACAGTGTCCAAATGAAACCTTTTCAAAGATGGACCATTCCAGAACAAATGAGGGATTACTCCGACCTACAATTTTACTATCAAACCAAGATATTTACCTGTTAATTTTAAACCTAAGGCTATTTAAGTAACACGATGTTCAGTGAAAAGACTTTGGCAGACACATTCTGAAATGCATGTGTTTCTTAATTTAACTCTTCTTGTCTCAGTGTCTTCTCAAAAGTTATCGTTTCTGAATGTGTTTAAAATATGAACCATTTTAAAATGCAAATTGCAGATAAAATCTCTCATTAGATGCATTTCCATAATGGTTGAGCCCCAGAGTAGTTCTTACCAGTTATGGACCATCAGTTTCTGCACGGCCAACAGAGCATTGTATCGAACGAGCTGATCTTCGTGGTGCATGTGATTCATCACCAGCTGTTTGCCTCCCAGCTGCTCAATCACTCTGGAAACCAGGGAGAAGTGGAGAAAAGAGCCTTTAGCAACAAAAAAACAGCCACGTTTTGTATCCACATTTGAGATGGTTTAGTGCTTTGGTTTCATACAATGTGATACGCCAGGTTCACACGGGTTCAAGGTGCATCTGATGAAAAACAGTGTGACTAGTGTGAAAATGGAACAAGCCTATTGGGCTGGTAGAATGGCTTGTAATGCTGAGCGGAGTATGCAGGGCAGCACTGGTTGTATAATTTGATTGATTTGTCCAAACAAGAGCAGTGTTGGTCTGTCAATCACAGAATCCATTTAGAATAACAAACGGGGAAGAGACAACACAAAAATATCCCCTTTTATTGTCTTTAGAAGTATGCTCTGCTAATCTTCTGCCTTTATCTAACTTCATCCTCTGCATCCTCTTCTCTTCTACCATATACGGAGTGGTGGAAGAAGTACTATAGTATTTTGGTACGGATACAGGAGCAAACATGTACTCGAATAAAAGTTAGATAAAAAAAAATAACTATTGAGTACAAATGTGTCAATTATTTCTCATTGATTCAGACTTTTTATATGTATGTTTTGTTTGCTCAAGTCAGGACTTGAACTCAAACCTTTAGGCAGAATGACACCATGAATGTGCTAAAAAAGAACCTGTCAAACTATAGAAAAAAAATACTTTTTACTCATCAGTCCTGCAAAAAGTACAGTGGAATAGGAAATACAGATACCCGCAGTTAAAGCAAAACATATCCACTGTAAAATGCACTCAGGTTGAGTAAAGCTAACTAAAAATTGTACAGTACTTTTACTTCTTTGCCCCAAGCTCTAAATTCAGTATTTGTGCACCCATTTAATATATGGGTGCACAAATACTGATGGGATAAGGAATATTATTCATTATCCCTGACCTCCGTGGTAACCGCTGTGCCTGATAAACTGTGGAAAATATGCTTCATAGTTTGACATCAGTGTGTCAAGAGGCAGTTTGTAGAAAGAAAGTAGAAAAAGAAATGCAGTGGTGAGTAGGCTACTAAACAGAATATACCTGTATCTATGTCAACACAGAATTCGATCCAGTGTGTTTAATTGTTCTAATAAAATAAAATAATAAATAAATAAAATAAAAGTGTTACAATTTAGTCTAATCATATGCAGTATGTGCTACATCTTTCTATTAAATAAAGCCTCCATTTTCTGCTGACATTTGTTTTAGATGTGTTGTGTTTGAATTACACCATTTGTTTTTTAAACAAATGGTGTGATCTAAATACGTTTATTTAATCAAGTGTGATCTAAATACGTTTATTTAATCAAGTGTGATCTAAATACGTTTATTTAATCAAGCCAGAGTTTACTGCAAATTGCAAATGTCTTCCATGATTCTTGTATTCGTTTAGCAGTACATATTCCTCTCATGAGTTTGTGCAAGACATGTACAAATCTGCACTGTGAACTGAATCTTGAATTGAAAAATAAACCATAAAATTGTTTTTACAGATATTTTTCAGATGTAGTGCTCACCTTCTCTTAAGATTACAAGCTCTATCGAAAAGTAAAGTAGTTTGGCCACAGGTTTTGAGAATATTGTGTTATCTGTGCGGAACATTCTTGGGAATTAAATAGAAGCTCGCGGACACTAAAGTCTTTTCAGGCAAAGGCAGCCCAATGTGACTGTGCATAACCATACATACGAATATCAATGTTTTAAGCCATTATTCTCACTTTTTGTCTTGTATGTATACGTATAAATGTATGTGTATTTTTGTATTCTTTTTTTTTGAGAAATGTCCGTAAAAACCATGAAGTGCAGGTGAATGTACCATGTCCAAACTATTTCTACATGAGACTGAAAACTTTATGGGGGTCAATAGAACCCCTGTGGAGGCAGGAGGCTCACAGAATTCTTATATCTCATTGTAACAGGTGCTTATTATGCCTTTACTATAACTCTGCACTCATTACTGTGTGACAGCCGGACAAAAGCGCACATTCTTTTAAGGAAAGTGTCTGAGAACAAAGCGCCTCACCGTTTCCCACGTGGGTAGTGCCTCACATACTCCCCGACGTCGTGCGCCGCCACCGCAATGACCTGAGGGTCTTCAGACACCTCCAGCAGCCTGGTCAGGATCCTGGGTCAATCCAACAGAAACGTTAAAACATGGCTTCAACTTTTGTGGAGGTTTAATAATCAGTCAAATGTGAAACGTCTGTCAAATTAATCACAAACGTGCAGACATGTCACCTTGTACCTTTCAAAAGTTTCAAACACTTTTCACATTTTTAATCAGCTCTTTTTGCCATGTTGAATAAGATACAGCTTTTTATTAAAAGAATATTCAATAAATTAATTAAGAGTTTTAAGAATACTATTTAATGACTTGATTAACAAAAGCTTTTATTATCAAATTCAAGTGAACTAGTACGAAGCTCTCCGATTGGTTTACAAGTCGGTTTACAGGTTGCTCTAACCAATCAGAGAGCTCCTTAATAGTTTGCTTTCATGATTTGCTTTACTTTAGCCAGGAAGCCATGCTAAATGCTCAGAGTCCAGATGACTACAACTGAAGAAGATAATTGGAGAGCCCTCGTCCATGTCCACAGGGGGCGGGTCAGTCCGTGTCCACAGGGGACGGGTCAGTCCGTGTCCACAGGGGACGGGTCAGTCCATGTCCACAGGGCGGGTCAGTCCGTTTTGGTGTAATTCAAAAGGGTGAACCTAAACATGACGACGCCGACAGACGTACTTTGGCCTATTTTATCAGAGTTAAGACTATTCTGTTTTTTTTTTTTTTTTTTTAAACGTGCACATAGAAGCACTTGAAGTGCAAGAATTGAAGACGGAGAAGAAGTCTTTGCTTTTTACATAATGAACCTTTAAGCAAGTAACTAGTGCCTTGTTTGCATCATAAAAAAGCTAATGGAAAAGGAGTTAATAATTTGAGATAAAGCCCATCACAGAGTGAGGACAGTGATAAGACAATAGTGTTTGTGTGAATGTCCTAAGGACTAAATAATAATAATAATAATAACTTTTATTTATATAGCGCTTTTCAGTGACCCAAAGACGCTGAACATATATAAAAAAGGGGGGGTATTTACAGACAGGGGGGGACAACACGTACAATACACATTAATATACAGATAAAATGACCAGAGATAAAGCGTGACCAGAGTAGCCAAGCATCCCGCTCTAATTGATGTTTTACATCTTTTGATCTCAGAAGTCTCCTCGAGCCAAAATAGCTTGAAAGATGCGTCAAAGTGCTTCACTCTGGAAATACAAGGCTTTGATTGGGTGAAAAGTGTCACTATTACTCTAATGATGAGATACAAATATTCAACATCTGAAGAAAGTTTTCCACATTTGTATTCACAAAGATAAAATATTGTTTGGATTTAATATCTACAGAAAACTTTGAAGAGTACAAAGATAAAGAAGACAAAGTTTGACATTTCTGGCAGCGCAAAAGCTTTTCTTTTTTCATATTGGATTATGGTCTGCCTTTCGTTTCACTCGCCGAAACAAACATGTTTCACCAGTTTTTTCATTTAAAATTATTACTCATACTCGATGCAATAATTTTCAGGTTCTGCTGTTGCAATTCCCCTCCACTGATCTACAACAATAAAATGCAGCCTACACGTTAAAATGCAGCCTACACGTTTGTGCTGATTATTGGACAAGGAAATCTTATTTGCAATATTCTGAATACAGTTTACAGCTATTATGTATTTTATAGAAGCAAAACCACATGCTCCTCTAACCCTTGATTATTCAATTTGAGAGAAATGAAGTGTTCCAAACTACTTCAAGTATCTTTGTGATGCGTTTATAATGATTTGTTCTTACTTGAGGAGCTCGTAGTTCTTCTCGTTCAGCCGGATTGCATTTTCACGCCAGAATTTCTCGGACTTGTGCACAGGGCTCCACTCGAGACGGCCAGACTTGAGTTCAGAGCTGTACTCGTCAAAGGAGCTGAGAGGAATAAAAGAGGCAATAGCAAAAGTTCAAAAAGGTCAAAGGCTTTGTAAGTCTGTGCAGACATAAAAAACATGCTCTCATAATTCAGCACCGTGTTATAAACCAAGCTCATTTTTACTGACATTTTACATCAAGAGAAATTAACTATTAAGATACTAAAGTGTGCATTATATTTCAAATTTGGTGAAGTTACTAAGATTAATCTATATTCTGAGATATATTATTTTCAGTAACTTGTCTAAACAGTCATGAGGATAAAATCATGTAAAAAAAAAGATATAAAAAAGAGCCCCGGCACTGAGAGTAGCCCTTAACCAGTTCTTTGAATTGCATAAAATAACTTAATTTAAACTGTGTGCTTTGCTCCACAGGCAGGGTTAGGGTTAGGGGAGCAAAGCTGCGGAGGCCCTTTTTCCTGTCTCTGTGTGGAATCTGATGGACTCAGATATTAAAATAAGAATGTCCTGAGATCTCAAGCGGCGAATACTTGATCTAAAGTTCGGCAAACTTGTTAAATAATTAGGCAAAATGCCAACTAGTCTTATAAACAAAATGCAGTGCTGTTCTCTTCTTGCATCCAATGATTGCCAACTAACTTTAGAATATAAGTGACAGTGGTAAGTTCTGTATCCTTCTTCTGTAATGAACCTTAGCGCTGAACCTTAGCGCTGAACCTTAGCGCTGAACCTTAGCGCTGAACCTTAGCGCAGAACCTTAGCGCAGAACCTTAGCGCAGAACCTTAGCGCTGAACCTTAGCGCTGAACCTTAGCGCTGAACCTTAGCGCTGAACCTTAGCGCTGAACCTTAGCGCTGAACCTTAGCGCTGAACCTTAGCGCAGAACCTTAGCGCTGAACCTTAGCGCTGAACCTTAGCGCTGAACCTTAGCGCTGAACCTTAGCGCTGAAGGATAAAGTCAGAGGTTTTAAGACTGTTGCTGTAGAATGCATATAAATAATATCAACATAATCTAGAACTGAGAGAAATGTAGCCTGGATGAATACAATTTTAATTTCAAAGAAGAATGACAATCTAGCTTTACGTGTTTGTTTCAATGGTAAGAATAGAATAGCTTTTTTGTGTCACTAGAGTGCCTTTTGGAGAACAGCATACATGTAGTTCTATTTGAATTCACTAATAATTTTAACACGGTTTTGTTGGATGGAATGAAAGTTCTTTTGCATATTTTGAATCACTTCAAAGTCAGCTCCAGTGGACTTTTTGACTCTATAGAGAGCAACATATTTAATACTGTGTAAAGAGCTTAAGTCATTGATCATCAACCCTCTTCTGATGTATTGGAGCAGCAGCATCTAAAATATTTCTAGCATCAGAAAACACATCACAAACATATTTTTTGATGAACTGAATCTTTAATAATGACATTTAGGAGCAGAATTTTGTGATAAGGATTTAAGAATATTTTGCAGAATTGCCCTGTGAGTCAGTGAAAGTATTGACGTAGTAAGATGTTTTGGCTTTACGAACAGTAGAGACATTTGTTGCACTTATGACAAAACGTCTGCCAGTCTGCTGCTGATTTGGTTGCCTTGGCTTCTGCCCAAGCTTCGTCACAATCTCGAGATAATACTGCGAGGTCTGGACAAAACCAGGCATTATTCTTATTTTTGAGCCCGACTCTTTTAAGAGAGGCATGTTTATCAATAGCATCATTAAATGTTTTAATGAAAATGTCCAACGCTGTGCTGAGTTCTGGAATACTAGTGGTAAAACCAATGTCACTATAGTTCAGATCAGACAGAAATGGACAGTGGTCACTAAATCAAGAGAAAGACAACGCTATATTTGTACTTCTGAGGTTTGTTCGTTAAGATAATGTCAAATAATGTTACAAAACTCTGAAGGGAAGACCAAAAACTAAAAAACAACAGAAGTTGGGGTGGGTGATATTGACAAAAAATATTTGATATGCTTATAAGATAATGATAGTCAGACGAAATTGCCATGTCTTTAAATGCTTTGGTTGAGGTTTAATTATCAGAAATGTGAAAGATCTGTATAATGAATCACAAAAGTACAGAAATTACCTTATTTGGAAGTTTACAAGATGACTTTTTCATTTTTAATTTCAATCAGCTCTTTTTGTGGATTTTTGTTTTACTATAAACAATAAAATTTATATAGATTTTTAACATACTTGGATATACTGCCAAGCTCTAGTGTCACAATTATTGATGGTAAATTACAATTTTCATTGTTTCATCTGTTGCTAACCAACACTAATACAATACATTAGGACTTGACAACTTGATAATCAAGGTCTAATGAGAAAATGTAGTTGGGAGACAAAAAACACACACTAAACCAATACCATATTTGCTTTCATAATAATGAAGAGAATCATATATATTTTTATACGCTGCATTATAATATAATTATAATAGAGCACAAACACGTACCTGAGATCTTGCACACTCTCTCCGAGCCGCTCCAGCAGAAACTTGATGTCTTCAGTGATGTCCTCGTCGTCGTACTTCTGCTGATCCAGGTTCTCCAGCTGCTTCAGCACTTTGCACTGGATCATGGCCAGAGCGTACTCCTGACGGGTCTCGCGCTCAGGAGACTTCTCCAGGACGTTCTGAAGGCCAACAACAAAATATTGCACTGATATTATTATGGAATGATTTACCGTTCTAACAGTAGGAAACACTATATTGTATATAAAGTGATTTTTACACTAAGGAAAAGGCTTGATACCACATTGTCTAAAACAAATCATTCCACTATTTAGGAAAGGTAATTTATGTCCTATTTATGTGTTGTTTTTAGTATCAATACTTACTCTAATGCATATCTAGTTTCAATATATTTTTTTAACCCTAACCCAGCAAAAATATCTGTATTGTGATAATGTAGTGAAACCTGTAGTATTGTAGATGAGCTTCTTTAGTCTTCATTGAACGGTCATCATATTTAAACTACATTTTAAGAAGAACAATTCCATCAAGGTGAACGAAAGCAAAAGTTCATGCCTTCTTTTCTCTCGTCATGAAAACATTGGATACCTAGATACTAAAATTACTTTGGAAAGTAACAGAAGCCATGACGAAATGGTGAAATGTGTGCGTTTGTGTAAAAATGACAACATACTGTACACAATTATGATTATAGTATTGAAATAGAAAAGGGCAATTGATTTCACATTATATAAACGCATCTGACATTAAAAAAGGTGGAGGGTTTTCCGCTGTGGAATCAAAATAGAGTTTCTAGCTTTTTATAGAGTTTAAAATGTCCGTATTGTGACAACATCTTTTCACTAACGAGGATGAATTCTCATTTGTTTATTGTAATTTATTGTTTGTTAATAATTTTACAACAAGTCAAATACTTTTCTCACATTTCCAAAGTGACAAATAATATGCGCTTTGCTTTCAATTAGAATTACGGTAGATTAGATTAGAAATAAAAAAATGTAAATTCTGTTTGGAACGGTGTGATTACTTCTACTTGCTATTCTAAACTCATCTGAAAATAAAATATAAAACAACAGGTCCATAGAGAGAGAAACCACTTCAGAACAAATCCCCACCTTGTTACGGCTATAAACAATAGAAAAAGCAAAACCAACTCCTGGTAAGAAAGTTCCGTCAAATTAAAATCTGAACAAGAAAGAAAATCTGCTTTTGAGATGTGTTCAAGGACTTCCAGATGGTACCAATAATACAAGACATAATAGTAGTGCCAGGTGCAGTGAACCATTTACATAATCAACACAACTAAGAGGGAGAAAAACATGCTTAACACATATTGCTTTTACCACATGTAAGGACATCTTGACAATACTGTAACACAACACGTCATGTAAAACTAACTTATTGGATATGGGACTTTAGTGAAGATGATTAGAATAGAACAGCTGGCAAATATGGGAGAAGAAGATACGACAGGGAATTTCCAAACTTAAGATTATACAGAAATTGGCAGCAGCGACTCAACAGCCACAAGTGACTTTAAAAAGAAGATTTAAGATCGGCATTGTTATGAGATATTCAGATCTTCTAAACAACTTGGGACACTTCAACCTGGTATTTTTTGTAGTTTAAAGTAACGATCCAAAAACTTGGAGCAGTGTGTTACACAGAGTCTAGAGGGAAGTGCGTTAAAACTGTCATCGTTGATTTGAATGTTTGGAAGGTCTTGGGGGTTCTGCTGTGGCAAAACGTAACGCAACAGCTGGCGATAAACCGGACAGGAAATTACTTGGCCAGCAGGGGGAGCAGCCGCTTGGTCGCTTTGAACGTTATGCAAACGTGGATTCTCTCTGACCATGGTAAAACCTAGAAGAATTGATGCAAATAGAAAATGCCTTAAAGGAATCGTATGTGAGGCCCGAAGTCACTGGGATAGGCTCCAGTCACCCGCGACCCCGAAAGTGAACAAACGGTAGAAAATGGATGGATGGATGGAACCGTATGTGGCCTGCGCTTTTACGGTTTAAAAAGAAGGTACAATCACAACTGAGCCTGGTTTGCCAGTGTTTTAAACCTGTATTAAGGGTTTACTCATGTATTCTGTATGTGGACAGGCCATGGCTAATGTGAAAGCTCAGGCAGTGTCCGAATGTCCACCCTAGTCTTCTTAGCCCAGCACCATTTAGCAGTCTCTTTAATGCATTCATTCAGAGCTATTAGAGATTTTAAGAACTATCAAAGTTTTACAAAATATTATGTAGTGATATTGATAAAACATGTTTGTCAATGTCAACAACAATGCATATCAATTTCTTACATTTTTCAAGTGAATTTCATGTGTTGTTTGTTCAAAGCTGAGGCTTGAACTCAAAACCCTCTGGACAAATGTCAAAAATAACCTTCAAACTATATGGAAAGTACACAAATGACTTCTTTTGAGTCCAGTTAAAAAATGTACTAAAGTAGAAAGTACAGATATCTGCTCTAAAATATCGTAAATTAAAAGTACAGTACTTTTACTTTTGAAGTTGTCATTTAAAATATGAATTAATGACAAATTTTGTAGCGAACCGCAGGGAAGTCAAACAATTGAACATATTCTGACCCCAAACGCTCTGCTCAAACCTTCCTCCATGGGGCAAATAGTGAGCCTCATGTTTTAGTCATGCAATCAATACCATTTACCACACAATTGGCCTCACAGCGGTCACTGCGATGGACCAAAGAAATGCTTTTATCAGACAGGAATGGCATGACTACAGTGCGATTTATTATTTCAGCCAAGGACAATTACACCAGCTCTTTTATAATAATAGGGAAGGGAACAATGCGGTTTCTAAAAGTAAAATAACATGTTTTTTTTGTAGCAGAAGCTCTTCTTTGTCATAGCAATTTGAATGTCAACACTGTTTATAGACACGTAATGCCCTGTCCCTTGTTTGAATTACAATACGAGAACAGCTAAATTGACTCATTTTGTTTGTATTTTGTCATATTCAATCAACGTATATATATCTGTTCTTTTGAGGGTAATTTTAGTCTATTTACATTATTGCGATACTTGAACTTCAACCAAAACTATATACGGTATATATCTTTAATAAGTCCAACAAATATTGAGATATTCATTTATATCACCACTAGGGTTGTGTTCAAAATATCGATACGGCGATATATCGTCACGGACTCCAGTATCGATATTTTTTTATCTAAAAAAGAAAAATGATTTTTGTGGCCAGTAGGCTTTAAACGAGGTGAAATAGTACTTTTGATCTGCTGTTTGTGCTGCGCTCCTCTCTCGGAGCTGTGGACCTGATCAGAAGCTGATCTGTGCAGAAGATGCTGCTGCAGCATGTTCAGACCAGGCCAATTGTTTGGCAAGAAACATGCAATAATTTACTAGAATGTGTTCCTTATATTTCTATTTGGATCAGTTGGTTGGATGTATGAAGTTATTAGAGCAGAATGGATTTATAAAGAAGTGCTTTGTGGATAAACATGACATTTCATATATTTTCTTATTCAGAGTAAAAACATTAACCATTTGGTACATTTTTAAGACCCTTTTTTCAAAAATGTATCGGGATACGTATCGTAATGAGGGAATTGTATCGGAATATACAAGTATCGGGATACATATCGTATCGTGACCCCTGTATCGGGATACGTATCGTATCGCAAGGGTCTTGGCAATACCCAGCCCTATCACCCACCCCTAATACTTGTTAGAAATAGGCCTGTCACAAAAACAAATGTGTTTATGTACGATAGATATATGTTTAAACAACAATATTAAAAAGGACTTTATGCCTCGGACTGACACAATAACTCTAAGGCAGGAAACCTAAATGAACCATATTGTAAATTAACCTTAATTGATAACATAAACCGCAGAATTAAACACTTTGGAGTTTAGTTATTATCTATATTGAATCATAAATATGTTATTGTCCAAATGTTTCCCACTGAAGTCAAGGGACATCAAGATTATTCGGTTAATCAATCATCATGATTATTCAACTTCACAATATAATCGTGAGAAAATAAATAATTGTAGTATTTTAAAACTAACTTTTCAGAAAGTTTGATTTCATAAAGCTAATAACAAATTAAGAGGAATGGGAATTATTACACTATGGGAATGACACAATAAATTAAGACTTGACTGTTGTTTGATTATGTTCTTATTTTGAAGAAAAGGTACCGTATGTTCCGCACTATAAGGCACACTTAAAAGCCTTTAACTGTCTCAAAGACGACAGTGCACCTTATAATCCAGTGCGTTTTATCTATGGATTAACTCTGGTTGTTCTTACTGACCTCGAGGCGATTTTGTGTGGTACACGTTTTGTTTCGCTTGATGCGCCTTATAGTCCGGTGCGCCTTATATATGAAAAATGATTGAAAATAGACCATTAATTGGCCAGTGCGCCTTATAGTGCGGAAAATACGATACACATGATATATTATGTTGAGCCCCACAATATAATGGTGATCTCATTTATTGAACAATGTAAAAAAATATAGAGTGTAGTAATTAGAGTAATGATTACGACAAGCCTAGAATAATCTCAAAGAGCGGTTTGGGCTGGACGAAGCGTTGGCTCTTGAACGTACCCTGAATGAGGCAAGGATGATGCGCGTGACCTTCTCTTTGACAGACTCCTGCAGGATGTCGGAGAGGGCCGGGACCACGTTGTAACGCCTCAGCTGTTCGCAGAGCTGTGGACTGAAGGCCAGCAGCCACACGCAGAAAATCATATGGTACTGGAGCTGGAACCCGCATTTGCTGCTCAGGACGGCCGTGATGCTGACGGAAAGAGAAAGAGGGTTCAGATGAAAAGGAATGAGCAGAACACGTTGTGTGAATGTGCCTCACTTAATTATAAACCCAATTGAGATGTTTCAGGTGAAGGTTGTAACTGACTACTAATCTACTTTGAAAGACAGCAAAGCAAATTTAATAGATATGAAAGAAAAAAAGATGCGTCTTGCTCATTCAGTAATATTAAAATGTGTCCATCAAAAGCTTTTTTTTTTTTAGATTTTCAAAACAAATTAGGCCTGTTATGCCAATGTGATTATATGTCAAAAAGAAAAGGTTTTCCATCAGCTAAGGAAGTTGTTTTATTTCTAGAACTACAGTAGCTGTCAGATAGTTTTAACTTCTCCTATATTCACTGTCCAAACAATTTCAACCTGGACATTTATTGTGACACTTGATGCAGATTTACTCATCTTTGTCATTGAAAAAAGTGACCCAAACTATATCTATGAATAAAATACAATTTGAATATGTAATAGGGCTGCACAATATAATTATATATATTTCGTATTCAATTTTATTTTATCTTCTTTTAAAAATGGCTTTCACTATTCATTTCCTGAATATAAACAAGACAGGCTTTTAATCATTGTCACATGACGCAAAAAAAGCCAAATTTCTTCTTCCAAAGTCTGAACATTGTTCCAAATCATATGCTTTTACTGACAGAGAACTGACTGTGTAGACACATCAATTAAAAAGATCAAAGCTGATCATTGACAATAAGAAATGACTGAATCTCTATTTTGATTAAAGTCAATTAATAGCACAGCCCTAATTGATAACAATACTGTGTGTGTTGAAACTGCAGTGTGGTCAATACTACTCCAAATCAGAGCTGTGTTTCCTGTATCTGCAGAGTGGAAGTACAAAGTGTTTCCTTTATTTACCAACAGTTTGGTCTAAAGGAGAAAAAAGGCTATAAACCACAATCTGTTATCTGATAAGACACGACACCAATCAAACAGTCTACAAACACTAAACTTCAAATGGTTGGAGGTGTTTGTGCACTGCCATGTGTGGATATGTTTTTTAAAGTCACCAATGATAAATGATAGATGTTAAGTCTTTAGCATGTATTTTTTTAAGATGCTAGAAAGTGTTGGCATCGAGACTTTACTTCTCATAAACAAAACATCAAATTTGCAAAATCAATCCCATTTAAAAAATCTTCAATGAAAGGTAGAATAAGATAATGAATAAAAGAATGGGTAAGGGATAAAGTGAGAAATGAATATAAATCTAAAGAAATTTACAGCATTTTAAGTAATTTAAGTAATTAAAGAATACAATTGATTTAATCTGGATAAAACTTTGCAAGAACAGACAAAACAACAGGACGTTGACAACAACGTTTGACCCTGAAGCAGCAGACAATTGTCCCATTTTTCCACAAATTTGCATTTGAGTGTTCCTCAAATGCAGAAGACATCTCCTCGCTATATCGCGGTTCACTTTTCGCGGACTCGCTGCTTCGCGGATTTTCATCATGCATTGTGTTCTGCATTCTGATTGGCTAAACAGTCTCTCCGCGTCTTCTCTACCTGTGTGTCAATAACGTTATGGATTAATATGTACACGTACGTAAAACCGCTTGCCAAATTGAAGTTTGCAAGGCCGGTGAGAGCGCGCGCGTGAGCTGCGGGAGAGGCCGGTGAGAGCGCGCGCGTGAGCTGCGGCTGCGGGAGAGGCCGGTGAGAGCGCGCGCGTGAGCTGCGGGAGAGGCCGGTGAGAGCGCGCGCGTGAGCTGCGGGAGAGAGCGCGCGCGTGCGCGCGCGTGAGCTGCGGGAGAGAGCGCGCGCGTGAGCTGCGGGAGAGAGCGCGCGCGTTAGCTGCGGGAGAGGCCGGTGAGAGCGCGCGCGTGAGCTGCGGGAGAGAGCGGTGAGAGCGGCGCGCGTGAGCTGCGGGAGAGAGCGCGCGCGTTAGCTGCGGGAGAGGCCGGTGAAAGCGCGCGCGTGAGCTGCGGGAGAGGCCGGTGAAAGCGCGCGCGTGAGCTGCGGGAGAGAGCGGTGAGAGCGCGCGCGTGAGCTGCGGGAGAGAGCGCGCGCGTTAGCTGCGGGAGAGAGCGCGCGCGTTAGCTGCGGGAGAGGCCGGTGAGAGCGCGCGCATTAGCTGCGGGAGAGGCCGGTGAAAGCGCGCGCGTGAGCTGCGGGAGAGGCCGGTGAGAGCGCGCGTGTGAGCTGCGGGAGAGAGCGGTGAGAGTACAGTACAAACGTTAATACAGTACTTTTATTTGTTAAACAAATGCTTGGGCCTGTAAAAAGGTTTTGTTCCTTGCTTTCAATGTTTTATGGAGTATTTCATTGTATAATAACTGTAAAAAAATAAAGGTTTCTACTTCGCGGATTTCGACTCCCACGGGTTCTTCTTGGAACGTAACCCCGCGATAAACGAGGGATCACTGTAACCTTGTATCACTCAGAACAAAATAAAATGTTTGTCCTCAGATTTACAGTTTGTCGTTTCATTCTTTTTTTACTCATACACTGCCAATAATGTGTTTCTCTGAGTAATTCGCAAGTCAATGGAATGGAATCTTTTTTTTTTTTAAGAGTGTGGCCTTGGCTGGCCAGGCAAGGAAAACGACAGACTACAAAATTTGGACTAGCTACAAACTGTTACTCACCAGTTTACTCCATCAGCTTCTACCCAGGCAAACCTGTACTCATTCACCTTGAGCATCAGCTGCAGACAGCAAGCTACGCACTGGACGTACTGGGAGCTCTGCGGAAAGAAGCACACAACAACTCTTTACTCCAACAAGCGTGACTAACCTCCTGTGGGACCCCCGACAAGATGGCAGCACAGCAAAAACAATGTTAAAAGTGCCTATCCATCCTGCAGTGTTGCTCATGCAGTCCAAAACACATGCTAGTACACGTTAAACATGGGACAGTACACAGCGATAGCCATAGGGGGGCGCATTTCCCAGCACACGTGGAGGGAGTGAGATCAGACTGGAAGGAGAAGCTGAGAAGAGAAAACAAGTGAATGTGGTAGAAAGCAGATTAAAAATGAGATTCTTGAGAGAGAGGTTTAGAAGCAGAGGCATCCAGTAATAAGACGGGTGACAGAGGAGTGAAGCGGTGACGTTACCTGGTGGAAAACGCACACAAATGAGCAGTTATTGAGTTTAAGAGGAGTTAAGAGACGAGAAGCTGTGCGCCCTTTTCTAGAGTTATGAAAACACTCGGCAGAAAGGGTAATCAAAATGGTAGGATGCTGCTGCTGTGCAAATGCCAGTTCAATTTCATCTAGTTCTGGTCATGTCAAAGGACAAAGCTGCTTTTGTCATGCAGTTTGAGCATTGGGGCGGTGTGGCTTGAGACATGCATTTACCAATCATTCCTCATAGATACAACAGTGGCAGCAAACACCATGCTTTAGAAAAGTTTCAAGTAGGGTTCAGCATAAATGTTCTTTATTGTCATCAGAAATAATTAAAGACAGAGGTGGAGGAACTAAAAATAACACTATCATACAACTATAGCACTAGAACCAATACAATGGATAGCATAGGACTAACATAATAATGGTTATGGAGACAATATTCATAAATAATTCACCATAGTTAACCACTGTTGCAGGAAACGCAAAATTATTTAATTGGAAAAAAATCCTTTTCCAGTCGTTTAAAATATTCAAGAATTTCTGTTTTAGTCATGTTCTCCAATTATTCCTAATTTTGATTTGGTCCTGGTTTAATCTTGTTTTGGTTTCTAGTGAAGCAAACAGGTTCAGTGCCTTTAATAGCCAATGATATTCCTGTTGCTACTGCTCCCCCTACTGTATCGCTACTACTGCTATTACTACTACACTTTTACTATAATATATGTCCAACATTTGCACTTTTTAGACAAGTCTCTAGCATAGGACGATATACAGTTTGGACTGACAAACCATAAATGTCATAAAGGTTACGAGGTAACACTCATGTGCAAAGAGGGCACAGCACAGAATGTAATTGCACTGCTCCATTATAGGTAAGTAGTAAAACAGTTGTAGAGGTTTAAAAATAGTGTAGATGGCCATGTCGATGTCAAATCATACATTTTGGGGGAAATTTTCAAAATGTGTAATTTATATTGGTCTAAAAATATTAGCAGAGCTCATCGGCCGCCGTCTGCTCTGGATTCTAAAATATCAGTATCGGTATCGGCCACAGAGAAAACACTGTACATCTCTAGTAGTTTGTCAGCAAGGTCCAAAAAGACATTTTCCACCTCTGAATAAAACAGCGTGTTACAAAGCTACAAAGGAAAGTCGAAAGAAGGAAGAAGAACACAGCTTGTACAAACCATGTTGTTTTGTTTTATCTGGAAGTGCCTGAAGTGCCAAAGCTGCACTCCTCTCATACTCACTTCACTGGGAGAGATTGTCCCTGCTCCCGTCCCTGATTCTGGACCTGTACCATGTAGATTCTAACAAGAGATAAAAGAAACATGTGCAAAAGACATTCACAATTTAATGATTTTCATTTAAAAACGTGTTCAAAGAAAGGATTACCACCACCAATCGTTGTGTGCTGCGAATCAAAAATCAGACCTGATGCAATTCAGTTAAGAGTGCAAGAATTAATCGGCAAGTAAAATTGTAGTTTTGCGGTAGCACTGAAGCCAAAAGATGAGGGAACTCTGTAGGAAGCACAACAACGTGTACCCAAACGTATGACATCAAAAACATGTTGTAAAAACAGGTTTGGCTTGAGAATAACAGAAGGGGTTGTGGGTAAAGGAGCCAATCCATTTATCTTAGGTTGGAACATTGGAAGAAAGTACAGTGAAGTCAAACCACCAGGACTACATACTATAGTAAATACACTCTGTTTACATATACTACATTTATACCTGGGAACTGAGTTGGCTTTTGATCCAGTTGAAGTAGTAGTTCAGATCACTTCCCTCCATCAGCTCTCGGCCCCAAGCAGCCAGCTTTGCAATAATCCTGGCAGCCTGAAACAAGAGCAGAGAGGTTTTTACTTGATCACCTGGTTCAGAGGTCAATCCAATTTTAATATTGTCTTTAGTCTTTTGACAAAAATGCTGTGCCAATTTAGTTGATGAATTTATAAAGCGCTTCATACCTTCTACAACAGGTTTAGTACGAATTTCTTATTGAAAAAAGCTTGGGTTTTGTCTCCGATGATCATCTCAATAATATACATCAAGTAATTCTAAATATTTGTAGTTATAGTCATCACTGTAATCACCATTTCATAATTATTACACTGACTTAAGAAAAATAAGTCTTCATTTAAAATTCTAAATTAAAACGTAAAGCGCATATGAAAGGTTAGACTACTCATTGCACAAATACATATTTAACTCAATTATATTTGCAATTTTGCAAATTTTCCTAGTTTGACAACATCAGTTTTATTTTATTTATATATATATAATTCACTTTTCCTGGTTGGACATGGGCAGCAGATGTGACATACTTAACCCAAACAACAACAGGGCCAAAGCTTGCATAGTTTAGATGAATAAAAATGTCACCTTTATTTTGTCAAAAGAATGTTTTAACTAGTGGAAAAGTGTGTGTCTTGCATGTAAATAATCTGTGCGTTTGGATGGAATTTTGTGCAGAGGAAGTCCTTTTCTGAACTTGGTACTACTTCCTGTGATTTTCAAATTTCCCCCCTACTTTTCTTCACAAGCTGCTTCTTGATTGGTGTAAAAATATGATAAAAACGTTACCACAGGTACAATGCCACAAAACAAAAGTAAAAGTCATATAAACTGTGATACACTTTAAAATGCTCAGCAAAGTTTAGAACTGCTATAGTTTAGACTTGGTTTGTTCTTAAGAGTCAGTTTCAGTCATAAGAACAACAGATTAGACAGAATTAAATGTGGATTTATTCTAGTTCATGGGGAGGTCAATAGTATTTTAGTAAAACAAGTCAGTATAGGTTAATGAAGTGAAAGAGCAGCATCAAAGACTCTGGATCACTAGCCCCCTGCTAGATGTCATCTGGTTAGTATTCCTAATTGGCCTATTGCAGCGCTGTAATGTCACCGGGTGGTCATGCCTTCATTCACGGAAGGTCGAGTGGAAAAAGTAATTACCATGGCCGGTGTGTGAGGAATTATTGATATCTTGCTGCAATTACAAGGGATGATAGATATTACAAGTGAAGAAGTTGCAATGGAGCAAAAGCCTGAACGTCGTGTCTGAAGAAGGGCTCAGACACCAAAACGTCATGTGGAGTAATTGAAAATAAACATTGCGTGTTCCAAAAAAACGCTGTGCAGATTTACTTATTTTCTCCAGCAAAAGCATAAAGCACAAACATCTACATACGTACAATATGATTAAATATTTAAAAGAAACATCCCTAATAATTCAATAAAAAAATACTTTCCCAGCAAGAAAACACTGAATGAAGAGAAATATCTCGCACACCATCTTACTAGCGGAAGGTGACATTTATTTACAGGTAAGGCAACATTTCAGCAGCTAGGCCTTCATCAGGCAGAATCAGTTAAAAAAGACATCATTAAAATACTTCTGAATTCTGATTGCAGCACAAGGAAAAAACTATTTTATGAGATGTAAGGATTTGCGGTTCAATATAGTTTACCCATAAAGTTGAAGACCGTGCCGGGTTTGACGTGTACATTTAAATAACTTATATTATTGGCTGAAGATTTACTCACCATGTGGACAGTGAAAAGATCCTGGCGATTTAACATGGGCAGAAAATATGACCAGGCGGTGTTCTTTGTTTTTTTGGCATAATCAAAGAAAATGTTGACCCTCTGATGATTCTCCTATAGACACAAAAACACACTTTGTAATTACATAATTGAGTCTCTTTTTTCTTCTTCATGTATTAATTTAAAGTGCATTATTTTAGCATGTAATAACAACATTTTGTGTTTTCCAGAATTTGTTCCATCAATATATGAAATGTATAACTGGATTATAAATGACACTGACAGTGCTGTTTCCTCACAGTCATTTAGTTTTACCTCCAGAGTGTCGTCTATCAGAGTCAGGATGTACTGGACAGTCTGCTCCTTTGAGATATGAGCCATCAAATTCAAGAAAGTCTTGGCACACTGAGCAAGAAAAAAAAAATCACACAGTGTTAAAAATACAGCGCACACACAGAGAAGGAAGAAACTAAATAGGTAGACTTTATTTTTTTAAGTTAACTGGGTGACTACCTGATGTCCCTCTTTAGTCAGAATGCTCTGTTTCGTTTCAGAGTTGGCCACCTCAAATTTCTTGATGAACTCACAGTCTTCAGTTGAAATCATTTGACTCCTGAAAGACAAAAACAAAAACACACAATTGCATCTACTGTATAAAATCCAAAACTTGCTATAGCCAGGTAAAGTCTACAACTGACCCTTGTTTACAAAAAACAATACAAATATGGCCTGACATTTGCATCTTGTCGAGATTGAACGTTTTATTCAGTTTTGCAGCACTGAACCAATTTCAGTAGCTGCTAGGGGCATTTCTAGAAAGTGGCCCGAGGGTGAATTTGCGTTTCACAAGGTGGCAGGGGAAGTACGCCTGATTGGTTGGCTTGTGACTGTCAATATTTTTACTGATTGGTGAGCCCTAACTTTAACCTCTTCCAGCCAATGCTTAACCTTAACCAGACACAGGCCTACAGCAAGGCTAGGATGAAAGGCAGCCAATAATAGGCCACGTTTCCCCAGCCATCCAGTAAAAAATATATATATATATATTTGCGGACAGGTGTGGCACAGGCAAATCCAGGTGCTATTCCATAGAGAGGGGGCCGAGGCAGTAAATTAGAGGTAATAATCATTTTAATTTTGTTTGCAACAAATCATAATGTAAATAGGAAATGTATATATTACATAATTATCATTTCCAGTTATTATCCAAAAAAAGAACGTTAAGAGTAGCCAAGCTTGACTGTGGCACCAGTGAAAAAGGTCGGGTCATGCCCCCTATGCAGTTTGTCAGTGGGACCTTCTAGATTTTAGGTTTTTATTAAGTAAACTACATTTATGGGTGACTTGTTGACATAGCGGTAATAACAAATAAAGAGGAAGTCTCACTTAAGACAATGATTCACTACTTCCAAATGTGTAACATGTACTTCATTTAAACGTGTATGAGCGCCTCACATTAATTATCTGTGTGTGTACTTGTGTGTACTTGTGTGTACTCACTGCAGGTAGGACTGCCAGTTCACCATATTCGCCCTGACCTCCGCAGCTTTGGCATCGATGATGTTTGTGGGCACCGCAGCGTCCACAGCCCCGCGGATGTCCATCATGGAAGAGGTTTATGTACTGCATTAAGAAAACATCTATGAGATGGATGCAGAAGCCTTTGCCCTTAGCATAGTTAGCAATGCTACTTCTTGCCACACAAAATTAGCTAAACTAGATCAACGCTGTTATACATTTAGAAAACAATCTGGCATTTTGAATGAATCAGACATACGGAATTTAGACTTCATTACGTGCTAGCATTATTGTGTATTTAACTTATTTTAATTCACTCAATCCAACCCTTCTGGTTCCTACATCATTGCTAAGTACTGTACATGCTAACCATGTTAGCATAGTGTCACGACATTGAGTTCCAGACATGTGTGTGTTCCTGTGCCACCGAACTAAGTGACATGTGTAGTCCTGAGATAAATATATAACTAATATCGCCCCATTTCAAATAACACTGTTTAAATCCAAGTAAATATGTTCCGTAGCTTCGAGGCTAACAGCAGCTCCTCCGAGGTTTCCAGCTCAGGTACATTTATCACTCAAAACATTCAATATATCGCCGTGAACACACAATATGAACAGAGGGAAACAGTAAGACATCCAGAGGTCCACGACGGTGCCGCTTACAACTGTATATAGTATAGAAATAATATGTAAATGTATAAAAACGGTGAAGTACCTGCTCTGTCTTGCAGCAGTGGAACAGCTGACTGTCTGTGGTCATGTGACGGTCACATGCTCCGACAGTTCCTGTTCCACCGCCCGGTCCCATGAGCGAGTGCTGACCATGCCCCATGCCCCATGCCCCATGCCCCATGCCCCATGCCCCATGCCCCATGCCCCATGCCCCATGCCCCATGAGCGAGTGCTGACCATGCCCCATGCCCCATGCCCCATGCCCCATGCCCCATGAGCGAGTGCTGACCATGCCCCATGCCCCATGCCCCATGCCCCATGAGCGAGTGCTGACCATGCCCCATGCCCCATGCCCGGGATGGGACCGTGTCATGGACGTACAATAACATCCATCTATCTGAGACATGGAGAGAGGCCCACGAGTGTCTTTACACTACCATGCCTCTTTAGCACTGCCATTCTATTACAGAATTAACATTATGAGGTCCACGTACTTTCCCATCATTGCGTGTACTTCAATTGCAATATTACAAATACACTTATATGTCAATCATATTGGTGCAATATTCTCTGTCCATATAACAGCTGTAAATAAGAGTGTTTCTATTGTTGTAATTATTTTTATTAGGAGTATAGGAGGTTTTCTAAGAGCAAGTAGGTACAGAAGTAAATAGTGTTTCTGTACCAACTGTGTGTTGCAACATTGTAATTTCCCCATTGTGGGACAAATAAAGGCTTATCTCATCTTATTTTTCTCAGAATGTTGTGTGTGGGTGTGGGTGGGTGGAGTGGAGTGGGTGGATGTATGTAGTGTAGTGTATTATTTTATAATTTAATTCATTATATTATTTTTTACCAGGACATAACTTTTTTTTTTTTTAGGATTTTATCAATGGTGAAAGTCAGTAATTTTACAGGCCAAACTCCCGTGAGGGTGATGTACAACAGAGATGCCACTACTCAATTTGGATCGCGGTCAGAGGGGGCCTGCCTTATCCAGTTAATATAATACATAATACATCCATGGAACAAACTCATAAAATCATAAGGGATATCTGGATGATCGATGAGAGTTGACAGGTGCAACGAAGGCAGAGCTAAAAAAAAAGAACAACTTCAAAGTTATTTAAATTGCGTTTCTAGGCACTCGTCGAGTCACTGGGATAGGCTCCAGTCTCCCGCGACCCTTAACGGGAACAAGCACAAGAAAATGAATTAATGAAAAAGGTAGAAGGTAGAGGTAGAAGGGAATTGCAGCTAAAATGAAATAGCCCCCCACAAGTGCATGTAAAATATACAAATTAATAACAAAATAACTTTATTTTCCCCGTAGGGTACTTCGTTTGTGGTCTTGCACGCTCATACATTGCACACAAAACACACATAGTCCAAACCAGATTAAACGTAATATATAAAAAGTAAAAAACACGATAGAAAGGGGTTTGTAATAAAAAGGGGGCTCTACATCCTTCATTCACAGCTTGTTCAAAAGTCTAATTGAAGTTGGCACAAAAGAGGACACGACCCTCTTGGTTTTTAGAACAAGAGAATCTCCTGCAGATGGGAACAGTCTGTACTGATCATGGACGCTGTGAGTGGAGTCCGAGGAGATAAGAGTGCCCTTTTTGAACGCACGTGTTCACACTTAACAATCATATAGATATTCATAGACATGAGCTTTTCTATCTCTACCCGCTGCTACAACTCGATCATTTGAATAGCCCAGCCGGAGTCAAATCAAACGATCCATCATATAAATGGTAAAGCACAGGCAATTCAGTTTGTAAGAATTTATCTTGCAAACTCAAGGTTAACATTGCGTGTATTCCGTACTCCTTTTCATTTGTGTAAAAATCTAAGCTAAACGTTTTCCTGATAAAACCTGAGATGGGTCTACAAGACACTTCTGGTGCCCGCTTCACATTTCAGTTTCCCCAGCGGTAATGAAGGATGGGTCAAATGCAGAGGCCACATTTTGTTGGGAACAATAAATGGTTTGTTCTATCCCCAGCTCCCATCTGTGCATAGGGTTGCTGTTGTATCCTTGGGCAAGGCACTTGAGCAAGGCCATCTTGATCTATCGCTAGCCCAATGAAAATGCCTTCATGTAATTATCGTTGTAATAGAGTCAACTCTGTTTAATCTCAGAAATTCATCAAGGAACATTACTGGTTGTACAATCTCTCGTCTTGGCCTCTCTGTATCTCTCCCACACAGACATAAGACCTCACAGTTAATCTGTCCTAAGCCGGTGCAGCAAAGCAGGGAAGAATCAGCATCACATTGTCCTAATCCTCCACTGTCCTTCTGCCTCGTCAACACACTTCTCCCTGCATTCTTATTCATGTGTTTTCTAGCACAATATGCTTCAAACTAGACACGGCTTGACTCACTGGAGGGAAAAGACAAGAGAGCAGATTTTCAGGGTTCTTCATGATTGTCCGTGGATTCTGTGGCAGCGGCACTGGGCTTTGCAGTCGGAGCATGCCATGTATTAGAGCAGCGAGACATTGGGAAGTCAGGCCCACGGTTACGGTGCGCCGTGTCCGCCACTCCAAGACCCTGATGTGGCAGCAAGTGAGGGGGCTGGCCCGGGCCTGTCAGCGCGGCGTGGGCTACACTGTCAACTACAATGACCAGGACAGGGAGGAGCAGGAGATTGTGTGCCTTGAGGTATGGACTTTGTACATTGTAATTATGAAGACAAAAAACTGTGCCTTTATAAAAGTTGGAGACCCACTTTGTGAAACAAACATTGAGCAAACAAACTTCATTGCTACTATAGGCAGAGAATGAATCTGGCAGTGGGAAACAAACATCCATGAAACGTATACTACATTACAGTTTTGGTTACACTACTGTTGCTAAGAAGATGTTCTATGTTATTGCTTTGCCAGGAATGTTCCACAATATGGCATAACATGTAGTCTCTATCCATAATCTATTTCATGTTTTTATTTCTCCAAAATTCTTTGAAAAACATGGATTCTTACTATGAGCTCGGGTCCCCTCTCCATAAATCTGACTTGTAACCTGGTGGTGCCATCTTTTTGTGTCCATGGAGATAGATAAGATCATGTGGAGTATTACAGGCAAAGCAATAACATTATTTTCAAGATGATCAGGTGGCAGACCCTCCATGAAAAAGGGTTTTGTAGTGGACCTTTAACAAGGGCTCAAATACCAACTTTTTCCACAAGGTTTCTTACAGCAGCTCAATGCACATAATAGTGGAACTCATTTAAAGAAAGCCAGAGCTGCCCTGGGGTGACAGAGATGTGGTCAATTTGCTCCAAGGGCAACTTCAACTTCCACCAATAACAGCCACACAAACAGGCAAGAAGGATGCAGGTTTCTATAAATCCAAAAGCAATATTATGATTTATTTCCCAAAGATGAATATAGTGATAGAATCAATGTACACTTGAGGTGATGGGGGCTTACTTCTGGAAGGTTTGTGGTCAAATAGACCCAGCTGCAAAATGTGGCGCTCAGACCAATTTTTGTTAAAATTACTCAAAACTAAATAATACACATTTTGACATTATACAATCCTAAACTTAATGTTCCAAGTCTTATTAAAGGTGTGGTAGCTCATCAAAAGCTGACATTTTGAATGATTCCATTTATTGTTATGTAGTCTTCGCCCTTCGCTCCAAATAGGGTTCAAAATGCAACTCTCTGTGAAACAGACATCCCTGAAATAGACGTATTCCTGGGAAAGACATTTCACATGTCTGAATGACTGTGGTAGTTGTAGGATGTTGGTGAATGGCAGTCGCCTCCAGGGCAGCTGTGGCTATAGTGGAACAACAAGGTCGAGGTGTGAATGAGTATGAGGTCTGCACTTAACTTGATAAGATACAGTATGCAACAATACAATTGTATTGTTTTTTGCATTTAAAGTGTATTACTTTACCATATAGTTATTTGATCACATTTCAGCTGAGCAGAGTAAGTTCAAAAGTTAGAACTTACGTTACGTCTTTTTTTTGACTCTCAAGTAGATTTTCGTTTCACTGTTACTTTCGGTCACAGAGGAAGTTACCAAAATAAAAGTGAACCCTTGTAAAGAGAGACAGAGGAGGGACAGAGGGGGGACAGAGGAGGGACAGAGGAGAGACAGAGGAGGGACAGAGGAGAGACAGAGGAGGGACAGAGGAAGGACAGAGGAGAGACAGAGGAAGGACAGAGGAGAGACAGAGGAAGGACAGAGGAGTGACAGAGGAGAGACATAGGAAGGACAGTGGAGAGACAGAGGGGAGACAGAGGATAGACAGAGGAGAGACAGAGGAGGGACAGAGGAGAGACAGAGAAGAGACAGAGGTGGGACAGAGGAGAGACAGAGGGGAGACAGAGGAAGGACAGAGGAGAGACAGAGGAAGGACAGAGGAAAGACAGAGGAGGGACAGAGGAGAGACAGAGGAGAGACAGAGGGGAGACAGAGGAAGGACAGAGGAGAGACAGAGGATAGACAGAGGAAGGACAGAGAAGAGACAGAGGAAGGACAGAGGAGAGACAGAGGAGGGACAGAGGAGGGACAGAGGGGAGACAGAAGAGAGACAGAGGAGAGACAGAGGAGAGACAGAGGGAAGACAGAGGAGAGACAGAGGAGGGACAGAGGAGAGACAGAGGGGAGACAGAGGAGAGACAGAGGAGAGACAGAGGAAGGACAGAGGAGAGACAGAGGGGAGACAGAGGAAGGACAGAGGAGAGATAGAGGAGAGACAGAGGAGGGACAGAGGAGGGACAGAGGAGAGACAGAGGAAGGACAGAGGAGAGACAGAGGAGAGACAGAGGAAGGACAGAGAAGAGACAGAGGAAGGACAGAGGAGAGACAGAGGAGAGACAGAGGGGAGACAGAGGAGAGACGGAGGAGGGACGGAGGAGAGACAGAGGGGAGACAGAGGAGGGACTGAGGAAGGACAGAGGAGAGACAGAGGAGAGACAGAGGAGAGACAATGCTCATTACATGTAATGTCTGATAAAATGCTATTATAAACGTTTTTTAATAAATAATACCAATTGTATTGAATTTAATTATTTTAATCTGGCTTGATATAAACAATTCTACTTGACTAACTGACAACACGTTTGCTTTTGCTAAATCTCTATTTTGGGAAGTTCTTCCCGTCTGAGTGAGGCCTAAGCAGCTTAAAGGAGATGGTGTGTCTTTAAATAGTCCGATACAAATCATTATAAATCTAAACACAGTAGTGCACTTGAGTCCACATGAGCGGTGTAAACATTTCACCTCGTGTACAAACTATCAGTTACTGTAATATAATATTAATCTGTTATTGGGTTTTCTAAAAATAAACTGGTCGGCTCATGTGTAATTTTGAGTAGACTCTTTCTAAGAAAAACAAATTAGACAAAAAGGAAGATAACCTACTACCAGCAGCTAGAGGACCAAGAAATACCATATCAAAGTTTGTAATTATGTATTATATGTGTGTGTGTGTGTGTGTGTGTGTGTGTGTGTATATATATTGTGTGTAATGCTCTAATGTCTAATGTTGCGCTTAAAATATTGAAATATTTGTATTTGTTGTATAATTAGTTACCTGAAATCAATGTAACCAATATTGTTTGAATATTAGTATTAGTCAATTAATCTTTCAGGTAAAGTCCCCAGTAAAAAAATAAATAATATTACAGTTTAACTTAACTTATACAAATTTAGAACCATCACAAGATATTTACATATGAAATCTTCATGTACAATTTTACAAGTAAACGGAATATTGCAGTTTTTTCAGAACAATATTTTTAAAAAAGATAATAACAAATTGTGACATCTGCCAGATGCAGTGACAAAGTATTGAACAAATGGGACTTCACCCATAAAATTCTGAATTCATTTTATTTTGTATTATTTTCTGGTGGAAATATTATTATTAGATTATACAGTTTTAAAACACAAGATGAAGGCACAGACTTTATTTTATTGATTTGTTGACTTATTTGGAAAGAGGCATGGCAGGATCAAATGTCATGTTTATCTTTGGACCTCCAAAACGTCCAAAACGATAATATCCATTAGCAACAACCCGATAAACTGCTTTGGCCCCACTTCATTCTCTTTTCTGAAAATGAATAAATAAATAAACCTTTGTTAAGACATTATAGTGAAAATGTTGTAAAGTCACATGAATATAATCCATTTAAGCTCATTTCCATCAGTCTCTATAGTTTGTGGGTTGACGTCTACTGTAAGCAAAACAGTTCATTGGGTTGAGCCTGTCCAGACCACAGCAGACACTGACAGTAACCGGCCAATGAAATGTTATTTTATTATAGCTGTAATGAATTGCAATAGCACGTCTCACCAGGCTTTATTTATTGACTTTATTCAGGAAGTTGCCTCGGATGCTGCCATTATTATTCCGGTTGTGTGATATTGCATAGTACTGCCGAGCTCTACATTAATAATTTCTCTGTAGTTCTTAATTGGAATTAATGGAATTTCCACTTAACTGAAAAGGCAAATCACATGGGAAGAGCGGGTTAGCAGTCAGAGGTAAAAGTGGGCAGATAGCTTAGAATAAAAACAGACAAAAGTAGATGGTATTGTTTAATGTTGTTATATTGGCTTTCATATCTTGAATCGTTTAATTACAGCATACTTCCTTTTAAATCTTCTGAAATAAGATCTTGCACCTTTGTCTATATTTGGAAAAATATGCCATTTCCATAGCATTATTTGAATATATATATATATATATATATATATATATATATATATATATATATATATATATATATATATATATATATATATATATTGTTTAAGGTACAATAATGTCATTTGAAATTAAAAGTGAACTATACAACATTTCTCGTGGAGGGTCACCTATTTGTCTCTTTGAGAATATCACTGCTTGGCCTGGAATGTTTCAGTTTTTTGTGAAATACTTTTGGACAGATATACATATACTAACTCTAGCCACAAGGGGAAAGCAAAGGACACAATGTTGCAATCATAACTACTATGGCTCTTATCACTGAGCTACAGGGGATTGAATAGAATCACAGTGTTAATGTATAATCACTCTGTATAATACGTGTTATATAGTTTTGCAGTAAACTCAATTTGTTGAAGGGCTTATGATCATGGCCATCTACAAAGTGAAGTTTTGGTTATTTCTGTATTCTGGGCCCTAACCCTAGATTGTACTTTAATTCCCTCACACTTAAAGCAGTGAATTCACTCCTCTTAATCACATATTGGAAAGACTTGACCTTGAGTCCAGATGTAAAGTTTAGCCATGTCCACGTGGCTTTATAGGAAGACAATCTGCTTTCAATTCAGCAGTGTACAACGTCTTTGCATATATTAATCACAGCATTGAAGCTATTTTTAAGGGTCGCTGTTGCATAACGGGTGCACAGAGGAGGAAGGTGTAAATGAAGTGTTTTGAATTCAGTAACATAGAATAAATATGTATGTTATTTATTCGGAGATCTGAACATCTAAAGCAGGCATTTAACATGAAGCAAAGCGAGCACCAGAACATTCTCCAGAAACAGAAGCAGTAGCTTGATCTTTTTGACAGATTTTGTCCTTGAGCAAAACACTTTACTCACCTTGATATGAATGAATTAAATTGTGTGGTTCTGAATTTGGCAGTGACTAGTGACCACGCTTCTATCAATATGCCCCATGGGACTAATTTCGACTCAGTGTAAGGATGCTCCATTGCACAGAGATTATTCATTCAAAAAGGCTCCTGCTGCAATAGTGATGTTAAAAAATGTGTGCTGTACCTTATGGACTGTATTTTCTGGACTGTACTTTCCTTTCCATCCAAAGAGATACATAGGTAATTTAATAGGTGAGTATTGATCAAACAAGAATAGCATTGAAACTGAATACTCAGAATAAGACAAAACCTTGACTGATTAGTTTTAATACAAGACCTAAAAATGATATTACAATGCAATTATTAATTATAATTATCACATTGTCTAAAAAGTGTTTTCATTATCATTGTGGCATTAGTTTAATGTTGCTATAAAAGATCAGTTCAGAACAATAACCAAAATACATTTACTAAAATGTATAGTATCAAATAAAATAAGGTATACAGTGGAACTCTTGAGACATACGGTATGTATTTAAAGTAAAGTTGATTCTCCAATCAGAAAGCAGATTGAGCATCATATGAGTCTCTCATTTGTGTTGCCAGTTTCAAAGTGGAAATTCACATTGTTTAAACCGCTGCATCATCTCTCTGATATGAATGGTCACTACCAGAAGCCCAGCACCTGCACCAATCATGAATCGGTGCCATTGCAACTTTTGCAGCTCAGTGAGCCTGGAATTCTGGAAGAGAAGGAGTTGAACATGAAGCATGGCGACTTTTCAATTTACAAGATGGCAGGGGAAGAGCTGTCAATAACTGGCTGCCTTCTTTCCTGCGTTCCAGAAAGCCTGAGTCAGGTTAAAGCATAGGCTGAAATGAAATGGGTAAGAAACGGTGTAGGCCAGCCAATCAGCAAACACAAACACCAATCAGCAAATACAAACACAAGCCAGCCAATCAGAAGAAACGGTTCCAATGTCATCCTGTAAAAAGAAAAAAAAAGGGAAATTGCAGCTTTTCCTCAAAATGCAGTTTAAAATACTGGCAACCCAGGCTCAGTTTATAAAACTGGGAATTGTGATTGTATTTGTGATAATTGTTCAAGCTGTGTAATGTCCTTTTGGAATAGACCCAACAGTGTGGGGCTTGGAGTCCAAATGAATGAATGGATGGATGAATGAATGACTCATGCAGATGCAGGTATTTGAGGTGCACTTTGGCACATATTTGGCTGCTGAGTGTGTAGTGCCATCTGGTGCTTGCATTAAACACAATTAAAGAAAGCAAGAAAAAAGGACTGTTGTTCTGTACAGAGGTATTTTTCGCCAATTGCTTGATTTAGATTTTAAACGTGTCAAACAATAATATTACGAATAAAACATTAAAAAAATAAGATTAAAGATAACACACACTAATCTGCATGTGTTTTTCATGCAACACAACAATTATTTTGCATTAAGATGAAAGCCTCTTTGACAATTTCCTTTTATGTTGTGCCCCATTGAACTATGTGTTTGTTTTTCTTCAATGAGAGGTACAGATTTATAGTAGAGAACTTATGATTGTGAAAAGGTTACAGGAATTGCATTTACACTATTTACTGAAAGTGTATAGTTTTGTTTTAACACATATTTTGGCTGAACTCTTCTACTTTTGTATGCAGTAATTCTGCAGCATCAGATCATAGAAGACCCGTGCGAAATAGGTGCTATTACCCCTCGGACCTTGAGGTGGCAGTGTTGCCCTCTACATCAACACTGTCAAGCCTGGTCAGTGTGCATTTCAAACCTCACGCCAGTCATCTGTGAAGGACTAGAAAGGAGACTGAGGGGGTTGAGATAAATATAGTAAGAAACGGCACCACACGTTCATGTCCTGGCTTTAAATACACGCGTGGTCATTTTGGAAAGAAAGCGCTATTCAGCACCACGGACAGCGACCCGAGCTTTAGACCTACAATGAAACCTTCTTGTTGAAATAATGTTTGATTTTATGACACAAAATCAAACATTATTCCACACAAATGATATAATAATGTATGCAGAATATAATACAAAGTTATATTTAGCTTTGAAGTCCATCAGTGTGACTCTGGTCAGTGCAAAAGGACGCGGTGCGCGCTGTGGACCGTGTTTTACCGTAGGGCGCTGTTACGCTTCACATCGGGGCTACTACGAGTCGGACGGCACACGCATGCGTAGTGACTTGAAGCAGCCGGTCGGGGGAGAAGAGGAAAAAAAAAAACCCTTATGTGCCATCAGATGTAATCAAGGCAAAGAATTACCTCTTCTCGCTGTGCATACATGGTGAAATTGTAAGTATTCAAAGCAAAGCGTGGCGTGGTGTTGGCGCGGCGTGTGTGCGGGCTATTCGCAGACGTGATTTGGAGCTGGCATGTCACTGCTTCTCTGGCTTTTTTAACAGATCCAGGCGCGGTATATTTCGTTTGTGATGTGATCCCTGTGCGATGGTGCGCTTTTTAACTACGCCGTTTCGCGACGCCACTTTCCATTGATGATTGTGATGTGTTGCGAGTTGCCGCTCTGTTTATTCCGCGCGTTTCTGTTCCGATTGTCACACGAACCACGTACTGTCCGCGTCGTTCCGATTCCACCACCACCGCCGCTGCTGCTGCTGCTGCTGCTGCTGCTGCTGCTGCTGCTGAGATTTCGGATGTTGGATTTGGCGTTTGCATAATTACTCCCTCTAAATGGATATGTACGACCACCACCACCACCACCACCCTCACCCACCCCCATCGCATCGTTGAGTCAAGCGCATTGAAAATAGCCTACACACACACACACACAACGCGTAAAATGGCATTCGGTGACAGAGAGACCAGATCCTGCAGCCCAGTCCGCGTGGATCCATTTTAGAGACCAAATGGTACATTGTATTCTCAGAAAAGCTGCGATACAACGATGCTGTGGAGAGATTTTTCAAAGCTGCTCCTCCTTCTCCCCTTCGCTCCCATTATGGACCAAATCTTCTGACATTTCTCAAAACCTCGTTGTCAGGTATAGTAACCAGAAGAGAGGCATCCGCAGACAAGCTTTTTTTTAAAAACGATCTGACAGCGTTTAGCTTGGGGTGACACGTTTGTTGAAATGATTTCGTGTGCCATGGCAGTTTGGAGCTACTATTCCCAGGCCTGTTCCCCTTTGCCCCCGTAGTTGAAACCCTGCATGTTATTAATGTCTGCTGTTAATTGCGTGATAACCAGCCCATATTCCGACATCTATTACGTTAAATTAGTGTTTGCAGAGTAATGTCCTACGTGCAAAATGACTGAAAATCCTTTAATGCATTACTGGTGCAGTGGGTTATTTCAAAATGTGGATTATAGCTACTGATCTAATAGCCTAACATTGTACTAATCTATTAATGCATTGAAATACGGATGTGTTGATGTGATTCATCTTTACTGGTGCACTAAATGTTTCTATGATAGAGCAATAACATGTTTTTAAATTTGAGTAATTTTACATTTTAATTTCACATTGTATGGACCCCATGGGGATCCAAATAAATATAACCTAAAACCAAAATGTGCAATATAGTAAAAAAATAGTAACATATTAAAATTATTATAGCAAACCATTGCAGTATCTGAAGTCTCCACAGACAGTTTCTGGAGAGCATCTGGAGGACTTTACCATGCAACACAAATTGGTGTCACCCATGGGCCATGGGATTGGTCATACATAATTTTTTCATCTCTAAAGTAGTGTTGTTAAACTGTACATCATTTGGCTTTTTGCTCAGTTTTATGAGAAAATGCTTCGTTATCTTCATAAACCAATACATTTGTCCTTGCATTTAGGAACATTTATGGGCTTACCATGGGTTACCACACCGTATTTCTTTAGGGAGAATAGCAGCCGAGCTAATGCCACCCTATATTTTGCTCTGTGAAAAAGTAGAAAAGAGCGACACTGCCAAAAATCTTGATAATATTTTGATTCTCAGGTAATCAGATATTTTTGCATCAGAAATGTGAGATGACTATAAACTAAAGAAAGGATGGAATTAATGTATGACTCATTAATAACATAGTATTTGACTGTAATATATTTTCCATCCATCCATCTTCTTCCACTTATACGGGGCCGGGTCGTAGGGGCAGCAGTCTAAGCAGGGACTCCCAGACTTCCCTCTACCCTGATACTTCCTCCAACTCCTCTGGGGGGATCCCGAGGCATTCCAAGGCCAGCCAAGAGACATTGTCCCTCAAGCGTGTCCTGGGTCTTCCCTGGGGCCTCTTCTCGTTGGGACATGCCCAAAAAACCTCCCCAGGGAGGTGCCCAGGAGGCATCCGGAACAGATGCCCGAGCCACCTCAGCTGGCTCCTCTCGATGTGGAAGAGCAGTGGCTCTACTCTGAGCTCCTTCCGTGTGACTGAGCTCCTCACACTATCTCTACGGGAGCTCCCACCCTGCAGAGGAAACATTTAGACTGCTTGTGTCTGCGATCTTGTCCTTTCGTTCATTACCCAAAGCTTATGACCCGCACCATAAACGGTGTTGGTGAAGCACTGCTTCCCCCTTCTGAGGCCGTGGACGGTTTGCCAGAATTTCTTTGGGGCTGACTGATAGTCCTCCAGGACTCCTTTCGCGAACTCCTCCCAGCCCTGGGTTTTTGCCTCTGAGACAGCACAAGCTGTGGCCCTCATGGCCCGCCGATACCTGTTAACGGTATGGTCCACTCGGACTCAGTGTCCCCAGCCCCCCCGGGATCTGGGAGAAGCTCTCCTGAAGACCCCGTTCCCAGCAGCCTGCCAAGTTTGTCCGGCTTCCTCCTCCGCCAGCGAATTCAACTCACCACCAGGTGGTGATCGGTTGACAGTTTTGCTCCTCTCTTGTCCAAGAAATGCGGCCGGAGGTCAGATGACACAACAACAAAGTCGATCATTGATCTCCGGCCTAGGGTGTCCTGGTGCCATGTGCACTGATGGACACCCTTGTGTTTGAACATGATACTACAGAAGTCCAATAACTGAACACCGCTCGGGTTCAGATCGGAGAGGCCGTTCTTCCTGATCACCCCTCTCCAGGTCTCCCACTCAACCTCCCGCACAAGTTCAGGCTCTTTCCCCCCCAGCGAGGTGACGATCCATGTCCCCGGAGTCAGTTTCTGTGTCCGGAGATCTGGTCATCGAGGCCCCTGCCATCGACTGCAGCCCAGATCTCTTTGCATTGGCCCCTTATGGATGCTCATGCAGGTGGTGGGTCCATGGGAGGACGGCCCCACGTCGCTTGTTTGGGCTGTGCCCGGCTGTGCCCCGTGGGGAAAGGCCCGGCCACTAGATGCTCGCAGTCGAGCACCCACCCGAGGCCTGGCATCATAAGGGGCTTCTGACCTGCTCTTGGTCTGACCCATCACCTAGGACCTGTTTGCCTTGGGAGACCCTACCAGGGGCTTGAAGCTCCAGACAACATAACTCCTGGGATCATTCGGGCCCTCAAACCCCTTCACCACGTTAAGGTTGCGCTTCAAGGAGGGGTGTAATGTATTTAATTTTACATAATATACAGTGACAATTTTGGCTTAAAACAGCATAGGGTTACAGTATCAATGTCCTGGAATGGTCTTCAAGATCATTTTTATCACAATATTTTCTGTAGCAGTACATCACACTTTATCATTCATTTATTTATACCTCCCTACCTACTTCTATGGTTGAGTGCATTTACTGTCTGTTTGGTAATACAACTCTGACTCTTGTCCCTTGGGTGCTCCTTTCTACAGCCCATGGGATCAGAGCGGATGGAGATGCGAAAGAGGCAGATGTCGGTGCAGCAGGAGGCAGCACCGACAGGACAGGCCCAGACGGGACCCAGCCCACGAGCCTCCAACGCCTGCTGCTTCTGCTGGTGCTGCTGCTGTAGCTGCTCCTGGTGAGGCCCTCTCAGACCTGCTGCTTCAGTTCATTCAGTTTGTTTAGCAAACACGCCACAATAGGGATCAGCCATTTGATATGTAATATACTGTATCATTGAAATTTGTCTGACAATAATGGAGCTCAGGATCATAATTATGAAGTTAGGGTGAATCCGCCTTGTACTCAAAAACGTAATGCTGTATCTGCAAATAAAGTAATAATAATAATAATAACACTTGCTTACACCTGTAATGTGCTTTACAGCACTACACTATTATCCCTTCACTCCACACTCGCCATCGTCCCTCGAACCAGCACCAGTCCCTCATGAACACACATTACAATAATACAAGGCAATTTGGGTGACTTACTCAAGAAATGACAGTATGCACTGGTCAGAGCGGCGTTCAAACCACCGACCTTTGGCTTGGTGGGCTCTCTACCACTTGAGCAGCTGTCACCCCGAAAGAAAGTTTGACCATAAAAAACCTAAACTTCTGTGTCACTCACACAGTAAATGTATTGAGAGAATGCCGACTTGAGTTAATACGATCCCAAATCCTCCATTTGTTTACCATCTTTTATGGTTACGCTGGAATTCAATGAGGTATGACACAATATTTTAATTTGTAGTTTCTTTTTTAGAATCAAGATTTGACCGAATTGACTTGAAAGAAAACTGAAAAAAGAACAGCTAAACAAATAAATTATGCTTATTTGTTGAAAGTCAGTGGGCTCAAATGTGTGAGAAATTATTTAACTGAATGTTTAAAATGCATATCTCAGGCTTCGAAACTGTCAGCCCTGTTGAGTGATATTATTTAAATGAGCATTTATTGTTTATCTTCAATATAACATGTAATATATTGTGTCTACTAATTACTTTATATGTTTGTTTGCATTATATATGTAATTAATTGATCGAACACATCAAACATATACTACAATTGCATTAAAACAGTGCTGCTTATGTTTTTGTTTGTGTTTCTGTCCAATAGGAATGAAGACAGAGATGACAGGAATCGAAAAGTTTCTTATGACGTCAAAGAAGGGACCGCAGACTGTGAAGAGTGGTCAGTATTTATCTGTATTCATTTACATAGGGAAATTGCAGGAGCAATAGTATTTATTGTATTATATTATATATAAAAAAGTTTATATTAATAGCAGTTGTTGCCGTCAAATATAGAACCTAAGTAGTAAAATATGTATTAGAAGCAGCTTAGTTGTAGTAAGTGTGTTGTTTACATAGGTTAACCTTCCAACCAATGCAATGTCTAATTTTTTGATTTATTACATCCTGATTTATGTTGAACCAGTAGTATTTTCTAGTTTATTTAGATATTTGTATTTGAGCGTTGCCACATAAAGACATGCCTGTATCTTCTGTCCCCATCCCTCTTACGTCAGACAAGTATTTCAGTGGAACAGTGTACATGAATGAATATTCTCCCTTCTGCAGCCCGAAGCCGACCCTGGAGGAGGTGCGCTCATGGGGCCAGTCCTTTGATAAGCTGATGTGCTGTCCAGCCGGCAGGAACGCCTTCAGACAGTTTCTGCGCACAGAGTTCAGCGAGGAGAACATGCTGTTCTGGTTAGCCTGTGAAGAGTTCTGCCAAGAGACCAATAAAAGTGTGATCGAAGAGAAGGCGCGGATCATTTATGAAGACTACATCTCCATTCTGTCTCCGAAAGAGGTTTCAGTGTGGCTTGACTATTTTCTGAATGTCTCCCCACTCTTCAACCCCATCACACACTTACTACTGGCATTTGGCATAATATATATATATACTAAAGTCGGCATTTGCTCTAGTTGCTCAACAGTGGGTGACAGCAGAAATATTACGCAGTGCATCTTCAAGAAAAGTGAATTGTTTAAATAACCAATTCAAAATCTTTAGTAGTCAATATGAATGTGGAGCTCTACACAGCTCTGACCATTAATACTTAATACCTCAAACATGTATTGTGCTTTTTTGGACAAGCAAAGGAAAATGATAAACGGAAATTACGGATTTTTTTAGGTATTTGTTAATTCTAATCATATGTGTTTAACAAAATCCAAAACATTTTTAGTTTTGTAATCACAAACACATTACCACCTTTATTATACAGTTTTTATTGTCTGACGCTCTGCGCCTACCAGAAGTTCACAATGTTTGCAAATGAATTAACCTACAAGGCAAAAATGATATTTCCATAGATGTGTAGCTCACCAAACATATTTGATCTAAACTTACACGGAGAACACATTGTGAACCCAAACATATTTACTTATTTAAAGTTGAACTCACATTCTTCTCATTTGAATGAAACTGTCTAACAATGGAAAATAAAGGACGTACAGTATATACTGTATGTGACACCAAAATCTAGAAGATAAAAGAGATGCCTGCATTCTGGTGGATTTGAGTTTGTTTTTCACCCCAAAACCCCAAACTGCTCTTTCTACTGTGACAATGGCAGTAGCAGCCATGAAACATTCAGCAAAGCAAAGACTAGAAAAACGTTCAAGGACATATATATATGTATATATATATATATGTTTGTTTTTTTGTCTGGAAAACAGGGCAATTATTTCCCATGTTTTCCAGAACGCTGAGGTAACATTTAGTTGTGTTGATTTGTCCACTTACAGAAAACCCAACTAAAATCCCTCTTTATGCAAGTGAAGATAGTGTCATTAATTCTCCATCTCTAGTTTTCATCAGACTAATGAGCTTGTCCTTTGCTCCCCGGCAGGTGAGTTTGGACTCCCGAGTGCGCGAGACCATAAACAGGGGCATGCAGGAGCCCTCCTCTCACACCTTTGACGAGGCCCAGCTGCAGATCTACACGCTAATGCAAAGAGACTCGTACCCGCGCTACATGAACTCCTCGGCCTACAAAAACCTGCTCAACACCCTTTCAGAGCAGTGTCCCGAATCCTAGACCTGCCATCTCTCCTCCCTGTACAATACTTCTTTGTAAAAAAAACATTTGATTTCAATGTTGAGTGTAGGATTACAAGATAACAGGGCCCTTTACGTACGGCCCCTTTTAAAAACCAGGGATTTCAGCGCTATTGTGATCTGCACCTGACCCAAGTCTCTCAGGTCTTGGAAAAAAAAAATCTACTTTTCCCGAGGGCTCGACATCACAAGTACTGCTACAAGATCAACATAGCAAATCACTCCAAAGGAATACATTATTATAAGTTTTTCTTTCTTTTGTGATAGAAACAATCTATTTTATTTGATGTTTTTTATGGTCCGTTATGGTTTTTTGTACGCTTGTCTGGGGTATAAATGATTCCTACTGTAGACTATATATATATTTATGAGTTTGTACATAGCAAAAATGAATATGTGAGTATTTTAAATGTGGAAACGCCTGAGTTATATTAGTATATATATATATATATTTAATGCGTATGAAAATCAAAGCTCAAGTCAAAAAGGCTACACATTAGCTCTACTTTTGCAGGCAGCTTTGTGGGGTACTGTACGTTTCTACCTTTCGGTTCGACGGCCTCACACTTTTGGTTTTCTTTAACTTGGCAACCCCAGTTCACTGTTACACGTCATGTTAAAGCACTGTGCAAAAGACTTACGCCACTGGTTAAGGAATAAAAACGTGTTTCGTTGAGTTACAAACGTCCGATATACAGTATTATAAGATCGGTCATTGAGCTGAAGAAAATATTTGGATCTAGATGAAGATTTCGATCCAGCTGTTGGTTGAAATCTATTTGAATTGAATGAACAAACCCTTAGTTCAAGTAGATTATACACTTTTTACTACTTATACTTGGCTCTATAGTACGTTTCTTTTAAAAAATATTGTTTTCTGTCTGTATTTTGGTCCAGCGTGGCACCTTTATTGTTTATTTATCTATTATTAAGACTTTTGCACAGTACAATGTGCGCATAACTAAGCACTTTGAAAGGGATGTTAACATAAAATTTAAAGTCTCTTTTTTGTCAACTGCATTTCCCATTTCTCAAACAATGACTGAAAGGGCACACCGACGATCAAAGTATTTCTGCCTGTGTGTACTGTGTGTACATACAGGATTATGATGAGTAAATCATTTGTGAACATTTACAGCAGCTACAACGTATTTAAAGGTTGGATTTCTGTTCTACCTCAAGTGGTATAAATAGTATATGAGCATAATTTAAGATGGAAAAATCAACTTATTCACTTAAAGCTGACTTAAGGTATTACAAAGATGTGCTCCCTTTCCACGTTATTCAGAATTGGGACCAGCACAAATAGTATTTCAGCTGAACTCTGACTGGTTCTAACAAATATATGTATTCAATTCATTTCTAGTTCCGCTCGCTTGCACCGGGTTCACCACAACACCAAAGCCACCACATAAAACTGTGTCTTCTATTTTATTACTATTGTTGTTTCCGTTCACAAAAATTGGAGTTGCCAAGTGATCAATAATTGTATGTATTTATTATTATTATAATATTTATTTTTTGGTTTATATTTTATGTTGTTGCCTCAACAACTCGTCACTCAAAGACAAGATCCTCAAATACATGGGGAAGTGCCTTTACATTCAATTTTGTGACATCTTTCACACAGGCAACAGTGTAGAGTTATTTTTGCCATATTAATACAGATGTAACGATGCATGAGTCGGAATCGCTTATTTTTTTGGTTTGTATTTACCATAAAACGGTAAAATCGACAAATGTCACGGGAAATTGCAGAATCTACTAAATCTAAATCTGAGGAGCCCAATCATACTCTTACAATAATGCATCAGATACTTTCAGTGAGTTTCAAAATGATGAATATTAGACTGTTGCCATAGCAATTAATAATTCAATATCCTTTAAATGGTCAGAAGTCCTCAAAATGTCATCTATAACAGGAAACTGGAACCCTGAATAAATTTTAACTGGAGCTGAATATATTGTACTGTAGTAGTTTAATATCCATGTAGCGTTGCCATGGCAATTGACATCTAAAAACTCAATAATATACCTTTTGAATTGGAAAAAGTCTTCAAACTGTTGCATATATCAGGAAGATGAACCCCACACACAGCTTATATTTGGTTTAGTACTTGTAGAACACTTATACAGTACATTTTGAGCACAGTTTTGTTACAAACCAAGATTCACTGTAATTTCTCCCGATTTTGATCTCAAATTGCTTCTTTCTGTTCTGATTCCTGATGCGTCGTTACATCTCTATATTTACAGAGTGGTTATTGGAGTGAGAAGCCAGTAGTTTAAATGGAAACCGCCCTGAGCATTGGCCAAATGACTGCACGTATTCCGTCTTTGCCCCTTGTTCGGGTTTTCAGCGCTGAGGGCAAAGACCACCGTTTAGGGCTCGTTCATCCGAAAGAGTCGCCGGCCAGCGTGTGCGGACTCGTCTGATAAATCTTTCTCCGATCGACGTGCAATTTGAGCTGTCGGGACACACGGCGCAGATCAACCTCAAATCTGAACCAGTGGTTTGGAGTGATGCCTATATATGTTGTTTCGATTATTCTTTTTCTTGTTTACTTATTTAAAAACTAAAAACTAATGTGTTACTTTGCTCTAGGTTTACTGGAGATTTTCAAAAGACAAACAATGTGAATGTTTACAGTATATGTTTTAGTTTTGGTTTTTTTTCAGCTAATCTCTGAGAAATAATGAACTGTGGGCATTTTGATTAAGATAAAATAAAGCACAATAATTTTAACAAACTCTGGAGTGATTGAATCTGTATAGAATATGACACAGCTACGACTGCTGCGCATTTCCTTTTAAATCTGTTTAAATAAATACATTTTTTTAAGGGAAGTTATGAAATATTTTGCATGTTGTGCAAGAAGGCACTGGAAAAAAAAAAAGAAAAAGCTAGAAAAAAGCTAAAAATGCAAGAAAAGGGACTAATATCCAAGTAAATTGTACTATCACAGCAACTTGCCTATTAATGAAATGTATTAAAAAGTCAAAAGGCTACAAGACTTGATGAATGCTTTGTGTATTTTAACTGACTGATGTTGATAAGATAAGATAATCCTTTATTGTCCACACATGGGGACATTTCATAGTTGTGGCTGCTTTATCAGTAAACTCCAAAAGGGTGAATAGTGGAGCCACTGTAAGTAAATGTGTTACACCAGATTATCAGAGCGTTTGCACCTGGCAATTAAAAAAACTCAGATCCGGGGCAACAATTGTGTGTTCAGCTTCAGCCAATCAAATCGTCCCGCCTTCATATGCATACATCTGCATTTACTTTGATGTGTTAAATATCCCACCACACTCAAACACACCTATACTTCCTCCAGCACTCAAAGCCTCATTTTATCTTCTCCTCAATACAACCGTGGTGAGATTAATATTCATAAGACTGGAAGACCATGTTTAATCAAATGGATTACACTTTATTGGGAAATTAAATAAACAACTGTAATGTTGTGTGGGGAGAGCAAAACATTACCAATGTGTTAAAACTACTTATAAAAATGCATAAAAGAGACAAATCGTATATATATGACAATGAAGAACAACTAATAACAATAGTAAAAGATGTCAAGAGTTGGAGGGGCAATGACACATCGTACTTCTATGAACAGCGTAGTAATAAGAAGAATTCAAGCAGTAACTGCAGTGGCGTCTTTAAACGTTTGAGTTTGTGTGCGTGTACTATGTACCACAGAGCACAAAGATCCAATAACGGAGTTGAAGACAAAACCTGGTCCGGGACTTTGCTACTTGTCAAAGGAGTGCCATAAAAGTGTTTGGGCATTCAACAGAACTGCAAGGAAGAAAAAGAGAACAATCATCAATATGAACAGCCACATCTGCAGGTTAAACAAAAGGTCTATAGCAAATCTTAAATCTAAACAAATACTGCTATTTATATCACATGTAGTAATGAGTGAAGAAACAACACGTACCTTCCACCTATTTCCACAAGTATTGCAGAAAACGAACGTGGTCATAGGTTCATCAGCGCTGCGGGTCTGAACCTGGAAAATGACAACATAAAGTAGTTAATAGATGCACATTTAATTAAATATAATATAATAAATAAATATATAATAATATATAATATCATTTACATTGCCACCTCTGAGATGGTAGACAACTTAAAATGGGAAAATCAGAGCTGCAAGATTAATCAAATCAAATACACTTCCTGTTTGCAAAACAAATCGCCATAGAAAAGTCACAGGCTGATAATATTTTCAGTACATATTCACAGAGACATAATCTCATTAAGAGTCTGAAATGTCAAAATATTTATTTCCATCCAGTGTTGCATTATTTTTCACTAATTGATCTTGTATTGATGATGTGAGAGAGTGACCACTGCACAAAGAGAGTGACCACTGCACAAAGAGAGTGACCACTGCACAAAGAGAGTGACCACTGCACAAAGAGAGTGACCACTGCACAAAGAGAGTGACCACTGCACAGAGAGAGTGACCACTGCACAAAGAGAGTGACCACTGCACAAAGAGAGTGACCACTGCACAAAGAGAGTGACCACTGCACAGAGAGAGTGACCACTGCACAAAGAGAGTGACCACAGCACAAAGCCTTCTCCAGCTCAAACACTCTCACTGGGGTTCAGATCTGTAGCACATTAGCTTCTGCTTTTCCTTGTTTTCTCTGCTTGATGCTAATGATTTGACTCTTCTTAAACACACTGACATCTTTTCCATGACCACGGGATTTGTCTTTTCACATGGTTGTTTCAGAAATGAGAACTCACTGCATCAGTCGGGTTTAAATAACGTGTTGCAGCTGAAAGATCACGTGAAGTTATCTGGCAGGAGACACGGACCTGCTGTATTTGTTAAGTTGAATCCAGGTGGAAACTTTTTTTGGACAGGTAGAGTAGATTGTTACAATTATCAAATTACAAAGACTGCAGTTACTTAGGAGATGTAATGTCGCTTGCAAAACAGTTAAGATCCCATCTCAATGGGGTCTATAGCTTTGTCTCACACACTGTAACGGTTTATACGGGGATAACAATATGCAAATCTCACCGTACGATATTATTGTGATATGAACCTCACAGTAGGATATTTATCACAATATTATGGGAAGGCTCACGGTTTTATCCAAGGGCCAACAATATTGAGGTTTTGCTTACAATAATAAGCACAACAGCCATATTATCATGTAATTCTTTCTTATTCATTGTTCAGTGATTAGTGATCTAAAGAGCAAAATCCACGTTATGTCAAGAACCTACACTGCGAACAGCCTGGTGGAATAATACAACATTATATTAAATAAAAAATAATTGGTATAATTTTCTAGAATTTCAATTTGATAGTTTTAACATTTTTTTTATTCTGTAAAGCACTTTAAACTAACCCCTGCTTTGTTTTGAGCCCTACAAATACTTTTAATAAATACAAATGTGAATGTGTCAATAAAAACTGCAGTAAAGTTCATATTGATGTTTTTGACAACATTAGAACACGTGTGGATCACTGGCTGTGTATTCTGCAGCTCTGGACCTTGTGCTGTTGCTCGGAAGTTTACAGCCTGGACAAGACTTTATTTCTGATGAATTCCTGGAACTTTTCTGAGAGTCATTGTCAAACGAGTATTTTGTGAGTATTTAATAGCTCCACGAGTACCACGCTGCACTGCACTTCCATCAAACCAAACCTGGCTCAAACAGCAGCATTATGGGAAATGTAGTCACCTTCGCTTGTCCACTAAAGTGATCTCAGAATTAATATTTCTGATGCAAATGTTATGCCATTCAATACGGAGACGTGACAACAGTGGTATCGCCAATATTGTCACATCCCTTCAGTTTACTGCAGTATAATATATTGTCAACCATTAATATTGAAGGTTTAGTTTTAACAACATTGACATCCAGGATCCTCTAAACATTCTTAAGGATGGAATTAACTACAAAGAACATGCATGAATTCAAATATTACTCAATTTAAGCCAAGTTAAAACAAAATCTGAAACTATTCCAAGTTTCCCCAGCTAAGTGGGTGGGTTCTCCTGGATGGGAAACACTGGTTTAGACCTCAGCAATCGTGTTCTAACATCTCTATGATCCTTGTAGTAATTTGACAGTTCATATGTCTGTATTTCATCAAACGGCAATGCTCCCGGTTGTGTTTACAATGTGCACACTGAAAGTACTCTTGGCTTTAAAGTGTAAATCAACGAGCAATAGGAAGGAAAAAAAAAAATCACAATTAGACAAGTTTCAAAAGCCCACTATGTCATGGAGGAAGTGCTTTTGACGACACGGCTTTTGAAGGGACAATGAACGCACAAACAGTGAGAGGATGCGACACTGCACAATATACGCAACAAAATGAAGTCATTATCACAGCTTGACACCTAAATAGTTAAAAGCATCTCCTGATTAACTTCCTTTTGTATTTGAAATGCAATAGTTTTACCTGTGTGTAGGTGCAGCTCTTGCCCTTGCATTTGCCACAAGTGAAAAGATCAGTCACGGTGCCCGCTGTGGTGGCCATCTGGTGGTCCCTCACAGCCTCTTTGGTCAGATTCTCCCTCATCTTCTTCAGCTCATCGCTCGCCATTTCCTTAACGTACAAAACAACGATCAATCATTCGTTTTCAAATCAAGACGATTCTATGGTATGTGTGAACAAGATACACGGCATATCACGGCTATTTTACAATGAAAAAAGGTCATGATTATCAGGAACAATTATGCATGTACCATCATAAATTAACATGTAGAGGAAGAATAGATTTACTATACTTTATTAAAACTTTTTTTGGGGATTTATATTTTAAAAGCCAGTAGATTAGACAGAGCGAACACACATTATTCAGTGGAGAATTTGAAACTTTTTTGTAATCGTGATTGAAATTTGGTTGCTGTGCAGCCCTGCATGTGTGTTATGCTTATTCATATTGACTCAAATTTGCCAGATGGACAGATAAGCAATACGAGCTGGTCACGGTAATATTTTGCAGTTTTGTTTACACAAGCTAAACTCGAAGTATTAACTTACAGTATGAAAAACTAAAACCAAACAAGACAAAACAAAACTACACACTGGTGGATTTATCAAGTTATTTGCAAACCAACTGAGAATTTGTATTTGTATATCCAGTCTGGCCTCTTCTCTGCCAGATAATCACATTGAAACCAGTATGAAACGTATGATGCTATAATTACAATAAATTATGAACTACCGCATTTTCTGGACTAAAAGTCGCACCTTTTTTTTATAGTTTTATATATATTTATACTTTATATATAAAATATATTTACACAAATTTATATGTGATATTATTTGTTATTTTCACACTTGCAACCTTATTTCATACTCCAGTGCAATTTATATGTTTTTTTCTTCTCTATTATGCATTTGTTTTGGCTGACTTATACTCCGGTGCGACTTATAGTCCGAAAAATACAGTATATAATGCTATTATGCTATTACACACACCAACATTTCATTTATTAGCATTGCAATTAAGCCCATGCATAGGTTTAAAACAATACCTCAGAGCTCATTTTAGCCATCCTCTCTGGGATTATACTGCCACATAATACAGTCCTCCTCAAATTGGGGTTCTTCACATCCTTCAGATTCGAGATGCGGCTTCGAACTCGATTCTTGTATTTCATGTCTGTGTTCTTAAACTCTTGGTAGATACGTAGAGACAGGTCAAGGAATTCAACAACAATAATAATAAGGTTAGCTGCAGCATCAAACAACGCATTAGATTTCACAATGGACCATATTTATTCAGGCCCAACCTGACGCAAATAAAAGCACGCTCTATGCCAAGGATATATTCTTCGATCTGAGCTCCAAGTTCGTCACAATCAGCACCAATAGCAATGTAATCCTCTTCAACACAAAAACATTACAGTTAAAATCACAAGTAGATGAATATTAACACATGCTGCTAAATATTATATTATTTCCATTGTGAATACCTCCTGTTTGCAGAGCAGCGGCCAGCATTTCTCTGCATTTGATACGAATGGAGTCCGAGGTGTTTGGGGCCCGAGGAAAGGTGTTGATTAATGTGTTTGGTGCGACATCTGCGGGCTCGCTCTTGCTGCTGGAGTTACTGCTGGAGCTGTTGTCAGGACAGACAAGGACAACATAACACACACAATACATAATACATAATACATGAAGAACCGGGTCAAACTGATAGTCAGAAAAAAATAAATCACAAATATTGACCTTTCTTCTTTTGCTTCTGGGCTGCCCTGGGACGGCGAGGCCGAGGCAGACGACTCTTTTCTCTTCTCTTCTGAAGCTTTATCAGCTCCGGGTTCAGCATCTGCCGAGAACAAAATAAAAATACTTTGTTTACACTCGAGACAAGAATAATGGCCACATTTAACACATAATAAATTCAGAGGAATATATACCCAAAAGCTTCTTCCACGATTTGATCAAAGATTTCGCAAGCGCAGTCACCTCATCGTCAGTGCTCTGTTTTCGAATGGCATTGACAGACATCCCAATTCTGGTCGACTATTGGGAGACGGTAGCCAATTTAACATACTTTACTTTATTTATACATCACGGAAACAAGGGCAAATGAATACCTGGAGAAGTTCCAAAGTCATGGGAACAGAGCGCAGCTCTTTCAAAAGGTCCAATGCTCCAGCCTGCAGAAAGAAAGAAGTTTAAAATCACTTTATGAGTCACTGATAATTGTTCATATTGATCTTCTGGCACCTTTCTTTTACTTAGTAGATGCAAGACAGAAACAATGTGTGAGAAAGGATGTCAAATAAACATGAAATTTGATGGAAAACAATTTTTAGTTTCAACAATGACAACAAAATAACCTTTTTTACAGTCCTTGACAGCCACCAATAACCCAGGGCTCAAAAATGGTGATTACTATCTCATTTCAGACATAGTAACATGAGGGAATCTGAGAAGACACCCTGGAGAAGGGCTGTGCATAGTTAAGCTACTCACTTTAATGGTAGAGATCTAACGAGAAAGAGTTTTCACATAGATTTGCATTTTAAATATAACCAAATCTATCATCGTCAGTCACTTGTAGCACTTTTGTCGCCGGGGGGCAGCATTATTGTCAGTGCAGAGGGCTACAACTTTGATGTGGCTAACAGAAAATAAGGCTAACATCCATTCATAACACGGAGTACGGGGCTCCATTGTGCGAAAACGATGCATTGTAATGTGCACTATTTGCCTGCGAAATGTTTTAATAACAGGCGCCCATTCATCGGGCTTTTAAACGACGTGATTTTATATTGATGGCGTTACGAAATAACATGAGTTAGCATTGTGGCTAACAGATCCGCTACTGATGCAGAAACATAAACACAACAGAAGTTAGCTTGTGGCTACCAGTAAATGAACAACACCAGGCTTTGCAAAAGGAAATGTAGTGCTTAAAACCGGAATATGGTGACACAAACCGCGCTTTTTAGCGTGTCAATGTCACTGGTGTTATAGTGGAAGCTAATAACATCGCACAAGCAGCTTGATCGGCTAAAGGCAGGTAAACTAAGCATTCATTCGTTTCGGTCGCATTACCCCGTTTTTCTTCTGCGCCATTTTATCGATTTTCTTCGCAATTCTGATAATCTCCTCTTCCTCTTTTTTACCCATGACGGCGAGTGTCCCGTGAGACTAAAAAAGGACGAAATCGAAAGAAAATTGACGACAAAAGGGCACGCCACAACAGCAGCAGCGGATTCGGCGGCGGCGGCTGCTGCTCGGCGGACCGCGGCGCACAGTGCAGCCTCGGCGGTGTGTAGCAGACCGAGCGAGTCGATGTCCGAGCGGAGCAGGCGCTGGTGAGGATGGGCAGTCGAACACAGAGCCGCGGATGGATAAACAACAGGTCACTACTGCTGCTGAGGAGGTAATTCAACAAAACACGATTGCTTCATGATTAATACGTCAACTCAACACAATGTGACTGATCATGGTTTTATTTTGTGGTGAGGGTTTTTCCTTCTGCAAGTCAAACAACAATTCACTGTCGAATCGTGAGATGGCGCCAAAATGCCATTGTTGACTACTTAAACTTTCTCAGGTAGGAGTGCATGAGTAGGCCTACACAAAATGTAGACTATCTATAAAGTGAATGGCTGTAACTTTGCTTATTGCTATAACTCTCTAAGCAGACTTAGGACCCCCACTGCAAAATTTAATTTAACACTTATTATAATTTCAAGGGGCAAAACATTTAAAATAAGTACCAATTTTGTTTACTAAGTCTCTTCAACCAGTTTCACGAAAAAAAATACAGTTTGTTGGAGCGATAACTCCGGACTGTGTGGACTGTAAGGTGCTGGTTCAGGTGTGTAGCTGTCACTGCTCTGGCCAGAGTGCTGGCCAGAGCACTACTACTCAGGAGTTTTATTAATCCTCACAGGTACACACGGAATGCTATCTGATTCGTAATCGTCACTGTAAACAATGTACCATACTGTGGTGTCCTCGCCACAGTGGCGGACTCGTACCGCCGCTTATATACCTTCATCTTCAAGGTACATGTGATTTCATGAAGCACACTATCATGGAAAGGCAGGTCGAGAGGTCTAATGTCCAAAGTCTAACGTCTAAAGAATGGTGAGCTTCTGAAGAATAAAGTCTAAAGTCTAAGACGTACAACTACAGTGGGTGGTGGTAATGTAACGTAACGTAATGTAACACTTGGATACCAACCGCCATAAAAGAGGAAGAGGAAACAAGAAGAAGAAGAAGAAGAGGGGGGAGAGGAAGTGGAGAAGAGGGGGGGAGAAGAATAGAAGTATAAAGCCTAAAGAATAAAGCCTAAAGAATAAAGTCTTGTGGTAATGTAACACTTGGATACCACCCGCCATAAAACACCAAAGAAGAAGAAGACGCCCCACTAACTACAAGCGCATGGAAACGAAGGACACAGTTATAAATTAAAAATGTTGAGTACAAAGTTGATCTTCAATTTGAAGCTCCTGTCCTTTTAAAAATACATTTTACAGTTTGCTGTAGGGTGTTTTGAAAATGCCATATAAACAGTATTTAGGAGATTTACACCAGTAGGAGCACACAAAATATTACCTTTAACTTACCTGTCAAAGTTGAATTTAATGTGATTATGGGGTATCATCTGTCCTGAGGGGTTTAAATTGGCCTAGACCAGAGTATAAAATAGCCTTCCCTTTAACCCTTGGAAATCGTCCAGGCGGAGTTATACTTTGGTCTGTTCCACTGGCTCACCAAGAGATGGGTCAACTGTGTGAAATGCATAACATAACCTACAACGAGGCACTATTTATAGTTTACTATGTGTTTAATTTATGTGTGTCTCACTACAGTTGTGCAGAGTTTGCTCGCTTGAGGACTTTAAATTATGCCAGAGGAAATCACAATTAGATATTTACAAATCACTGACTTTGAAGATGACATATATATTGTATCAGTATAATCAAGTGTTTTATAGAATGTGTCTACTAAGAGGTAATGTTGCATCCTGAGAACCTCTTTTCCTTACGCTGTGCAGAGCGTACAGTCTTCACCTTAATCCCTATTAGGTCAGGACGCCTCAAATCAGATTATATAGCTCAGCTGCCGGCCATTTTACAAATAGTCCATGTCACCTGCCGTCTGCAGTTGTTCGAAATGTGTTTGAATTTACTGTACCGGTATATATGTATGTATGTATATATATATATGTGTGTTTGTGTGTGTGAGTGTGTGCGCGTGTGTGTGTGTGAATTAGCATAGGTTATACATCATTTTATGTGGAATGCAACAGTGTTATGTCAGGCGGTTCCCATGAATTTATGTTGAAATTATAATGCATAATGAGAGAGCCTGTCAATAGTTTCAGTGTTATTATCAGGTAAATTAAAAATACAATAAATAACATATTTTTATGGTGGCAATGTAGTGCCAAAATATAAATAAATGTCATTTCTTCACTTTGATAGCAGTACAGTCAGTCAGTGCCTCATTTTCTTCCCTTTTCACATGCTGATGAGAAAAGATTAGGCAGATTGGCCGTGATGGTGCAAGTCCTAAAATAGCTCCTGACGGCTCCTTTGAGAAGCTTTACCCTGTGCTCAGAGGGAAAACGGGACACTACTTTCACTCACTTTGGTATTTCAATTCTGGACGAAATGTTTTTAAGGTAAGCATATTTCAAGATACAATTGTAACGTTATTTTTCATTCAGCTTTTCTGGCATCCTTGGATTTGTGTAATTAGTTAATCTGTTTCAGGTCAGTCACACTTTATCTTGCTAGCGCTTGTTGTGCACCACCAGGTTATGTTCAAATAAAACCAATTTGTTGTTGTTATTAACAATAAAGAAGCAATTTAATTTTTGTTTTACCTTCCTGTACATTATACATTATACTATACTATAACCCATTCATACTGAGATTAAAAGCAAAGGGCTAATATTGGTCAATTTAGAAACAATAAATAGAAATATAGATTAAATTATGTTTTGTTGTTTGGCAGCTTAAAGAGAATCAATTTGTACTGGTTTCCCTTTTTTAACTTGTTAATAAAACAACTGATTTTTACATTGCTGTAACTGCTATTTTCCTATTAAATACTAAATTAATTGTTTTACTTTCAGCTAACGCATTATGAGCAGTCACTCCCAAGAGCCACTGGCTCAGGAGGGCTCCTACGGTAGTGGGTACACACTGCCGTCCCGCCAGTTAACCTTCTCAGACCCGTCGATGTCTAAAAGAGTGTGTTTCTACAAAAGTGGGGATTACACATTCAGCGGACATCGGTTGGTCATCAATGCTCGCACTTTTAAAACTTTTGACGCTCTTCTGGATGCTCTATCTAAAAAAGTGCCTTTGGCTTTTGGAGTGAGGACAATAACCACCCCTCGAGGAATAAACTTTGTAAAAGGCTTGGAGGACTTGTCTGATGGAGGCTCATACGTTTGTTCAGATCAAAAACGTGTCAAACCCATAAACTTGAAGGAACTGAACCGGCGACAGGTCCCTTGGAACACCACAAAACCAGTGAGCGCAAGACGGAGGCGCCAGAGAGTAATTATTGAGGTTAATAGAAAAGTGACTAAGCGAGTGGCCATCAGGACACCAAAGAGACTTGAGGTGATTAAGAATAGAGATCCCAGTGTTCGACGCACAATCATCTTACAGAAAAGGACTGCACCAACATTTGATGCCTTGTTGGATTATCTTTCTCAAATTCTTCAGTTCCCGGTGCTAAAACTTTACTCCTCAGATGGAAGAAGGGTGAGTAAAAGTGGATTTACTTGTCATTATTTCAGTTTAGGCTACAATATTATAGTCCTAAAGAATTATTTAGCACATGTCTATACGATGTAGGCTCATATTATTTTGTACTACCAAATATGTTTTCATTGTAAAATAAGTGTAATCTTTGTGTGACATAATAACAAATTAGCTGTAATTCTCATTTAAGGTTGATGGACTTGCTGCGCTCATCTTGTGCTCTGGAGTCATTGTGGCAGCGGGAAATGAACCATTCAAGTTGGGAAACTACCCATTTCAAAGGAGTAGCCAGATGGCACAGGCCGTGTTCACGGAGACGAGTGAAGCGTCCATCCCACAACCTCAACCCTGTAAGTGTCAATAATTATAAATGATGTGTAAAACAGATTGCATGTCCATATTTAGCGTCTGGTTGTTAGAATCTCTAACACTGTAAAGTCTAAGTAGGCTGAAACATACCAAAGAAGAGTGTATTCACATGTATATCTGTTGTTTCCTCTCAAGTTAACAATAAGTGTGATCATTTTGTGATGTTTTCTTGTCTTTGTCTTTCAAAACGCAGATAACAACAAATCCCCTTTGTATGGAAAAGGTTCAAGAAAATTCTCTCCATCTTCAGAGTGTTACATCGTAAACCAAATCAACAACTCCCGATATGAAAACTTGAACAGTCCCCGCGTTCCCAATGGACCGGTGGACCCAGAGACCGCCATAGAAACGTGTACCATTGCCACAGTCGAAAATCAATGCCACACTTGCATTATACCTCAGGATGAAGACATCGAGAAGTCCTTTCGTGTAAATCAAGACGGCAGCATGACAGTGGAGATGAAAGTGCGTTTGAAAATAAAGGAGGAGGAGTTGTTGCATTGGACTACAACACTTAGCCGAACTAGCCTTAGCAAACAGACTGCCTTACCCATGCTTTCTGAATCAGCTAACAGTTCACCCGACTGTGATAATGCGATGGGTAAAAAACGTAATGTCAACGTAGAGGAGGCAAAGGAGGCAAATCTTCCAACTGAAACAAAAAGCACCGTTGGATTTATTGAAGAGAACTTATCCGATACTCCTGAAGTTATTGAAAGGAAATCTATCTACAAACGAGCTCCTACGCCAGGTCCTGGACACGTTAAAAAGAAAAGTGTTAAAATTATACCAGAACTTCAAGAATTGGACCAATATACCTACGTGAAAAAAACATCTGATAAAGATACAACAGAGGAGTACCACATGGTCCGTCATAGCAGTAGCCGCAGTAGCCGCCCAGTCCCAAAACCAAGAAAAAACACTTCAAACAATGGAGTAGCAGAGGTTCTCCAAGTTAAACATAATGCATTCGGAGTTAAGGAGAGTGTCATGCATATTTATGAAAGCCAGGGCTGCTACGATGCTTATTTTGTAAATGAGCAATATACTGCGGACAGCGTGCCTTTGGAAGGGTCTTCCCCTGCAGCAAGACCAGCCAATGGTGGGAGACCGTCTTCAAGCAATGATTGTGACATTGATTCTTGCTGGCAGCCACCTGTTGTTGACCCAGTGCAGCATCAAAACGAGGAGATTTTGTCTTTATCCTCCGAGCCACTGTCTGCTTCTTGCAAGATTACAAATAACCTTTCCTCGGTGACAGACCATTTGGCCCAAACCATGCCCTTACAAGACAATGTTGTGAAAGCAAACAAAGAAGACAGCGAAAGGACTGCTAAACATGGAGAGAAAAAACAACCTTTGAAAGGTAGTTTTGATAAAAAGACAGAGAAAGTTATGGGTGCTTCAAAAAATGGCAAAAAAACATCTTCTGATAAACTAAGCAACAAAGCTAGTCTTGGTAAAAAGAGTTCAATGGACAGTGTTAAAAATGGCCAAAAAAGCAAATTAACTGAAAAATTGCAAACAAAGAAATTAATTGGCGATAAGTCATCTATAAAAAAAAAGGTTACGACAGAAAGCAATACAAGAAGTCCAACTAAAGCACTCCCATACAATGGTCATAATGTAAATGTTCCGGACACAAAGACAGCTACAAACAAAATGAAAAAGAGCATATCAGACATTTTAAAACCTAAAAAGTCTCTCCCAGCCACCCAAATAACACCTAACCCCAAATCTAAATTAGTAAATAAAAATGTCAGCTCTTCCAAGATGTCTGTAGAAATAAGTGAAAGCAGTGCTGCCATACGCTCTGTCAATCCTTCACCGTCCGAGATTCAGCAATACGTGGAAAACTGGTTAGAGAAAGTTAGTCCGGAGGTTGTACCATGCATGGACGAGGACGCAAAATCTCAAAGCAAAGTTGAATTTCAATTAGGCGCTGATTCTGACGGCGAAGAGAAGATTCACAGTCAGCTTTACGCGGAAAATAATTGCACATATGGTGAAGATATTAAGAAATGTACTTCAAATCTTTCAGTGAATGTTTGCCAAGAAAGGCCACTACAAGGTGCGGCTTCGATGCCATCGGTTAGGGAAGCGTCTCAAGATGTAACGATACGATTGCATAAATCCGACGTTGCCATAAATTGTGTTGGCGATATTACTTCTAGCACTAAAGACAAACTTCAGCCAGTCATTCGTCAAATTTGCTCCTCTGTTCAATGCATTAACAGAGCTTCTCATTGCGACACTTTGCCCCATATCGCAAAATCCAACAGTCTTCCCGACTTCTCATCGCAAGTGGCATCTGTATTTGGTTCCTCGTGCAAAACATTTCTGACATTTCTATCAATGACGACTCTGCGAGACTGTCTACCAGGCTTTGCGCCCGGTCATGGCGGTAATCCAAGACTCTCATCAGAGGCTATGCTAATGATGGAGTCCCTGCAAAAAATAGCCACCGTTGACAACGAGGAAAAGCAGAGAGCAAGTTTGTCCGATTTGCAGAAAATGGCCTCTTCTCAGCTGAAAGAGCAATGGCAGGATTATCAGACGACAAGGGCGAGGTCTGACCGTGAACCAGCCACTTCTGAAATGTCAGAAGAATTTGGTGACGGGCATTTGGACATAGACAAACCTATGGTGGAAACAAACATGCCAGCAGATGTGAGAGCGGAGATTTCTACAGCGATTCAACAAGCTTTGAGTTTTCACCCAACAGGCGAGAGTTCTATGACAGAAATCGACCAAAATAAGTGTACATTGAGAGGAGAGCAAATGGTAAAGTGTGCAAATGTTAGTGACAAGTCAAACCAGGAAGCAGACCTGGAAGAAAAAAATCAAATGCAAAGGGAAACTGAAAGAAAGGAGGAAAAAAAAGCTGTAGATGATGAGGACGGAGAGACGGAAAACATAAATGGTTCACTTGATGATACTGTATCGCTAAAAGGTCAAAGTTCAAATGAAGTAAATACGGACGTAGAGGAAGAGAGTAGTGATGCAAAACAAGTGGATTTGCGTCACGATGTTTTGAAAAGTACAGATCAAGATAGTAAAAATGCTGAGGAGAAAGAAGATGAGGATACAGTGGACAGTACAGCAGAGGATGGACGAACTGAAGTGATTAGTGAGAAAGATGACTTGGAAGTGGTAGAGGAAGGAGAAGATAAAGATCAGTTTGAAGATACTGACGGTAAGATTGCTCCTGGAAAACAGGTTAGTGAGGAAGTAGGGGAGGAACACAGCCAAGAATCAGAGCAAGAAAATGAATCACACGACGAAGAGCAAATATCGGATAATGACGAGATAGGTAATGCAAGCGATAATCGAGGTGATAGAAGTGAAAGTGAAAGCGAGACAGCTGCCACAATTGGAGATATGTGTGATCAAGCAGGGAGTGTCCTAGAAGATACCGCTTTAAAAAATATATTAGAAGAAGATTCATGTTTGGCGCGTGAAAACAGCAGCTGCGATGAAGTCAGAAGTGAAAGTTTGCGGGATCCAAGTATTAAATCAACGAGCAAATACTCATCTGAGGGCAGATGTGTTGAGGAGAAATGCACTGGGAGTAATAGCATCAGTGACTTTGAGACAGAGGCAGGAGAGAATTACAATGTGACTAATCCAGTGGAAATATCACAAGAATTATTAGACTTTGTGAACTCCGCGTTACAGTCATCCACACTTGTTTTTACATACGACTCCCATGGAAACGTCAAAGTGGCTCCGAACCTAAAACCAGCCCAAACCACTGGAAGAGACAGTTCATATGGTTTTAACTGCCTTCCAAGTCCAAATACATCCGAGCTAACCGATTATAGGCCAGAATCTTTAGAAAGTGGTGACTATAAAACTCAGGACTCCTTGGACGTTGTTACGGACAGTGAAGACTTAGATACACCTTTTCCTGTGTGCCAGCGTTCGGCACACAACACGCAAGATATTTCAAGTGAGCAAGCAAGTTTGGAGAGAACCGACTCCAATCTGTCACCTGTGACTTGTAAAAGTAAAAGCAGCCCTTCTACCAATGACTCAGGGACCAAAATCTCGAGAGAGGATGTGTCTGATTTCAGCAGTGCCAGCTCATTAAAAGCAGACAATGATCGGGCCCCTGAGACTGAGCAATGCGTTTCCCCTGTTCCTGGAAAACACTCACCCGATGGAGTCCTAATTGACCACGGTAGATGGCTACTCAAGGAGAATCATCTCATTAGAAAGTCTCCACCAGAGTCTTCCGGCATGTACGGGAATATAGACACTTCAATTGATACAAGTGTAGCAGAGGATTCCCCAACTCATTACCAAGCACAGGCCAACTCACTCACAGCCTTATCCTCATCTGAGCTGGAAGAAATGGCCAGGCCTACGACCCCAAAGTGCAACTACTACATTAAGCCACATGGGAGTGATTCTGACCCCTTTTTAGACGATGCAAGCATTAAAAGTGGTAAAAAACTGTTTAAAGATAGCAAGGTGGAGGCTCAAGTTGGTACCGCAAAAACCTGGGCGAGCAAAAATGGTAGCCTTTCTTCATTTACCTCAGTGGAGTTTAAAATGTCAGATGGGAAAGTGCATCCTGAGGGGGAGTCCACTGCTGTAGTACAGGCAAGAAGGACATCTAGTGGAGAACAGCATGTAGTGCAAGCTCAGGACTCCAGCGAGACTCTTCAGTGGAGGTGTAACCAGTATTGTCCAATATTGTGATAAACGTTATGGTTAAATGTGCCATTGTATTTTTGCTGTTACATAAAACATCTCATTGTGATATTATTAAAGGTATAAGTTGCAAAAAAATGTTTGTATTTCAGCCATGGACTAATTGTATTCTTTTTAAGGTACATTTATTACATTTGTCCTCTGCATTTAAGCCATTATATTATCTCCAATTGTATGTATATATACAACCTGTAAATTGATTTTTTTCACAAATATATTTGTATGCAATTTTTCTTCTTTATCTTGTGACAGTAAAAATATTGTTGTGTGTAATTTCAATAATGCAGGTTTTATTAATTTCCTAGAGTTACACTGACGGATTTACCACAAGCTTAAATTAATCCAGCAAAAAGCCATAAATCCTTATTTCATACTCATTTGTAAATCACATGAACTAACATAAGAGCAAAGTATTCTGAAATATAATCAAACCATTTATGATTACTGCCTGGAAGCAAATGTTCACTGTGGAGACGCTTGACTTTTTCAAGGTTATTTGTGACGCATTTTAACCAGCCTTGGGCCCGATTCCTTAGTCTGTAGATGTATTCTTGGTTAGAAAAACAGCAATTTTGTACAATGTTTTTCGACTAAATCATGTTTTTGTCTCCTCCTGGTTTGGCAGGTGAGAGTGAAGACAAGTGTCATCTGCCACTGTCATTTGAGCCCCACTGTGCGTCTGATACAAGGCGACATATGCAAGTGACAGATGATTTAACAAACACTGACGGACAGAGTTCAAATGCATTCATAACCAGCGGACAATATCCTTGAAATAAGCCCAACCACGAACCTTATCAAAACTTTATTTAAGCTTTGGCAGTCCACAAATTAGGTTTAGGGCAAAAACACAGGCCGCTGCAGTGTTTTTCCTCTGGGGGAGAGTTGTGGCTGGTGTAAGGGGTCTCTCCCCTGTCCCTGACCCTCCACTGAACAAAACAAAGAATTAGAAAGACAAAAAGAGAATGGCCAAAGTTTTTTGGGAGTCTGGATACTTTCCAGGGGGTTGTCAGTCGTCATGGTGATCTGGAGAAGAAAAAAAAAAGGCAGAGATTAATTCCTCTGTTGGTTCAAAGGTACTCGGGGCAAGTTTCACTCTCCAAATCCAGAAAACATTCTTCTCTGGCAAATCTTTAAAAAGTTTTAAAGATGCAGTAGTTAAAACGTTCTAACTAGTGACATTCTTTTTTGGACAAAGTGCAATGTTTATTTGCATTATAGTGAAATCAATATATTATTTAATACATGTAAAAGCAACATTGGTTAATAGCAGAATGCCATATGAAAACACAAAGAGAAGCATTTAATGTCGCAAGAAATGCTTTCTTATTGCCTCGTTGTAAATCCTTACACACCAAACGTAAACCGAACCCCCATAGGTCTGTGGCATTGATTCACTTTTCCCCCTGTCGTCCTTTAGATTTACTTTTGTCTGTTCTCTATGTGCTCACCGGGGCAGAAAAACTCAATGTAGTTCAGCAACACCCTGCTTTAAATCTGTTTTCATCCTCAAGGCAAACCAGGTTTTATTTTAGATTGTCAACATACAATATTAAGTAGATTTTGTTTTCTTTTTCTTCTGAAGTTCACTGGGCAACAGGGGTCAATCATGCTGCTCTTTATGCATTGTGCAAACATTTCACAATCATTTTAAACTTAAGGCTTTTTTGCTCGTCTGTAAATAGTAGCCCATTAAAATTCATCTACTTTCTCTGTTTTTTGTTGGGAGACATTGCCATGGCTACGAGCACAGTTTGGTGATTCACCATCATGGGAGACAAAAACAAAGCTTTGATTTTGCTCTGAAGTGCCGGCAGGTTTAAAACAGCGACACAAAGTAAAACAATGAGTTTATATTTTGCCCCATCTCATATCAGCCGGCCTGACTGTGACTAATGGCACTTTGATAGTTCTGCTTGGGTCTAGTCTTGTAATGAGGTCCCCTGTAGTGCTGTGGCTTTGGCAAAAGTCAAGCCACCAATGCATATTCAGATGGGTACATTTGAGTTTGCCATTTCTATAACCTTTTTATAAGCCATAAAAATAATTAGTGTTAGTTGCATAATGATTTGACATAGTTTTGATGTAATCCCTTGTCATTTGCTTTTGATGCCTTTCCAAGTAACTTCTTTTTCCCTTGTTTTCATTGTCTGATTTTACCGCGTAACCCCTAGTTCACTATGAGAGTACATTTTGTTTACAACTGTGAATCTGCAATAATTCTAGTTCAATTCTGGTGTTTTTCAAATAGATCAATGCGCCTTCAACGTCAAAGAGCACTCTCAAAATAAACTCACAGTTCCATCCTTTGAACATCACAGAAAGTGTCCACTTCTGTTCCCCAGCATCACCAGGGGAATGGAAACTATTTGGCCCAAAAGACAAACACGGGACCCCCAACAATAATTATGGCCTACTGTCTGCATTCTGTTGCCTCAGTTAGTTTGACGGATCAGCAATATACAATCCCCGCACTGTGTTGGACAATCCTGTTTTGGCCCCGTCCCTGTCTGTGGTGAACACTGCCCGAGCTGGCCTCATAATGGGCCCGGGAGCAGGAATTTCAGTTGCCCCTCCTTTGCCTCCAAGAGTGAATGGTGATCATGTGAATGGCGGCTTTTGGCAATGGGGTTTCGCTCTTACCCACGCACTGGCCTCTGCTTGTGCGGGCCGCTGCGTGCACAATGCTGCCACGACCTTACTTTGGCTTCTGTTTTAGTCCGATATTTCCCAAGAAATATATTGGTTATCTTAAAGTAATTAAACTTCCAGTAACCTTCTCTAAATCTCTGGTTATGTAATTGAGCAGGACAAAGGAGCGCAGTGGCCTTTGCAAAATTACATAGCCAATTCAATTCTTCTTTTATTGCTTTGTGGGTCATTGGGAATTGGAGACTATCCTAGAGGGAGTGAAGGACGGAGTAAGTCCATTATAAACCAGGGTAATTGTCCAGTCATTTTCATTCTTTTAATATTTGCTCACAATTGGCAAAACCCACAATACAGATCATGCACGTGTGTCATTATAATATTAATAAATAAAAAGGAAAACACTTTTTGATTCCCTTTATTTTCTCTTTTTTGTCATAATGTCCAGCCGTAACTCCCATTAATTAAGTTTTTATGTGAAAATGGGTTAAAAGTGTGTTTTTGAGTCAAATAATGACAATTGCATAACTCATTTCAGTGGTGTGAATGTTTATTATTTTGTCCTTATTTTCAAAATGTTAACCTCTTAACCATGTTCATTTGAAATAAATCAAAAATCTTCAATTGAACAAGATTGTAATGATGAATAGCTTAAATATTTTGGAGAATCCTGATAACAGTATTCAGACAATAATATGTAATAATATGTCAATGCGACAATATGTCTTTTAAATGTTGAGATTATAATACCTGACAAACGTGAAAGGACTGTAAAATGAACATCAAAAGTGCAGAAATATTGTGTTTTTTCAGATTTTTCATCAACATTATTTAAATTGTGCATTGTAATTGAGGATATACTCAAAACTGAATTGTGCATAACTTCAAATGAACATTAATCTATATCAAAATAACTATATTATAGATATTTTGATAATCTGCCCTCCTCTAATTGTAACACAGGGAAAGACGATTGCTTACATTAAAACATATTTGACCTTTCGGCTTAGACAGAAATGAAACACTGGTTGTCAACAACTATTCAAGATGACAAATGATGTATAAATAAATACATAAATAGTGAGCATATTATATAAAACAAATATGAATCTCTGACACAACATGCTCCATGCCCCTGTGTTTGTTTTGCACTGGAGTAAAATGTCAGTGGCTCAGCTAGAGTCACCCAATGTCATCCAGTCAGCATTACTGCTGCGCCCCGGCCGCTCGGCATGCAGAGGTTTGACTAAGCACACAGGACAGGGATTTTACACATATAAAAATGGTTTGTGCATGTGTGAAAAATGTGTTATAACCGCAATGGAGCCAGTCAACTCCACTAAAACGTAATAACATTGATTTATATAGTGCATAGTGCTGGAGTATTGATTGACTTTGATGTGTTCCCTGATTCCACCCCCATGCTGTCCCAGTGTATCCATGTCCAACCCTCAAGATATATATGCGCTCATATTATTTAGTTTTGCTTTCCCATATCAAATCACACTATTTTCATCTTTACACATCACAAAAACCGTTTTATTCAATCATGTGACGAAGAGCTTTAGAATTAGGAATGTCTTCATGCTGCAATAAAGCGATCACAATACATTATATGAAAACAAACAGCTATCGAAAACGTGTGCCAAATCCGGACATAATGGATAATGATATGACACGGACACAGTTAGGCCTGTTCGCATTGAGGTCAGCACACTAAGAGGGCATTTTTACACCAACATGAATCCTTAAATAGCTTCACTTAAGTGCTCCCCTGACATTCACGTGCTACGCTTTTACAAACCCAACGCAATTACCCTAATGTGATTTTAACTGTGCACAAATTGAGCTCAAATGTACACATGGGTCAAATGTGTGAATTCAAATTACCCAATTATCAGTGTGTGTCACAAATACACTAACAGGCCCCAGAAGCCATGTCAGCCTCAATATGAGTGAGGATGAGTAGTTAATGTCGGATCCATATTAAAATTGCTGCATATATTGAGACAGAAAATTTGACTTTGAAGTAAAAACATGTAAAACATTTAATTCACCACACATCCAAGTATTTTCTTAATTTCCTTCCGAGGAACTGAGAAAGCAACTTGGATGAGCGGTCCACTTTTGTCCAGTTGACAGAATGTAATTTGTATTTGCTGTATGGAATTATGGAAGTATTACACACACAGTATGAGCTACTGTGCTATTACTAATCATTTATACTTTATACAGTTATAGTTTACCAAACTCCCTGCACTCCAAAAGCTCATAGGCTACATATCTAACTTTTATTTCAATTGTGTGCATTTATTCTCCCCCTTGCAAAGACATCCACTGCTTTCCCACCGACCCAACACCCCGCGTGTTATTGGACTCCCGAGGTGCCACTCACGTCCCTCCGGCTCTGTTCGCATGAGGGGCCACAGTATAAAGGCGTAAGGCGCGAGGAAACGCCCTTCCAGGCGCACTCTGCGGACGCTGTTGGGACAAGGACGCATAGCTCCACAGTGACGCATAGAGAAACAACCCTCCAAACATGTCCTACAGATCCACCACAGGCGCTCCGCGTTCTTCCTACAGAAAAATGTTCGGCGGGGACAGAACCACGGCCCGGACGACCTACACCAGCCGCCAGTACTCCAGTCCCGTCCGCTCCTCGCGCGTCTCCTTCGGTCTCTCCTCCGCTCCGGCCGCGTACGCATCCAAGACGCAGCGGCTCCGGAGCAGCGGCGGCAGCGCGCACACGGCGCGGCTCGGCTCCGACCACCTGGACTTCTCCCTGTCCGACGCCATCAACTCCGAGTTCATGACGACGCGCACGAACGAGAAGGCGCAGATGCAGTCCCTGAACGACCGCTTCGCCAACTACATCGACAAAGTGCGCTTCTTGGAGCAGCAGAACAAGATCCTGCTGGCGGAGCTGGAGCAGCTGCGGGGCAAGGGCACGTCCCGGGTCGGGGATCTGTACGAGGAGGAGATGAGGGAGCTGCGGCGTCAGGTGGACCAGCTGACGAACGAGAAGGCCCGCGTGGAGGTGCACCGGGACAACCTGGCGGACGACACCGACCGGCTGGGAGAGAAGTAGGGGGGGCGTGGCACTTTTCTCTTATTATGTTAATTGTGTGGCGTAATTGCGTAATAAGACGAGAGGTGTTGTTGTAAGAAGATTAATACGTATAAGTACCGTGTGCACGTGGATGTGGTTGATCAGGGTTTGGATCAGGCTTTGACATCAGCTCATCGTTTTGCTGTGGTTGCAGGTTGCAGGATGAAATTGCGCAGCGTGAGGAGGCTGAAGCCAACATGCACAGCTTCAGACAGGTATAATGCACCAACATGCACAGCTTCAGACAGGTATAATGCACCAACATGCACAGCTTCAGACAGGTATAATGCACCAACATGCACAGCTTCAGACAGGTATAATGCACCAACATGCACAGCTTCAGACAGGTATAATGCACCAACATGCACAGCTTCAGACAGGTATAATGCACCAACATGCACAGCTTCAGACAGGTATAATGCACCAACATGCACAGCTTCAGACAGGTATAATGCACCAACATGCACAGCTTCAGACAGGTATAATGCACCAACATGCACAGCTTCAGACAGGTATAATGCACCAACATGCACAGCTTCAGACAGGTATAATGCACCAACATGCACAGCTTCAGACAGGTATAATGCACCAACATGCACAGCTTCAGACAGGTATAATGCACCAACATGCACAGCTTCAGACAGGTATAATGCACCAACATGCACAGCTTCAGACAGGTATAATGCACCAACATGCACAGCTTCAGACAGGTATAATGCACCAACATGCACAGCTTCAGACAGGTATAATGCACCAACATGCACAGCTTCAGACAGGTATAATGCACCAACATGCACAGCTTCAGACAGGTATAATGCACCAACATGCACAGCTTCAGACAGGTATAATGCACCAACATGCACAGCTTCAGACAGGTATAATGCACCAACATGCACAGCTTCAGACAGGTATAATGCACCAACATGCACAGCTTCAGACAGGTATAATGCACCAACATGCACAGCTTCAGACAGGTATAATGCACCAACATGCACAGCTTCAGACAGGTATAATGCACCAACATGCACAGCTTCAGACAGGTATAATGCACCAACATGCACAGCTTCAGACAGGTATAATGCACCAACATGCACAGCTTCAGACAGGTATAATGCACCAACATGCACAGCTTCAGACAGGTATAATGCACCAACATGCACAGCTTCAGACAGGTATAATGCACCAACATGCACAGCTTCAGACAGGTATAATGCACCAACACACCACAACCTCCCGATTTCACAAAAACAGCCATATCACTGACGATAAGACATGACTGAATTTTGATCGCGATTAAAATTAAATTAATTGCCCAGCCCTTTCTTTCTTTCTTTCTTTCTTTCTTTTTGTCATTTGTTGCCAATTGTTGTTTATCTATTATTATTTTTTCATTGACCTTTATTTAACCCACTGAGATCTGGAAACTCTTTTTCAGCAGAGTACATGCTGCAGAAGGAGGCCTGTTATATACATATTTTAGATGTAGGGAAAACCTCAAACAGAAAGGCCTCATGTAACCAGAAGTCAAACCCAGGACCTTCTTACTGTGAGGCGTTTAAGGTTGATACAATATATAGAATGTGTCACAAATACAAAAGGAAAACTGGTAAATAACACAAAAAACAACACATTTATTACTTCAAGATGAGGCTTGTGATGCCTGAGATATGCAAAGTGCTCGGACTGACTTCAATTTGTATTTTTTTTATTTTGGGAAGAGTGCTTTGTAAAGATGAGTTAATGTGGGGTTGTATCTGTCTGTTAACTTGAACTCATCCCACGCTGTGCCTCAAAGGGAGTTAATCTAATTGCAGTTCATGAGCTGTAGAGACAGGAATGCACTTTTTGATGACACAACCAGAACAGAACTTTGCACGGCCCAAAACCGCGTTGGAGCAGAACTGAGCTGCCCTGGCTTCGGCACAAAAGGCCAAGTTTGAGGTTCATGAGTTAAATCAGGCTTGCACTGAGACCAGATCTGTTCAAGTCTGACCGGTCACACAGAATGAGCTGGGTCCTGGTGTAACACTGTGGACCAAATATGGTTATCGGAGCGGGAACACACGCCACCATGTGATCCACTGTCTGCGCCTCTAGAAGGGACATTGGCAGGGAAACGTCTTCTGTGGCGGTGCTGTCAGAGAGGGTCTATCACCACACTTTATGGACAAGTAGATTATGAGTCATGCCTGAAGCTTCAATGGGTCCTGACATGAGAGACAGTCATTGTTTTCTGCCACATTATTCTTTTGAGCGGGGTCGTCTCACCACAGATCTGACCTGGAACTCAACCTTTAGACATTTGGCACCTGCTTGGAGATCATATTAATTCCATACTGTGGAATTCCAGCAATATCATCTCTTTGGAGACCAGCCAGTGGCAGAACCTTCCCCAGAAAACTTACATAGTGCACCTGTACCTTTAATTTCAAACTTTGGAGGACACAAGGGTGTGAGGGCTGCCGCCTCACAGTAAGAAGGTCCTTGGTTTGACTCCTGGGTGCATGAGGCCTTTCTGTTTCCCCTACATCTAAAATATGCACAACAAGCCTCCTGCAGCATGTACTCTGCTGAAAAAGAGTTTCCAAATCTCAATGGGTTAAATAAAGGTCAATTAAAAAAATAAAAATTAGATAAACAACAATTGGCAACAAATGACAGAAAGAAAGAAAGAGAAAACAGCTTTTGAGGTGTAAATGTACAACCAAAACGTGTGTTGAATATTCTCAGTCTCCAAAATCCAAGGCACTCTGGAGTCTAGAGAACAATTTTAAAAGCCTTTGTGACGCATGACTTAAGAACAAGTTGGCCATGTTAGTACCAGTAATACTTTTGACAATAGTATTACAAACATAGACATAGACCTAGTTTTTCCAAACCCGATAAGGACGTTCTCTCCATCTGTTTCAGTGTGAATGGCAGGAAGGAAGCCCCTGCTGCCCACCCAGTGGCAGAGCACAACAATACAGGGCCTGCCGTCTGTATCCAGTCATTTAGACCGACAGCTCTAGGCTTTGGGAAACCCTGCTCAATGGCTCACTTTGTCTGTGGCATTAGGGTCCAGTAAAGCGTTTTCATTCACTGCTTTGTGCACAAGCTGCCAACAATACAGTCACAAGGGCAGAACACATTTTCAAATATTAATAAAACAGGGTTTGATATTAGTCACATGCCATAAACCATAACATTATATTTTAATCAAAGGTGCACTGTGTAGTTTTCTGTTAGAGGGTCTGAAACCTTCTTTTCTCCATGGAGATGCCCGGAATGTCCCACAAACGGACTTACATTTTCCATAGATATTCAAGCAGGTCACTCCAACAAACCAAGACTTTTTTGCAATAAAACACAGTAATGAAATAAATAAAGGATAATTAAATGTATACCAACCATACTCTGGAACCTTCAGTATATTTATGTTTGACCCATCTTTAAAAATAATCATTCAAACAATAAACTTATTCAATGGCACAATATTTTAGATGTATTTTCTTGCTAAAACAAAACCTTAAAGGGTAGAATTAGTCGATATCTAAACAAACGCATTCTGCCATCAAGTCTATTTAAAAATAATAATAATAATAATAATTAAAAATAATGAGTGTAGTTCTAGAGCCAAAAGATTCTAACCTATGAATGAACATAAGCTTTCGTTATTTACTTGGTACATGTGACTTTTTATTACCTGTACAGCATGTAAACAGTAATAAGCAGGCATAATCAATAATAGCTTTGTGTTCCCTTTATTAAACTGTGTTCAGGATGTGGACAACGCGGCTCTGGCCCGACTGGACCTGGAGCGGAAAGTGGAGTCGCTTCAAGATGAAATCAACTTCCTCAAAAAGCTGCACGACGAGGTGAGCTTCCTGTGGCCAACACGAGCTATTGTGAAAACACGGCTCCAGACTAATCCTGTGTGAGACCAGGCTATGAATCACTGCCAAACCATCAAGGTCTCTTTTTATTAATGCCTTTGACTTTCATACTGCCAGGATACTTCCACTACTACTACTACTACTACTACTACTACTACTACTACTACTACTACTACTACTACTACTACTACTACTACTACTACTACTACTACTACTACTACTACACCTACTGTACAAATATTTATTCTACTACTTGTAATACCACTACAATTTTTTCTATTACTACCATAAACAAAGCCTATGTGTTTTTTCAATTTAGCCTCACTTTATAATGACAATAAGGGTTTACACCGACTTATTTAACCCTGGATAAATTCATCAATCCATTAAGCCCTTTACAAAACTCAAGGTGAACAAAGGTTTTTCAACTACAAATTAAGGCAACATAAAGTATACTGTAAATTCATTATACAATACAATTAACGGTGCAAACAATGAAGCAAACTCTAAGTGTCACTAAAACCTCTTGATCTTTAAAACCAGATGATCCAGATGACTACCCTTTTTTTTTTTTTTTTTAGCTTAGATTTACACCTGGAGAGACTCGAATGAAGAAGATATGTGTTGGAATGAGATATGACTTAGAATGATGATGTATTTTTATAAATGTATTAGGTTCGGTGCTTAGACCCTGGCAGGGAACGACGGGCGATGCAGGACACAGACGGTGGTGGAAATAAAAACCAGAGTGAAAATTAGAATGTAAATATGGTGCTGGGGTGGAGGTGGATATGCATCATGAAATTAGAGAAATGAAAGACTTTAAAATCACATAAGTTCACTGTTTAATTTCCGCCCATGTTTTGATTGGGGTGTGTTTTCGGTTACGGTTTACAGGAAATGCTGGAGTTCCAGAGTCAGATCCAGCAGCAGCAGCAGCACGTGCAGGTGGACATGGAGATGGCCAAGCCGGACCTGACGGCGGCGCTGAGGGACGTGCGGCTGCAGTACGAGACTCTGGCCTCCAAAAACCTCCACGAGTCCGAGGAGTGGTACAAATCCAAGGTGATGCATTTGCTATGATAGGTTCAGTTTCGATCTCGGCAATATTTTGGCCTCAAGTGCGTAAAAAACGATCACACAAATTATAACTCACTTTGTTAGCGCATTCCTAGCAATCTAACTATTCACCGTAATGAGTTTATGCGTGTGTTTTACAACTGTTAAAGGCTAGAGTATTGCTATCACGTCACTGCTAACAACAACTTGCATGCTAACTATTTGCTAAGTAGACGCAGACAGCACACAGTGGTCTTAGTTTCAACCGGAATCTGTATTGGGCCGAAACAAATTTTGCTTTCTGAGGGAGAGATCAAGGATGTGGGAGAGATCAAGGATGCGAGAGTCCGTAGAGATGACTCGGTGCTGGTTGTGTGCAAAGACGCGGCTCAGCGAAGGAAAGCAATTGTGATTGAAAAGTCTGGGTGGAAAGAACATTCTCGTTTCAGACGCTGAAAGAAACACGGTCAGAGGAGTTATCACAGGCGTCCCTACGATGGTGACTGTGGATGAGGTGAAGGAGAATTTAACTGGAGCGAAGGTAGTGGACGCTAGGCGAGTGAAGAGTGAAGGTTCCAAGAGTGAAGGTTCCAAGTGTGAAGGTTCCAAGAGTGAAGGTTCCAAGAGTGAAGGTTCCAAGAGTGAAGGCTCCAAGTGTGAAGGTTCCAAGAGTGAAGGTTCCAAGAGTGAAGGTTCCCAGAGTGAAGGCTCCAAGTGTGAAGGTTCCAAGAGTGAAGGTTCCAAGAGTGAAGGTTCCAAGTGTGAAGGTTCCAAGTGTGAAGGCTCCAAGTGTGAAGGTTCCAAGTGTGAAGGTTCCAAGTGTGAAGGTTCTAGGAGTGAAGGTTCCAAGTGTGAAGGTTCCAGGAGTGAAGGTTCCAAGTGTGAAGGTTCCAGGAGTGAAGGTTCCAAGTGTGAAGGTTCCAGGAGTGAAGGTTCCAAGTGTGAAGGTTCCAGGTGTGAAGGCTCCAAGTGTGAAGGTTCCAAGTGTGAAGGTTCCAAGTGTGAAGGCTCCAAGTGTGAAGGTTCCAAGTGTGAAGGTTCCAAGTGTGAAGGTTCCAAGTGTGAAGGTTCCAAGTGTGAAGGTTCCAGGAGTGAAGGTTCCAAGTGTGAAGGTTCCAAGTGTGAAGGTTCCAAGAGTGAAGGTTCCAAGAGTGAAGGTTCCAAGAGTGAAGGTTCCAAGAGTGAAGGCTCCAAGTGTGAAGGTTCCAAGAGTGAAGGTTCCAAGAGTGAAGGTTCCAAGAGTGAAGGCTCCAAGTGTGAAGATTCCAAGAGTGAAGGTTCCAAGAGTGAAGGTTCCAAGTGTGAAGGTTCCAAGTGTGAAGGCTCCAAGTGTGAAGGTTCCAGGAGTGAAGGTTCCAAGTGTGAAGGTTCCAGGAGTGAAGGTTCCAAGTGTGAAGGTTCCAGGAGTGAAGGTTCCAAGTGTGAAGGTTCCAGGTGTGAAGGCTCCAAGTGTGAAGGTTCCAAGTGTGAAGGTTCCAAGTGTGAAGGCTCCAAGTGTGAAGGTTCCAAGTGTGAAGGTTCCAAGTGTGAAGGTTCCAAGTGAGAAGGTTCCAGGAGTGAAGGTTCCAAGTGTGAAGGTTCCAAGTGTGAAGGTTCCAGGAGTGAAGGTTCCAAGTGTGAAGGTTCCAGGAGTGAAGGTTCCAAGAGTGAAGGTTCCAAGAGTGAAGGTTCCAAGAGTGAAGGTTCCAAGAGTGAAGGCTCCAAGTGTGAAGGTTCCAAGAGTGAAGGTTCCAAGAGTGAAGGTTCCAAGTGTGAAGGTTCCAAGTGTGAAGGTTCCAAGTGTGAAGGTTCCAAGTGTGAAGGTTCCAAGTGTGAAGGTTCCAGGAGTGAAGGTTCCAAGTGTGAAGGTTCCAGGAGTGAAGGTTCCAAGTGTGAAGGTTCCAGGAGTGAAGGTTCCAAGTGTGAAGGTTCGAGGTGTGAAGGCTCCAAGTGTGAAGGTTCCAAGTGTGAAGGTTCCAAGTGTGAAGGCTCCAAGTGTGAAGGTTCCAAGTGTGAAGGTTCCAAGTGTGAAGGTTCCAAGTGTGAAGGTTCCAGGAGTGAAGGTTCCAAGTGTGAAGGTTCCAAGTGTGAAGGTTCCAAGAGTGAAGGTTCCAAGAGTGAAGGTTCCAAGAGTGAAGGTTCCAAGAGTGAAGGCTCCAAGTGTGAAGGTTCCAAGAGTGAAGGTTCCAAGAGTGAAGGTTCCAAGAGTGAAGGCTCCAAGTGTGAAGGTTCCAAGAGTGAAGGTTCCAAGAGTGAAGGTTCCAAGTGTGAAGGTTCCAAGTGTGAAGGCTCCAAGTGTGAAGGTTCCAGGAGTGAAGGTTCCAAGTGTGAAGGTTCCAGGAGTGAAGGTTCCAAGTGTGAAGGTTCCAGGAGTGAAGGTTCCAAGTGTGAAGGTTCCAGGTGTGAAGGCTCCAAGTGTGAAGGTTCCAAGTGTGAAGGTTCCAAGTGTGAAGGCTCCAAGTGTGAAGGTTCCAAGTATGAAGGTTCCAAGTGTGAAGGTTCCAAGTGTGAAGGTTCCAGGAGTGAAGGTTCCAAGTGTGAAGGTTCCAAGTGTGAAGGTTCCAGGAGTGAAGGTTCCAAGTGTGAAGGTTCTAGGAGTGAAGGTTCCAAGTGTGAAGGTTCCAGGAGTGAAGGTTCCAAGTGCGAAGGTTCCAGGAGTGAAGGTTCCAAGTGTGAAGGTTCCAGGAGTGAAGGTTCCAAGTGTGAAGGTTCCAGGAGTACTGAGGACACCTTGGTTGTGGATAGGAAGAGTCTTTATGGTGGATTTGATCAACTGCTGCTCAAACTCTAAAGAACTGAAAGGATCAGGATCATTGCTAAAGCTGCAGGAAGATTCTTTGGAACTGATTGGGCAGAAATAGAAAACATGCTAAACGCTCTGGATGGAGTCAGAGTAAAGGAAGTCTACTTTTGGAGAATCAGAGTAATCAGAGTAAAGGAATGGAGGTAGAGGCGTCGCTGATCTCCTGTTCAAGGAAGAAGAAGAAGAAGAAGAAGAAGAAGAAGAAGAAGAAGAAGAAGAAGAAGAAGAAGAAGAAGAAGAAGAAGAAGAAGAAGAAGAAGAAGAAGAAGAAGAAGAAGAAGAAGAAGAAGAAGAAGAAGAAGAAGAAGAAGAAGAAGAAGAAGAAGAAGAAGAAGAAGAAGAAGAAGAAGAAGAAGAAGAAGAAGAAGAAGAAGAAGAAGAAGAAGAAGAAGAAGAAGAAGAAGAAGAAGAAGAAGAAGAAGAAGGGTGACAGGAAGTGGAGAAGACAAAATACCAAAGAAGAAGAAGATGGGGAGGAGGATCTCATGCTCTTTGAACTCGTGGGCTTTGAACTGAAGAATGAAGTCTAAATGCAACGCTTGGATGCCAACCGCCATAAAACAACAACAACAACAACAACAACAACAACAACAACCATAGAAGAAAAAGCAGAAATTGGTACTGCTTTTTAATGGCCAAAAAAGAAAAAAATATAGATGAATGATAATGTTTTTTAAGGAGTGTAAAATTGCATTTAGGGTTAATATTAGCTTTCGTTATTCTCTGAACAGACCTTATAAAATGTTTACTTTTTGTTGTTGCTGAAGTTTGCTGACCTGACTGAGGCCGCCGCCCGAAATAACGAGGCCCTCAGAGTGGTCAAACAGGAGGCCAACGATTACAGACGTCAGGTGCAAGTCCTCACCTGCGAAGTGGACGCACTCAAAGGGACTGTGAGTATTCAAATGTATTACAACAGCTTGTTATAGTGTATGATGGGTCGTATTTCACTGTCCAAGCCTTAACAACACAAACAAACAAACAAACAAAAATAATGGCTTTATTGCAATGAAAATGGATACAAAGAAATGTTAAGCGTAAAATCTACTGATGCGACCAAAATATATGTACATGTGTCAAACTAACCACATAATATACTTTTCTATCTTTAATAATAAACCAATATATTCATCATTTCACATGCATCATTATATGGACCACACACACTGTAAAACACGTCCCAACACACCTTTTTATAACAAAAACAGTGGCACTAGTAAATAAAATGGTCATAAAAAGAATAAACCATGAGTCATTTATCAATAATACTCATTATTCGTAAATATTTTCTGTTTACAAATGTTTGAATATTAGTAATTACTGACCAGTCTAATGAAGTAATTGTCAGTTGCAGCTCGACTTGGAGGCAGATGAAGTGGGAGTGGTTACACAAGCTTTTTATAATATTTAGTGAACCAAAAATACAGGAGAAATTTTGTTTGTCCTTTACGTTCCATGATACATTCAATACCACAGTTAGAGTAATACATTTAAAATTTTAACTTTTACTCTAATTTTTGACATAAAATACAAGTTCTTTCCATAATATTTTCAGGGGAACTAGTTGTGATATAGATCAAGGCCTGTATAAAATATTCAGGACATTTAAGGTCCAAATCTGTGCTAATTATGTCATTAAAGTCGTTTTTTTTAGTGAACCCTTGGGATGTTTTAGTAAATGTCATCATATGTCATAAGCTCCAGGAGGGATTATGACAGGTGCTGTTTGGATATGAGTCACTGTTTCTGTCCCTTTGCTCTGTAACACCAGAATGAGTCCTTGGAGCGTCAGATGCGAGAGATGGAGGAGACGTTCTCCATAGAGAGCAGCGGTTACCAGGACGCCGTGGCGCGCCTGGAAGAGGACATCCACAACATGAAGGACGAGATGGCACGTCACCTCCGCGAATACCAGGACCTGCTCAACGTCAAGATGGCCCTGGACATCGAGATCGCCACCTACAGGAAGCTGCTGGAGGGCGAGGAGAGCAGGTGAGAAGGGTTCAATGATAAAAAAAAATGAAATGAAATGAAATGAAATAAAATAAAATGGAATAAAATAAAATATAATATAATATAATATAATATAATACAAAATAAAAATACAATATGATAAAAATAATATCAATAATTAAAAAATAATAATAATAATAATAATAATAATAATAATAATAAAATGTAATAAAATAATAATAAATGAAAAAGTAATAAATACAAATAATAATATTAATAATAATAATAATAAAATAATATTAATAATAATATTTTATTTGTTTCTCACTTTACATCTCACAAGACAACAATAAAAGTTAAAAGTCGGCCTGTCACAATAATTACTATACTGACTTTTGTTCAATAAATGCTAGAGGAACATTCATTTTTGGGGGTCAATATTTAAAGTGGGAACCTTTTCTTTGCACTAATAAGGGACCTTTTGTTATAATTCTGTAATACAATAAGGTTTAAGCTGTACACAGTTGAATAAATCAGAATTGAATGTCAATACAAACATAAGGTGACGTAAGTGTTTCATGCTGCTTTTTTATTATTTATTGTGTTGTTTTTTTATTACAATATTGTACATTTAGTTTATAGTCTTTTTTTGGATAAACCTTTAATTTACGATGCAGATTACTGGATGAAACATGTTATATTATTCTGCAAAAGCACAAACATGCACAAGTATGAATGTTTTGCTTTACAAAAGTTGCTGCTATTTATTTCTGTTTAATTCCTTTTATTTTTAATACTTGAATTATTGTAACTTTTAACATTTATTTCCTCCTGCAGAATTTCTACTCCTCTGCCAAACTTTTCAGCCCTAAATTTGAGGGGTAAGACGATCATACTTTTGTAACATGTTTTCCAAAATTACATGATTATTATTATTATTTATAACTCCAGAAGCTATGACTGAATCCATGCCTCATGTTGAAAGCACCACCACCAAGAAGGTTCTTATCAAGACTATTGAGACCAGGAATGGACAGGTACAAGTTTATTTCTACATTTCATTCACAGATTTTGGACTTTCTTTAACACATTTTCACACTTTTCTGTGTTTTTCAGGTGATCAATGAATCCACTCAGAACCACGACGACTTTGAGTGATTTTCCTTTTTTTTGTCTTCTCAAACAACCACAAGGCAATAAGAAAAAGCTATTTCACAAGCCAGCAAATGCTACAGCAGCTTCTCAAAGTGCCTTTTCTTCGTAACGATCCACTGAACCCGTTAGATTACCGTTCCTCTCCGCTAAAAGTATTGAAAAGTGTCATGTTTTTAGACATACTGGCGACAGAACAGCCTGCAATAGAAAGTGTCTGCAAAAAAAAAATCTTTCTTTGTCATATATTTTGAGTTGGTTTTTGAACAGCATGGACACATAGAACTTGTGAATGCAGAATGACGTCAGATTGCACGGTTGCAGAAATAAAATTATGAATGTAACTTTAAACTGTGGCCACTGTTTGGTGATTTTGATTTGTTTTCCTTTTATTGAGTTAACTTTTCAAGAAAAACCTACTCAAATGTACTATTGATTACTAATAGCATGCTAACAGTCTCCATCCAATCTGCTATTATGAGTTCAAACACATAAGATTTTGTTCATTCAACTTTTTAGAACTAAAGAATAGAGTTTTAGATCAGATAATGGTTGTTCGGAGAAAAAGAAAAAGGAATTGTAAATCAAAGTTGTTGTTTTTTTCCCTTTTCAGTGCAGCACATACACAATTAGTGATTTTTAAATTGCATTTGTTTATTTTCTTATACAGTTAGAAACAAATCATACAAAAATAATGAAAAAATAATGAAAAAAGTGCAAGCTTATGTCACCTGCCCATTTTCACAGTCATTATTTTTACACTAACCCCTCACATTTTCACATTTTAGTGCAAAATGGTTGGATGGAGAGAATGTCACGATCCTGACACTGATTACAGTAAACAACATCACAGATTGCGCTGCATGTGAAGCCAGAGATGGGCTTTGGTTTCCCATTGAAAGTCTACAAGTGACAAAAACATTTGTTTCCATGCGGCCCTCCTCCTGATATGATCTCATTGTTCTCATTTTCGTTTTCTTTCCTTTGATCATTCCAGATTTTGTGCATTATTGTCTTATGTTTTTTCTACCAATCATATTAACCTCAAATGTTATGTCCAGACAGTTACTTTTACCTGTACTTTCACCAAATACTTTTTTACTCTTACTTGACTAGCCTCATTTAGACCACTAGTACAGCTTTGTGAATGAGTATGTGTGACTGCCCTCTAACGGTGATTGATCAGCATTGATTGATAGCCTGACGACGACAAGCTTTTTTTCATTTTTTTTCCATTTGATTTTCCATTTGCGCTTCAAAGATAATTTAGTTATTTATCATTAGTAACAATCTAATCTGCAGAATATTTCACCGACTTAATTTCAAGATTTTTGTGCATTTTTCCTTTACCATATGATGTCATGTAGACTAATTTACATAAAGGGATAATTAAAGTGGTTTGTTTTGAGCCTCTGCCCCCGGGGGGGACGGTGCCTGAGCAACTTTCTCCATCTGACGTTTGGGCACCAGGAAACGGCGAGGGACATGGAAATAATACCGCTCCAAATAATAATTATAGGCTGTCATTCTTTTTATTGCTCGCGTAAAGGTTGCGTCGGTGAAATTAAGTTGCAGCCCGCGACTTTCCCCGCTGTTTCGTTTCTTTTCACGTCGTTTTTCCCACTAAAATCGCGCAGAATATGGCCGCAACTTCTCTGTTTGGCGCAACAATGGCACGTTTAGTTGTTGTTTGAGTTCTTTCTCGTTCCGGGCGATGGGCTCGGTGACGTCTGCGTTCGCGAGGACGAGGAACGCGCTGGTGAAAGTGGGAACGCAGCCGGAGGACCACGACCCGGAGAGGAGCCGGTCCGCGCCCGAGTCCGACCGAGCCAAGAAGCGGGGCGCGCGGTTCCACGTCTCCGTCCAGGGCGGGCGTCAGAGCTCGCGCACGTCGCTGTCCGAGGTGCTGAGCAGGCAGGACTCCGGGGCCAAGAAGAGGACTTCCGATGGACAACACAAAGGTACAATGAAGCAACGGTGAACAGTAGAAAGCGCGTCAAAGTTTTGAGAACAAGCATCGAGTGGACTTTTAGCAGCTTCCACGCGTTGTGTTGTTGCTGACTTTGCACCATGAGGTTGGATGGTTAAGCTGCTGCAATAAGCTGTTGCAAAAGTGTAGGTTTTATTCGTTTTTTTTTTACATATTGAAAGAAATAAGAAAGAACATACAGTGTAGACAAGACAAGAACAAACGTGTGTCTTTACAACACATTTATGGTTTGATCCTTCAATGGCCCCTAATTGCTGACCACTCATAATTTTGAGCATTCATAATTTGCATAGGCAAGAGTTTTCATCATGATCTATGAGGCTTGCTATTCATTCCTGCTCAAGATTCATGCATATGCGAATGAGTATATAGTACTGCTTTTACTTGAGTAAGACTGAAAACTGCACATAATGTTGTAGAACTCTAAAGTAAGGATTTAACTCTTGTTTTGTCAATTGTCAGTGATTGTGATTTTTTTAAATTGTGATGTTTTGTCTTACAATAATTGCAATACTAAAATGTGATATTCTGACGTTCCTTATAAATGTGACATTAAATGTGTATTGAATAACGCAATGTTACAGTTAACTGGGATGTTATTCCTACAGGAGTGGTCAATGGTAAAAACACTTTCTGAGGTATTCATCCATGTTCATTGGCAGTGGAAACGTTTCGATTTTGAAAACATTGTCCTCATGACTACTGTCGAAACTTTTTCCACAACTGGACAAATGAGAGATTACACCGACTCGGTACTTGAACTATAGCATGACATTGCGTTGTTTGATAAATATATGTCACATTTATACCTACAGATGTCACAATATTACATTTTAATGTAACGATTATTGTCAACAGAAACATCACACATTTTCAATTACTCCGTGATCAAACAACATAAGCACTTTAAATTACTTTTTTTGCTTCAGAAATGCTCACAATTATACTTGTTTTTTTAGTCCTTACACTTACCGGTATTTTATAGATTGACCTTTTGATTGTAATGACAAACCAAACTTCCTGAATGATAAAGTAAAGCCAATGTGACATAGAGAGTATTTACATGACACATTTTTGCTTTTGAAATCATCACAATCATTATGTTTTAGTTCTTACAATGTATTGTGACTTGAATAATCACAGTTATTGATTTACCAAAAACTAGACTTTTAATCATAATATTTTTAGCAGTAACTGAACCTCAATGCTGTCTCTCCTATTTTACCCTTTTCTGTTTAGGTAACTTTCGAATACTCACTACACTCACTCAGTAGTAGAAATTGTGCACCCATGCAGACAAATAAAACCATGATTTACTGAGCAGCGCCAATGCCACATAAAACAGGCTAAAAGAGGCTGATGGACGCTAATAGCTCCGTGTTCTGGCCCACTGCACATTCATTTCATGTTGCAGAGATGAGAGCGACTGGTCACTTCAGAGGAACCCTGTGAATACGGTATTCACCAAATGAGCCCTGAGCTGTTTGAAGAGCAAGAGCAGGCGCTGTGCAAAATATCTGTACTACCAAAGCATCTTTTTGATCTCTTATGTGTCCTCAAAATACATCATAATCATAATAACAGCACTACTCCGAATACAATGGAGCTGTGTGCCTGTGTCTCTATAAACATTGGACAGGATTCACAGTGTATACATTTAATATTTCCAGGAATTGTATTTTTTTTCCTCATCTTGCAATTTTGCCTTGAAGATCGGGTCCTGTGTGTCATTTATTTATTATAAATTAGAAAATACAAACCAAGAAAACGTGACACATCAATAAGACAGAAGTGAAGCAAAATCATCCAATCAGGAGCTGGCAAGTCTGGCCACCCACACCAATGAGTATGTAACATGTTTTAATTCATTGCATTTGTTATTTGGGCCCAGTCCTTGACATTTGTTTCATTCTATGACATATATTTCCTCCTGATTGATTTTCTTTCCTGCTACTGTTTCCATTGCAGGAGTTTTATGTCCCAATAACCTTAAAGTCATGTAACTTTGTCTCCATTTGTTTCCACAGTATGGCATTAAATGTATCTATTGCTCAAAAAAACAATACCTTTAAAAACCTGCATTCTTAGTCTGAGTGAGCTCGCCTCTCCACAGATCCGTCTTGTTCTCCTTGATCGATCTGATGGGCCTGTGATTATGTGTTTGTTTGGGCCTCTACGCTCTCTGCTGCCACCTCTGTCCCTGTAGAGAAATGCTCCATCTCTGGAGGTTCTCGAAATACCCAGTATGCGGTGGCGTTTCCATGACCCTGGCACTCCTGGAGTCTCCTCTCTGTCTCTGAGCGCTCCGTGTGCTCGTTTGTTCCCTCAGAGAAACAGGCCAGCCTCTTTTGGTGTCAGACAATCCCAGGAGTGCCAACTATAGATGTGACATCATCGTAAAGTGAGGAAATACTGTGCCTCTGTCACTGGGAGGGATGTAACGATATCCACATCAATATACAGTACAATACAATATTCATTTGCATTTTCCTGGCATAATATTTATTGTGATATGTGGAATAGGTTAACATGAATGTAAATATGCTGTCTTTTCCTTTTAAAAGCCTTGACAAGACTTTGGTACAAATAGTTACTGCCATATTCCAAAGAAAAGTGCTACAAAACAGTTAAATGCACAGAAATGGAACAAGGATCATAGTCTGTGTTGTTTCCTCTGTTCTTTTTTGTTGCTGTTGCTGCAACAAAACCATGCATTGCATTGAAAAACATAGAATAAATTAATCCAAGTTTTAAAGCTTGCTGGGGGCTAATCAGCTCCTTTTTTAGGCAAGACAAGTTTATTTGTAGAGCATGATTTGTACACAAGGCAATTCAAGGCAAGTGCTTCACACAACAGGAAACATGCACTAAAATCACAAAACAGATAAAGACGTAAAAGAGCAAATAAAATCAGTCATATGCACAGCTAAACAAAACAGTTTAGTGTAGATTTGAACATTGTCAGAGTAGAACCTGTCTCACATCTTCAGGAAGGTTTTAGCAACATAAAACTGATGCCCCATGTTTAGTCCTGACTCTGGCACCAGCAGGAGGCCGGTCCATGTTTAGTCCTGACTCTGGCACCAGCAGGAGGTCGGTCCATGTTTAGTCCTGACTCTGGCACCAGCAGGAGGCCGGTCCATGTTTAGTCCTGACTCTGGCACCAGCAGGAGGTCGGTCCATGTTTAGTCCTGACTCTGGCACCAGCAGGAGGCCGGCCCATGTTTATTCCTGACTCTGGCACCAGCAGGAGGCCGGTACATGTTTAGTCCTGACTCTGGCACCAGCAGGAGGCCGGCCCATGTTTAGTCCTGACTCTGGCACCAGCAGGAGGCCGGTCTATGTTTAGTCCTGACTCTGGCACCAGCAGGAGGCCGGTCCATGTTTAGTTCTGACTCTGGCACCAGCAGGAGTCCGGTCTATGTTTAGTCCTGACTCTAGCACCAGCAGGAGGCCGGTCCATGTTTGGTCCTGACTCTGGGCACCAGCAGGAGGCCGGTCCATGTTTAGTCCTGACTCTGGCACCAGCAGGAGGCCGGTCCATGTTTAGTCCTGACTCTGGCACCAGCAGGAGGCTGGTCCATGTTTAGTCCTGACTCTGGGCACCAGCAGGAGGCCGGTCCATGTTTAGTCCTGACTCTGGCACCAGCAGGAGGCCGGTCCTTGTTTAGTCCTGACTCTGGCACCAGCAGGAGGCCCGTCCATGTTTAGTCCTGACTCTGGGCACCAGCAGGAGGCCGGTCCATGTTTAGTCCTGACTCTGGCACCAGCAGGAGGCCGGCCCATATTTAGTCCTGACTCTGGCACCAGCAGGAGGCCGGTCCATGTTTAGTCCTGACTCTGGCACCAGCAGGAGGCCGGTCCATGTTTAGTACTGACTCTGGCACCAGCAGGAGGCTGGTCCATGTTTAGTCCTGACTCTGGGCACCAGCAGGAGGCCGGTCCATGTTTAGTCCTGACTCTGGCACCAGCAGGAGGCCGGCCCATGTTTAGTCCTGACTCTGGCACCAGCAGGAGGCCGTCCCATGTTTTGTCCTGACTGGCACCAGCAGGAGGCCGGTCCATGTTTAGTCCTGACTCTGGCACCAGCAGGAGGCCGGCCCATTTTTAGTCCTGACTCTGGCACCAGCAGGAGGCCGGTACATGTTTAGTCCTGACTCTGGCACTAGCAGGAGGCCGGTCCATGTTTAGTCCTGACTCTGGGCACCAGCAGAAGGCCGGTCCATGTTTAGTCCTGACTCTGGCACCAGCAGGAGGCCGGTCCATGTTTAGTCCTGACTCTGGCACCAGCAGGAGGCTGGTCCATGTTTAGTCCTGACTCTGGGCACCAGCAGGAGGCCGGTCCATGTTTAGTCCTGACTCTGGCACCAGCAGGAGGCCGGTACTTGTTTAGTCCTGACTCTGGGCACCAGCAGGAGGCCGGTCCATGTTTAGTCCTGACTCTGGCACCAGCAGGAGGCCGGCCCATATTTAGTCCTGACTCTGGCACCAGCAGGAGGCCGGTCCATGTTTAGTCCTGACTCTGGCACCAGCAGGAGGCCGGTCCATGTTTAGTCCTGACTCTGGCACCAGCAGGAGGCTGGTCCATGTTTAGTCCTGACTCTGGGCACCAGCAGGAGGCCGGTCCATGTTTAGTCCTGACTCTGGCACCAGCAGGAGGCCGGCCCATGTTTAGTCCTGACTCTGGCACCAGCAGGAGGCCGTCCCATGTTTAGTCCTGACTCTGGCACCAGCAGGAGGCCGGTCCATGTTTAGTCCTGACTCTGGCACCAGCAGGAGGCCGGCCCATTTTTAGTCCTGACTCTGGCACCAGCAGGAGGCCGGTCCATGTTTAGTCCTGACTCTGGCACCAGCAGCAGGCCGGTACATGTTTAGTCCTGACTCTGGCACCAGCAGGAGGCCGGCCCATGTTTAGTCCTGACTCTGGCACCAGCAGGAGGCCGGTCCATGTTTAGTCCTGACTCTGGCACCTGCAGAAGGCCGGTCCATGTTTAGTCCTGACTCTGGCACCAGCAGGAGGCCGGTCCATGTTTAGTCCTGACTCTGGGCACCAGCAGGAGGCCGGTCCATGTTTATTCCTGACTCTGGCACCAGCAGGAGGCCGGTCCATGTTTAGTCTTGACTCTGGGCACCAGCAGGAGGCCGGTCCATGTTTAGTCCTGAATCTGGCACCAGCAGGAGGCCGGTCCATGTATAGTCCTGACTCTGGCACCAGCAGTAGGCCGGTCCATGTTTAGTCCTGACTCTGGCACCAGCACGAGGCTGGTCCATGTTTAGTCCTGACTCTGGCACCAGCAGGAGGCCGTTCCATGTTTAGTCCTGACTCTGGCACCAGCAGGAGGCCGGCCAATTTTTAGTCCTGACTCTGGCACCAGCAGGAGGCCGGTCCATGTTTAGTCCTGACTCTGGCACCAGCAGGAGGCCGGTACATGTTTAGTCCTGACTATGGCACCAGCAGGAGGCCGGCCCATGTTTAGTCCTGACTCTGGCACCAGCAGGAGGCCGCTCCATGTTTAGTCCTGACTCTGGCACCAGCAGGAGGCCGGTCCATGTTTAGTCCTGACTCTGGCACCAGCAGGAGGCCGGTCCATGTTTAGTCCTGACTCTGGGCACCAGCAGGAGGCCGGTCCATGTTTAGTCCTGACTCTGGCACCAGCAGGAGGCCGGTCCATGTTTAGTCCTGACTCTGGGCACCAGCAGGAGGCCGGTCCATGTTTAGTCCTGACTCTGGCACCAGCAGGAGGCCGGTCCATGTTTAGTCCTGACTCTGGCACCAGCAGGAGGCCGGCCCATGTTTAGTCCTGACTCTGGGCACCAGCACGAGGCCGGTCCATGTTTAGTCCTGACTCTGGCACCAGCAGGAGGCCGGTCCATGTTTAGTCCTGACTCTGGGCACCAGTAGGAGGCCGGTCCATGTTTAGTCCTGACTCTGGCACCAGTAGGAGGCTGGTCCCTGAGGTCCTCAGAGTCCGAGATGGTTCATATGGCACTAACATGTTTGAGATGTACTTTGGTGCTAGGCCATGGAGAGACTTGTACACAAGCAGAGCTGCTTTAAAGTCTATTCTCTGAGTCAATGTGAAAACTCATCAGAAGTTCGCTGGCTTTGCCTGTTGAACTCCATTGATGTGATTTTAGTCCAAATCGATTGCAATTTTTGGGCCCAAAGTCTTTATTTAACACGACCATATGTGGTGTAAAGTGAGAGTTAATGTTAAGGTGGAGTAAGGGATCATCTCAAAATGGGTTGAAGCTGAAAAGACTTAATATTTTTTGTCTGGGGGGGGGGGGGGGGGGGGGGGGGGGGGGGGGGTTGAACCTACATTTCGTCTTTTTGTTGCTTTGAAGCTTCAATACATCGTTGTGGCAATAATTGTTTTGAAATGCTAAAAAACTCTCTCAGTCAGCAACGAGCATTAGGTCAACATTAGGCGGCGAGTGCGTGCGCGGAGCACTGCGGGTGCGTACGGGGGAGCACGGCGCGCCGTGGCTCGCGCAAGGGGCGGGGCGTCGCCGTTGCCAAAGCAGGTGGTGCAGAAAAGTTGGAAAAGCTTTTTTGCGAAAAGACGCGGCGCAGCAAATGATAAAGAGATTTGGCTCTAGTAACGTGCTACGCACTGCCCGGAAGAAGGAAACAAAACAACCCGCATGAGGTTTCGGCCAATCACAGAAGACGTGAGATTCTCACTGAGACAAAAGGGCGTGTCCTGCTTCTGTCACTCTGACAGCTCGTCTAAGGTCTAAACACAGGCAACTGACAATTACAGGTTTTGACAAGAAACATTAGTTTCTCACTCTCTCATCCTCTTGAGACTATCTCAATGTGGTCATCTCACAGTTTGGGTTGAATGTGATGGTCGTAGGGCCCCTAGGGCCCGTGACCATGTGGATTGAGTAAACAAACATGAGTGACAGGTGAGATTATTTGGAGAGTTCATAACTTCTACATATAAACTTACCAAAGGATGTTCAGAGATGTTCACTAGAGGTGAGCAGGGTCTATCAAGCTACTATCGTTTTATCAACGCGTAAAATTTTATGTGAAGCCAGACAAAGTCTTTTGAAGGGGGAGGGGGTCCAGAGAGAGACGAAAAAAATTAAGTCTTTTCAGCTTCAACCCATTTTGAGATGATCCCTAAGTAAGTAAATGGCCTCATCCACAAATGTATCTCACATTTGTTTAGAAATGACCAATAAATTGAACCTTTATCTGTTGAATAGTATTTTGAATAGACTGGATGATATAAAACGTTTTGTACAAGACAAGCAAGAGACAAATATTAAGCATTACTTTTGGAAATGTTGATACTAAAAGTTGCAAAGATAGAACACAGTATATGGTTCGTTGATGGGATCAGTATATTCATTCAATGACCTCCGACCTGCTTTTACCTGCTACATACTCTACAAAGTCAAATGCACTTTATAAGAGAACTATAACTGAAATTGGTTGTAACTATTATGCTTAATCAGTGTATTTTTTCCATTGCGAGATAGAATAGCGTGCGAGGCCTTTCTGCGTGAGTTTGCATTTTTTCTCTGTTCTACAACCTGGTACAATGTTAATATATTGTGCACTGGCCCTGTAATAATGATAAAGAGGGAAAAAGAAGGAAAAAAGAAAAAGGCCTGTGCTATTCATATCTTTTCCAAGTTGATTTTACTAAGTGGGAAAAAGTCTCCCATAAAATTCTTCAGGTGTAAATCTGGAGCGCTTCAGTAATAACGTCCCCAGTGAAGAGCTGTAATTAGCTGCTGTTGATTGCATCCCGGTTTGAGGAGCTGGGTCGGGGTTGAGAGCTTCCCACAGAGCACATGAAGTCTCCCCCGGTGCATGTATCTGTCCGGGTAAAGGAGTCTGAATGGAGAGCAGTGGAGAAGGAGCTCTAACAGTGCAATAACTGGGATTATGAATGCTCCTCAAAGAAAAGTCAATATTACTGCAGTTTTCATTTTGTTCTCAGACGATTTTGTGTTGTAAGGTTGTTCTCAATTTCTTAATTATTGGCAAGATGATACTTTGAAGTTGTAAATCAATCAATTAAAGAAAAAAAAAACATTCCTTTGTACGTAACAGATTTAAAGAAATTACCATCTCAATTAAGATAACAGGTTTATAAGTGCTTAAAATATAATAATAATAATAATAATAATAATAATAATAATAATAAAATATAGCCACAAGCGGCAATGATCGGCCCTCGCTACGCCGCCGCCACGCCGCAAGAGGAGGGGGCGCTAACACGCCCCAATTGTCCTTTTATTACGCCTACTGCTGAATCTGTGACGCTGTCACATCTTCTCCCCTTTGTTTTACCATCAAAAAGCTATTTTATTTTGAATTCTTGGCAAAATGTGCGGCTTTGCCGCACAGACACCGTGACTCTTTGAATAAAAATGTGGATACCTTTTGATGGTCCACCCCTGAAGATGAGTCTCACCAAATTTCAGGTTAATAGGGCTAACGCCCTGGGAGGAGTTTGTGAAAGTCTAAAGTGTAAACATGTTCTGGCGATTTCCCCATTGGAATAACATGGGAGGTTTTGGTCATCGCTACGGCAAAGCCATAACAATTATGACATGGGTCTCACTGACTTTTTTGATGGGGATGCCAAAATTGAGTTGTGTGTCAAATTTCAGATAATTTCGCAAAACTAAACATTCATGTATAAACTAAACATAAATGTATTTGGCGCTGTGGCGCCAAATACATTTATTTCACTTCAAGTAGGTTTAGGGCAAAGAGTTTAACAACTGATTCTAATTTGACGCAATTCGGACTTTATCTGCGCAAATGGCAGAAATTTTAAATATGGGAGATTTCTGAAATTCTAGCTACAGTTTGCGGCTTCGCCGCACAGAGACCGTGAGAGGTATCAATGTAATTTGGATAACTTTTGATGTCCCCCTCCTCAGTAGCATTTTCACCAAATTTCAGCTTTTTAGGGCCAACGCCCTGGGAGGAGTTTGTAAAAGTACGACGTTTGGAAAAACTCCGAAGTCATGTTTGGCCATTTTTGAAGCAATATGGCCGACATTTGGTTGGGCGGACGGCGTTGCTGTAATAATATTTTTTACTTCTCTTGTCACCATCTACCTCTGCGCCAAATTTCATGATTCTACGATCAGATTTTTTTTGGGTCATTTCCCATCCCTCAATGCATTTTTGGTACATTTGGGGGCGCTGACGCGCCAATTTTTTTTTATTTTAGAAAAGGGAAATAGCCAGAATGTAGAGAGGCACGATTTTTAGAGGTGTGCAAATTTTTGTGACTTTTCGTCAATGTTCACTGGGTGAAAAATGGGGGGGTTGGTCCCGAGAAGAAGAAGAAGAAGAAGAAGAAGAAGAAGAAGAAGAAGAAGAAGAAGAAGAAGAAGAAGAAGAAGAAGAAGAAGAAGAAGAAGAAGAAGAAGAAAGAATAATATTCCGATGCGAAAACAATGTTTCCCATTTTTCAAATATCATAAACTATACATTTTCGGAAAGCGCTCGCGCTTTCCTACCTCATGGTGTGGGTCCCTGGTCACTGACGGGTACTTTCGATAATTTTGAGTGGGCTCCGCCCACTTTGTGTTTTTGGCCCTCTATACAGTAATAATGTTCAATTTTTGCATTACATGCTTATATGCACGGAACATGCAAGAGATGGGGAACGTATTCGTGAGCTACTTAGCGCAAATGAGTGCTTTATATCATCCCAATGTAAAGTGCTCGTTTAGTGCAAACTTTTGCACGGGCTTCGCCCGTTTACAACGGTAATGTTCCATTTTCCTACAACTAATTAGCATGCACGGGGCGTGCATGAGTGGAGGAGTGCGTTAGTGAGTGTTTGGAAGTGGGCGAGCGCTTCGCGCTCGACTTTCGCAGCCGTGCTTCGCACGGCCTTACGAGACTAATAGGCCTCTCGCCAGCTTGTGGCGCTCGGGCCTAAATATAGAGTATTTATCTTATGTTGATTCTATTTTGATTCTTTTAAAATACATTATCTCAAAGGCGCTCTACCTGATGACCTTTTAATGTCTTAAAACGTGAAAAACAGGACTAATTTATTCATAGACTCTTTGCTGCAATTATTTTGGAGAAGGGGAATGTATAGGTGAGCAATGTGGACTAATGCAAAGAGTTTAAAAGTGCTTTTCACAACTCTCTGAGGCCAGAGCGAGTTTAGCTGTCACGGTAAAGCTAACACACATTAGCATGCTAACAGTGCACTTCCTGCTTCACCGAGAATAAAACACATGATGCAGAGAAAGAGTTGTGGCCTCTATTTTACGTAAATAGATGGTATTACAATATATCTGTGCAGTGGCAACACATTTGACTTAATATCATGTAAAAAAAACGGGTAGACAAGCATTTTCAAACTTGAAATTAGAAAAGAATGCTACTGTATTTAAAATAGGAACGAAACTTACTTGTTTTATTGGCAAATCTCACGTCACGTTTTAACTTGTTTTCTTATTTACAGTAACAAGATGCTTTTACTGCTTGTAAATAGATATGAAAAATGTTCCACAGATCTTATTTATAAAACTCTAAATGAACATAGGTAAAACTTAAATTGACTCAAACGTCCTCAAACGTCCTCACTTCTCGTCTCTCTGCGCACAGACCTACATTTGCCTAATTTCAGAGTTTTTGACTGAACTGCTCATTTCCACTCTAAGTTGTATTTCTATAGGTCACAGACTTTAATGTGCCACGGAAAGTCTCGTACGTAACATTTTTGTGCGTAAACCTGCTTTATAAATGAGACCCAAACCAGCAGCTTTGCCTGGATGCAACCTGCTTGTCTCTGTGAATATAGATACACTTTATATATATATAGCAATAATATATTCATTGCAAAAAGCTGCTAGCAGAAAATGTACACAGTGCACATTTAAACCACGTGTTAAATTAAATGCGTTTTTGTGACACAAGAAGTCCTTTTCTTATAGATATTGTTTGATATTTAGTGTTTTTATGTGGTCCAGCACTGGTTACCTGAGGCACTAGTATTTCTAAGAGTAAACAGGCCTCGAAGGATTTATTTCCCTCATTCGTTATTGAAGACATTAAGACTTGTCTGCTCAAAGGTCACACGGCTGTAGACAAATGTATACAACACCCACACAAGAGGAGTCTGAAGAGCACTGCGTCTGGGAGTCGCAAACAAGTTGTTGTCCCACATTCTGGTCACCAAAACCTTTAAAAGACAGACTTTTAAACAGTGATAGAAATCCAATCCGTATATGGTTAATGTTAGGTTTGATTCAAATCAGAATTGACCATTTAAAAACATTTAGTTATCGAGTATTCTTGTTTTAAAATAGGTTTGTTTTTGGGATTTGTGTTCAAAACGGAAAAACGAAAGAACGTGGATTCATTCACCACAGAAAATAGTCCAATTTCTTCCTCCAAAAAGTGAACTCTGCTCCAAACAACATTCTTTTACTGACCGAGGATTGATTGAGGACCTCTCGATTTAAAATCCAAATCGAGAAACTACTGGGATCATGAACAGTACGTGCCTTGAGTTTGGGATGTCTTTCGTCAACGTTTTACTTTCCCCGTTTCTTGTCCATGTTTTTCATTATGTTATGGAAAAAAACAAGCATATAAAAAAAAAACAAGCATATAAATAACATAATATGAATTCAAATGTGATTAATTGCTCAGTCTTCGTCCTCATCATTGCCTGAGAGCGCAGCTGCCTTGGTGGAGGTCAGTGTTGTGTTTTTGTCCTAATCCTCTTAATCTTACAAAGACATGTGGACGATTTAGAGCCCAGAATGTCTCGGCAAATCTTACAATATTCCCTGCGATATTAAACCTGAAATAGGCACAAATTTGGAACGTTTCCTTTGCTGTGTCTGTGTCTCGGATGCAGTGTCCAGATGGCGAAGCTCTCGATGGCTCCCAAAGGTGCTGGACCTGCCCCTCCCACAGAGACACGGACTCAGGGCCAAACGCATGACCCAGTCCAGCCCTGATCTTTCTGCCCGGCGACTCTCTCCTGACCACTGACCTCTGCAAACCTTAGATTGGCAGACCTTTACTCTGTTGCCTCGGAACGTGTTTAGTGTTCAGAAGCTGGAATAGATGTGTATCGCTGGAAAACAGACTTTATTTCTGATGATAAGTGCAGCAGATACGTGCAAAGGTTGATGGTTTTCTTCATCAGGAGTAAAACTAAGCATGTATTTGTTTCACCACTGACAAACAGTTCATTTGCTCTGTTTAGTTGTTTGGATTGAATTATATTTTACTTACACAGACCCAGCTAAAGAGATGCCGCTTGAGGACATGCTTACGAGGAGCTGCAACGTTTCATTTACGGGACTATATGAATGATTTATACAAACAAAAGCAGAAAGGACAAGGCATTGAGTACGATTAGCTGGAGTTTAAATGGAATTTGAGTATTATCTCCTTCGTTTACATACGAAGACGCCGTTTAGTAGCACTTACATACTTGTTTTTGTGTGCGCTTGTGCGCTTTTGTCTGTCGTTTGTGTCATTTTTTAAAGGCGCCGTCTTGAAAAAGTGAGAAACTTGTAGAACTGTGTGTGATGTGATAAAGTGCGACGCGACTGAAGCTAAAGAAACGAAATAAACTGACCTGAACTTAATCGTTTTGCATTAGCCAACACCGCGCCGAGCCCCTCTTTAGTTGACCGAGGGTTTCTTTAGCCCTGAAACACACCATCTTCCGGTGTGAAGTGAATAATGATGACAATTTATCACTTGAGAAGCTTGTCGAGCTTTTAAAGTGTGTTATGAGCGTAGGCCCTTATTATATCTCTTATTCCTGGATCCAGCCAATTATCCATTGAAAACTAACAGATCATTTCAATCACAAAAAGAATGAAATAAATACATAACGTTGTGAGGGCTGTAGCCTCTCCGACCCCGTAACCTCTCATTAGAGCCATTTCTTGTCCCACGGGTCCACGAAGCTTCTATTCTTTTGTTTGCGGAATCACATTTGGCTGATTTAATGCGAGGCAGAGCTACGATTGCGATTTTGTCAAACTTATTAGAGCAATTTGTCTGTGTGACTTACAGCAGTCCCGTGCCGCCTCCTAATGGGCCCCGCTCTCCTTCTGCAAATAAACGAGACACATATCTGTTAGTGTTGGCTGGAGTCTGGCTGTGCTGAATGGTGAACGAGCGTTTATTTCTTCTCCATCGTGAACCTTTTTCAACATGGAGCTACTCTGTCAACATCATTAGCCGGCGATATCACAGAGCACGGCGCGGGAAATGTGAACGTCCACTGCAGTTTCTTCTTAAAGCTTCTCCATGAGTCTCATAGCCGTTATCTGAGGCCGTTTTGGGTTCAGGGTCTTTCATCGAGCAAAAGAATAGCCGACCCCATAAGGAAAACGCTTGATACTCGATGTCATACTGCAAACAACGCAATTAATGATCAAGATACAGTGATGTAGTGGCCACATACAGTGAACTCTGTCTCTCATCCTCTACATATTTAGGGATGTCCCGATCAGGGTTTATTTCAGCCCCGATCCGTTTCCGAGTCATCTGATTTTGAGTATCTGCCGATACCGAGTCCCGATCCGATACTTTCATAACACATGTAAAAAAATGCACAAATGCAACATGAACAGGTTGTCCCCAGTTTTTATTTTATTTCTTAACACTTTAACAGTGCACCTTTCTTTGAGGTAGCTTGAATAAGAAATAATAGTGCAAAATTTGAATTAAATAAAAATAGCAGCTCAACTTAAAACAAATAACCAAAGTGTGTATTAAATGAAAGTGCAACAGTGTCATAAAGTAAGGCCATACTGTGCTTTTCAGAACTGCACTCTAAATACTCTTCTGGCTTAAATAATAAAATATATGTTTTTCTTGATGAAATCCGTCTGAATGTAGAGTCCAGAGTAAGTCAGGGGCGAGTGTTCTGATCCTCGCGGTGTCCATCACGCCGTGCTGTCAGCCCACACTCCGCTCCCCGTGTCTGTGCTCTGGAATGGTGATGATGCCCTCGCTCAAACCGCACGTCGTCTCACCCATGGCTTTCTTCATATTAGCAGCGTTTGTCGTGCAAAATTACATCAATCCATAGCTTGTCGATGCCACAGCTATTGAGCATTTTTCCTTAATCTGTGTGAGAACCAAGTTTAGTTTATGTATAAGTTCGTATGGAAATCTACACAGTGTTAATATTTTGTTATGAATGTGTCATTTTATGTTTCACGGATAAGTAATTTGGTTCTTTGAATAAGCTAAATTCATTTGATTACATTTGTAGAATTTATTTGTAGTCTTTTGCCTACTCTGACGTAAATATGTTACTGTCTCTTTAAGAGAGATAGCGCTAAGGGGGCCTACGAGGAACACGTGCACTTCTTGGTACATATTTGTTTTTGTGTGCATCAGACACATGTGATACTTACAGTTATAGTTTTGAGCTTTAGTCCATCTTTTGTCAACTTCAACCTTAAAAAAAACCTTAAAGCTTAAACTAATACATTGAAGGACACGTTTTCACAGATTTCTTTTGTATTGACACAAAATAGTCTGAGATCAGGATTTTTCATTTATCATTTCATTTTTGTCAATAGAGTCCAGCTCTTTCAATCTTCGTGGCTGCAATATTTGTTCTTTTCATGAATAAAAACACATCAGAACAAACAAACCATAGAGTAAAAGACACAATCAAAGAGGAAAAAGAGTGAGCAGCCCAAATAATAAACCAGAAAATAAAACATCCGTCAGAGCATTTGTCCCCCGTATATTTGTCCCATCTTCCCCAGTGTCTGTGGTAAATGTGTCCAGTGCTGTAATCTTCCAAAGTGTTTTAAAGTGGCTCCAGATGACATCTCCTGTTTTGTCAGCTCATCTCCCTTTGGCTTTGTTGCGCAGGCCCAACATTGGCCTTAAAGTCTGTCTAATGAGTAATTAACAGGGGAGCGGGCGCGGCCCCTGGTATTTGTGAGCTGGATTGTCACTGTGGAGACCGTCAGATGTGTGCGGAGAGGAGACTCTAATGAGCTTGTTTTTCTGTTTGATTGCGTCGTGTTGTCTTGAATAGCCATGTGCTACTGGGACTGATGATTACACAAGCGGCCATAAAAGAAATGACAGCACGCGGCGCTAATGCTGGACTTTACTCACAGCTGTAAAGGAGTGGAAGGCAATCTGTCCTCGTGACTGGAAACTGCTGTGTTCTTTTTGATTATTACAGAATATTTTAAGTAACACGATGTGATTCCTCAGATTTGGTTTGTCAAAAATAGATGCCCAGATTTGAATTGATACTTACACTATCTGTAGAAAACTATATATAGAAATCAAGCACTTATTTGAAATACAATGAACTCACATAGTGTACTTGAGTTCATTATTCAAATTTTGTGTGAACATTTGTAACTTGTGCTCATTGTTCATTGTGGTATTGATTCATTTTCATATCGTTACAGCACAAACTGAATGAATGACTAATGATTGTTAATAATTAAACATTTAATTTTATGTCCTATATTGTCAATATTATAGGCTTGTTCCTGTTTATCTTCATAAAGTCATATATAGTCATATACTGTGTCAAACTATCATACCTTTTTGTTCATACTGATCGAACGTGATGTTATTAAAATAAATAAATACAATAAATGTGCATAGTTTTTTTAATGCATGAATTTAATACATTTCATTAATTCATTTTATTTATTTATACAGGGAAAACCCAATGAGAAAAGTTCTCTTTTCATGGGTCCCTGTTAAAACACAGCACAAAATAAATATGAACCAAACGCAGGATACTAAAACAAATTCAAGATAAAATTATATTATAAATATACATCGGCACTGTGGGTAGTCCATGCCCAGTTCTTTACAATTATTAAAAGGCATAAAATGATTTAACTTAAAAAAAGTCTCTGTGTTTAGTTCCACAGGGAGAGAGTATCCCTGTGTCCGTCTCCTGTAATGAACCTCAGAGCTGAACCTTAGAGCTGAACCTTAGAGCTGAACCTCAGAGCTGAACCTCAGAGCTGAACCTTAGAGCTGAACCTTAGAGCTGAACCTGAGAGCTGAACCTTAGAGCTGAACCTTAGAGCTGAACCTTAGAGCTGAACGTGTCGGTGTAATCCCTCATTCGTCCAGGCGTGTTCCATAGTAGAAAAAGCTTCAGTTGTAGTCATCTGGACTCAGTTTGAAAAAATAGACGTTTCGACTCTCATCCAAGAGTCATTGTCAATAAAGAATTTAGATCGAGAACTCCGATATTAATACTGTTCTGTGGTAAGACCCGCCCATTGGGAGGAGCCTTCCTGAAGTAGCAAGAGTTGTTTGTTTCAACAGAAACTCCCCCCTTGTATCTACCGAGCTAACCTATTCAGAAATTTAATGGCCTATTAGAATCCTCTTTGTCTTTGTGAGACCCTGGCTCAACCACCCTGAGTACCTGATTAGCATCTAAATGTCCTGGTCCTGGTCCTCTACCTTTCCAGGGGTTCAGTATTCCATTATAGATACCAGGGAGATAGAATCTGAGCCCTCCATTTCTGTTTAAAGAAGGTCTTTCTTTTTTAACAAAAATAGCTTCCTTGACTCCTCTTTCAAACCATCTTTTCTCCCTGCTTAAAACCTTCACCTCACCGTCTTCAAACGAGTGATTAGAGGCTTCAAGATGGAGATGCACGGCGCTCTGAGGTCCTGAACTTGTATTTCTTCTGTGCTGATAAAGCCTCTTGTGTAGAGGCTGTTTCGTCTCACCTATGTAACGTTCTTTACAGCTTTCTTCACTGCATTGGATCGAATAAACTACATTGCTCTGTTTTTGAGTCGGCAACTTGTCCTTAGGATGAACCAGTTTTTGTCTTAAAGTGTTTCCTGGTTTAAAATAAACAGGGACTTCGTGTTGTCTAAAAATTCTCTGCAGTTTTTTCCGACAGGCCAGACACATAAGGGATAGAAACAGGATAGAAACGAATAGGTTAGCTCGGTAGATACAAGGGGGGAGTTTCTGTTGAAACAAATAACTCTTTCTACTTCAGGAAGGCTCCTCCCAATGGGCGGGTCTTACCACAGAACAGTATTAATATCGGAGTTCTCGATCTAAATTCTTTTATTGACAATGACTCTTGGATGAGAGTCGAAACGTCTATTTTTTCAAACTGAGTCCAGATGACTACAACTGAAGCTTTTTTCTACTTAGAGCTGAACCTTAGAGCTGAACCTTAGAGCTGAACCTTAGAGCTGAACCTCAGAGCTGAACCTTAGAGCTGAACCTTAGAGCTGAACCTTAGAGCTGAACCTCAGAGCTGAACCTTAGAGCTGAACCTGAGAGCTGAACCTCAGAGCTGAACCTCAGAGCTGAACCTTAGAGCTGAACCTTAGAGCTGAACCTTAGAGCTGAAACTCAGAGCTGAACCTGAGAGCTGAACCTCAGAGCTGAACCTTAGAGCTGAACCTCAGAGCTGAACCTGAGAGCTGAACCTCAGAGCTGAACCTTAGAGCTGAACCTCAGAGCTGAACCTTAGAGCTGAACCTCAGAGCTGAACCTTAGAGCTGAACCTCAGAGCTGAACCTTAGAGCTGAACCTCAGAGCTGAACCTGAGAGCTGAACCTTAGAGCTGAGTGATAAACTGAGTTCAGAGGTTTCAACACTGTTGCTGTAGAATGTATATATATATATATATATATATATATATATATATATATATATATATATATATATATATATATATATATATATATATATATATATATATATATATATATATATATATATATATATATATAATATCACCATAATCTAGAACTGAAATAAATGTGGCCTGGATGAACTGTTTTCTACATTGAAGGGGAAAACACATTTTATCTCTAAAGAAGAAAGACAATCTGTATTTAAGATGATTTGTCAGCTCATGTATGTGTTTGTTAAAGGAGAGTTTATCATCAATGCAGATGCACAAATATTTGTAATGGGGTACTTGTTCAATCATGTTAGCATCAAGCGTAAGAATAGATATGTTTTTGGGTCACTAGAGTGTCTTATTGAGAACAGCATACATTTTGTTTTATTTTAAGTCATTAATAATTTTAAATTAACACAGTTTTGTTGGATGGAGTGAAAATCCACTTGAATATTTTGAATCACTTGTGCCTTAGCATACAGAAGTGCATCATCTGCATACAAGTGGATGCTACTGTGTTTTAGATTAAGTTTAAATAACAGTGGTCCAAGGACAGGGCCTTGAGGAACACCTTTATCAAGGTGAGACAATTCAGATTGAAAGCCATCAGCAGACACAGCTTGAGCTCTATTTGTGAGGTCATCTGCAAACCATTTTTTAGAATACACTTGTCCTGAACTGGTGCTTCTTTTATAAAGCTTACTTGCACACTCTGTAGTGTGTACGCCGCCCTCTGGGCCATCTGTGGTACTTATAAGTTTGCTACACCCTCCTTTAAGTTCTGCCCAAAGTGTTTGATTCCGGAAATCGTCAGCAAATGCATCTTTTAGCCTAAACACATTTTATTCAGAGAGATTATCACAACATAAATTAGCCTAAACTCAAAGTAGGGCCGTTTATTTCAGTCATCGTTCTGGACAACACATGACACGTGTGAAGGGAAAGCAATTATAACGTGGTTCAAAGCTCTTAAAAGTGAATTTGAATTGCCCTTTAACCATTCATTTGCAAGTATTCCAATTTAATAACACTTCTTAAATAAAATACCCTGCTGTGACATTACACTCTAGCCAATGTTCGAAGGCCACTTGAAACTTAAACTCTTAAATGTGCATTAACCCCACAGACAGCACCCCTTTCATTAGCTAATTTTACCCTTGCGCCCACAGTGTGATGCATCCCGCGTATAAGTAAGCCTGAGAGGTCGCCGGTTGCTTGGTAACAGTGACGTTGCTGCAGCGATGACCCTTGAAAGGGAATGGATGGTGCAGATTCGGGAGACGTATTGGGCAACACATATAGCCCTCCCCTCATCACGGCGACTGTAATGCTCCACTCCAGCCCAGGCTTTTGAAATCTCCTGCCATCACGCACCACAGAGACAGGATTAGATCATGTCACAGTCACAGTCTACCCCCGTGTAATTAGCCCCGTGCTCCCACCCCCCGCCGCTGGCAAATCTGCATGTATTTATAGAGTTTAGCAGGACAGAAAATAATTATTAAAGTGTATTTTTAGCTCAAAAAGTCTCAATAAATCCACAAGATTCCATATTTCACTAAAAAATTCATCATATTTTTACGTTTTAAGAGGGCACTTCACCTGCTTTTAGGTGGTCTTTTGTCCCAGTGATAAACCATGTCACTGGGAGCATGTAAATGAGGAAACCGAGTGGGGGGCTTTTAACGTATTTAAGATAAGATAAGATATTCCTTTATTGTCCACACATGGGGAAATTTTGGTGTTACAACGCAGTAGATACAGGGGAAAAGGACAGATCACTTATAGGAAGTTTCAAAAAAACACTCTTAATAGAAGAACTCTTATGAACAAAACAAAAAAAACTATTATTAACAAAACTCCTCTCATATCTTATTAGGGAATGGAGGAAAAACAAATAAATAAAATAAAATAAAATGAAAAGCTAAAGCTAATAATAATAAAATAAAATGAAATAATAATAATAATAAAGTAAAGTAAAGTAAAGTAAAGTAAAAATAGCTAGCATAAGACTAAATAATACTAATACTGATGGTACGTAAACACTCTTATTTACATCAGTTATATGCACATGAATATGGCCTTCATTGCTTGTGAGTACGACAGTAATTGCACATTTAGTGACTTTGACCCGTGTTGATGTTGTTTGTAATATCATTCATTAACGTTGTGTACTTAAAACTCATTTAATGTTCTTTGTATTGTGTGAATCCGGACTGAACACTGCCTGGAATGTGCCACAGTATTGCATTTAACTTGTCTATCTCCATGGAGACAAGCAGGTGGCAGCACCAGGCTTAGTTACAGATAAGTTCTGTGGAGAGCCGAACCCTGGTCAAAATAAGAATGGAAGTTTTTCAAAGCATTTTGTATTAACTATACGAAGAAATGTAATGGAATAAATGCAAGCGAGATGTTTAATGCAACACTATGGGACATTCTAAGCAAAACAATAACGTATGGAGTCAAGTCTGTGGGGGATCTAATGAAGCAATCTGTCTTAAATGCACACTTTAAATTAACAGAAAACATTTAGATGGCAAAGATAACATACTAAATGGTATGTTATGGTATATTACAGAAATGTTTTATGTCCATTCATTTATATGCAGCCAGTTGTAGCGTGCAGTGTTGAATTCAGAGTGTCCGTTTATCCATTAGTCACACATGCACTATACGTGTTGTGAGTCAAAGTACAAAACAGTGCAGTTTTGAAAACACAGTGTCTAGTGTTCCAAGTGGTTCAGAAGTAGTGCACAGAATGAAGAGCCCTGGACAGTGGACAGCGATGGTCACTAGACTCAGGCCGCAGTGTAACTGTGGCAGCTCACTCTTCATGTGGGGGGAGCAGGATGTACATTTTAAAAAACGAATCATCACCAAGAAACAGCTGCAAAAATGGGCTTCAATTAAATACATTTTATTATAAAGTACTTTTAAAGGCGCACTCTGCCACTTTTCCGTTTGGAAGGTCTGCTACCTGCTTAGCTGCTATAGCATTGACTTATCTCCATGGAGACAGGCAGGTGGCGCCACCAGGCCAGTTACAGCTCGCAATAAGAATACATGTTTTTCAAGGTATTTACTGTATATGTATATATTAAAAACAATGTAGTGCACCGTTAAAGATGCAATGGCTGAATCTGCAAAGTACAGATATTTTTATAACTTGAAGTATCAAAAATTATTGAGTCCCACACACACATAACTAACTAAAATACCCACTAAAATAACGAACTAACACAATTTTCTTTGCAGAGCTTTTTATTCAACATTATTAAAAAATGATGTATGAGAATTGCCAGTTGTAATTAGGGAGTTTGGGACGACTTAAAGGTATATTACACTCAAGTGAACACTAACATTCTTTACTCAGTATTAAGTGTATTTCATTAAAGACACTTCCACTCATAATGCAGTAATAATGGCGTGTCTGCTGCTGGTGTTTCTAATAGGCCTTTGGGGAAAGGGCAGGGCTTACCTCTCACTGTGCTGTAAATACTCTCAGCTGTCATTTCCTCCTGATCCCAACAACACAATCACAAATGAGCTACTCTGTTGTCCAAGAGGAGATGGGGCTCTCCGGCATAATGCACTTATCCTTTATGTAACTCCTATCAAACATGGCTAGTCATCAGACTTTTCACTTCAAGTAGGCGCGGCAACTACAAGTCGTCTGAGAACAAGAAGGGTGCCTTAAATTCAGATTATTACGGCGGGAAGAAAGCATGAATAAGTTACAAAACATCATTTCAGGTTTTTTTTTCAGAAACCAGCCCAGGAAAAAAAACACTGCAAAAATATAACTTTTCTGGTGTGTGGGTGCGAGTATTAAGACAGGAATGTTCCACAGTATAACATTAAACTTATCCAATGTAATGTTTGTAGTTAATTTATTCAATTGCAGGTGATTTTGTTGCTTAAAAAACCCCAAACAAAAACCATGCATTCTTACTATGGGGGGCTCGCCTCTCCACTGATCTAACATGTAACTTGGCTTGGTGGCATCAGCTGTTTGTATCCATGGCGATAGATAGGTTTAATGACATACTGTGGATCATTCCTTAATGGAGGTAGGGGACTTTTAACCAGGAAAGTGACATAGTGCTCCTATAAAGTCATGTTGAAATTTGACAAAAAGATCATGTTGACTTTTAGAAATACCTCCCAGATTGTTGATTTTTTAATTTGCTCATAGTACCTGTTTGTTGAGTCATTTCTGTTTCTCATTGCTCAAATGTACTGACTGTAGTAGCAGTTCTCTAAAGTGGCAAAAAGGCCAAAAGCCCAGAGCTGCTAAGTGTGTTATGTAATGTCATGCTCCAAACACATTAAATCGAGCGCATTCAATGACCCACAGCAATTTTGGCCACTCTTACAGATACTTGTATTATGTTAATATTATAAATGCTTTTAGAAACCCGTCTTCTGGACAGATGCAAATTCACAGCCAGCTTTAAAATCGTCTATTTTGTATTAAGTGCCCATAAGAAGTGATCACGGCGGTGGCGGGAGCTCAGTGGCAGTATTTTCCCATTAATTGAATGTTAAATCCCAGCTTCAGACACATTCTGTCGTGGTGTCATCCGGCAAGGCACTTCACCGTCCTTATCCAGTCCTTAGCTACCGCCATGTTGAAGATGTCACCGCATGCTGTTGTTTATTGCTGCTGTCTATGAATAAAGGTTATCTTATCTTATCTAGATCGTCATGAAAAACAGCACAAATATGTAAAATTGAAAATGAAAAGAGTTGATACTTCAAAAAGACAGAAGTTATGGGCTTTGATCCTTATCTACAGCACCAAGTCACTGACACAAAGCCTCCGCATTTCACCTGTGAGAGACAGAATCTAAAAAAAAGAAATCCCATTGTACAATTTATTTCTTTGTTATTGCTAAAAATAAGTATTTGAACACCTGCCAATCAGCAAGAATTCTGGCTCTAATATACTTGTTACTCTGCCTTATTAATCTAAATGAGAAGCACCTCTTTGAGTTGCATGAAGACACCTGTCCACCCCACAATCAGTCAGACACCAAAGAGCTGTCAAAAGACACCAGAAACACAATTGTAGACATCCACATGGCTGGAAAGGGCTACGGGGCATTTGACAAGCTGCTCCATGCAAGATCTTACCACATGAGGTATCAATGATAAGAAACGTGAGGCATCAACTCAGAACTACATGGGAGGCGCTGGTTAATGACCTGAAGAGAGCTGGGACCACAGTTTCAGAGGTTACTATCGGTAACACACTACAGAGTCATGGTTTAGAATCATGCATCACATGGACGGTTCCCCTGCTTAAGTCAGCACATGCCCAGGCCCGTCTGAAGTTTACACATGACCATCTGGATGATCCTGAGGAGCCATGGGAGAAAGTCATGTGGTCAAATGAGACCAAATAGACCTTTTTGGTACAAACTTCCCTCGCTGTGTTTGGAGGAAGAAGAACACCATCCCTGCTGTGAAGCATGGGGGTGGAAACATCACGCTTCGGGGGGGCTTTTCTGCACTGGAGCCAGGACGACTGCACTGTATAGGAGAGAATTAATATGGTCATGTTTTGCAAGATTTTGGCAACTACCTCCTTCTAAAACAGGACAGGCTATTAACAGGCTCCGCTCGGTGGGCGGGGCTTGCTCAGAGGTTATGTCAAATATCCGAGCTCTCAGACTAGATTCACAGATTGAGAATTACTCTTGGATGAGAGTCAAACCTTCTTGTTTTTTTTCTAAAAAAGTGTCCAGATGACTACAATTTAATCTTTTTTCTACAATGGATTACTCCTGGGTGAATGAGGGATTACACTGACGTGTCTCTGTTGTTTCTACGCTAAGCTTGGCTAGCTTGTTTGCTAATGGCAGTTGGAGATTTAGCACACTTCAATTGTCGCACAATCTCTTTTGACTGTAGAAAAACTACTTTCAGTTTTATATTTTGCTGTATAAAGTTAATTTGAGCAAAACAACAGCTTCATGGACAAAAAAAAGGACAAGGACAAGAACCACATCAGTCATGCCCAAAATTCCGCCACTCAATGGAATGTTAAGGAGCATTTTTTCTAATAAAACAATGACAGTGCACTTCTATTGAACCTAGTTTGTCTCTGACACAAACCCTCTAAAGCAGGATGATTCCAGTAAACCGTTTCCTAAATTAGCCATATTGTTGAAAAATGTAAAATAATAATAAAAAGTAATACAAAAGAAATAGCACAATGAAACACCTAATATCCGTAGTGAGTCATAGAAGCAACCAAACACTACATTAAAAGAATAGGTACACATATTGACCCTCCCACAATATTGTTCCAGCTTTAATTTAATGAACAATAAGTTGATATATATTTTAAGTATTTATTTCTGTAGATAACGTATTTTTTACTTCCAGTTGAGTAATATTAACTTGTTTTGACTTTATTCGGCTGGATTGAGTGTTTTCGTCGTGTCGTTGCGATGTGTCTTGGCTCCGGCCCCGCCCCCCGGCTCCGGCCCCGCCCCCCGGCCGGCGCCGTACCGCGTTTCCACAAAGGAGGAACTAATGAAACTGCGGAGAACAGTCGTCTTACCCGGAGATCGTCTCGTTATCCCGTCGCAATACTGACCTAACCTAATACTGATGTGCAATTCTGTCATATGTGCAATTGCTGTTGGAATTCATGTGCAATTCATGTGCAATTACTGTGAAATTCATGTGCAATCTATGTGCTGTCGTGACACATATTCATGTGCAATTACTGTCGGGATCACATGCAATGGTATTTATTTATTTATTTGTCTATGGGAGTTTTTATTTATTTATTTATAGGAGATCTTCTACTGAAAGTGTTTTTCAGACTTCCTATAAGTGATCTGTTCTGCTGTATCTACCTCTGTATCTACCTGCGTTGCACCAATGAAATTTCCCCATGTGGGACAATAAAGGAATATCTTATATTATTTTTGATACACCGCAACTCTTAACTCTTAAACCATTCTGGACTGTCCTTCGACCGTTGGATTGTGAGGCTGTAGAAGTTAAAGCGCTTTCCCATTTGCATAATCACTGCTCACATGGGCGCCCACTGCTCTGTTAAATTAGGGAGTGCACAAATTGCTACATGCGTTTCCACCGGCTGACTGGGGGAACATCATGGAGATAGCAGAGAGCTCCATCTCACTTGTTTATGTACTTTATATACAAATGAGATGGCGTGTAATTATGAAAAAGTGTGTAATATTTCCACTGGAATGACAGTTTAATGATCCCACTCGTTATTAGACAGAGCGTTTGATCGAGAGAAACTTATTAACTCTTTAATGACTGTCTTTAGTGGCGTAAGAGCGTGTTGGATTTGGCAGTGCTGTACATTGAGAGTAATTGAGTGACTCACAAGCTGTTACACACTTTGTTATAATTAATGTTTGGTGGTAATGACTTGATTTACATTTACTTACATTTAAAGTTGTGTGATTGATTGTCATTTAGCTAAAATTACACAGTAAATTGTCTTCACTGCTACTATTTATTCTATTATAGCTTGTTTTTTGGTCAGTCTGCGCTCTCAGAATACACACATTCACCTGTAAACAACAACAGTGTCCAAGTTGCACCTAAAGATGTTTAATTATTTAATTTAATCCACTTGCATCCAAGGGACATTACGTCAAAGGCCGTTTTCTCTGGTTTATTCAAATACTAAAAAAGACATCCAACATCCCCTCCATACAACTTTTTTTTGAGACAAAAGAATGAAGCAAGAATTTTAAAACTTGTTCAATGTGATAAAATGTGAATATATGATTATATTTCTGTGATGTATTTTATCTGCATAATAGTGATATTTTGTCTGCATCATTAGTCTAAGAGAAGAATGGGTGTGTGACAAACTGCATTTGTGAAGGGGTCGTAAATATGGGCCAAAGGATGTTTGCCCCAGGGGGGGTGACAGCCCAGAGGAGTTTGGGTAATGTTTACCCAAGGCTTGATCTCTAGGAAAAATACCAGCTGTAAAACAAGTGCCTTGATGTGAAGCTGACCAATGAGAAATGTGACCCGCCTATTCCAGAATATCTAATAAAACCAACCAGCATGGGAAAAAACGGGGTGAGACGCAGGAGGATCACGCAGGCTGCTTACAACAGCTTGCGTGATCAGTCCCCGCGTTTTCTCCCAGGCTTGCCACACAAATGTCTGATATTTCTGTGTCGTTTCATATTCTAGGTTGAATTGTGTTCTCAATGTGTTAAGGAATAGCATCTGGTGGATTGTCTCCTCCCAAGGACATTTTCTGGTCCTATCGAGCCGGACGACAAGCTGCCCTTCGCGGAGATTGACGGGTGAATCGGTGAAAGTCTGTGTGCACAGCAGAAAGAAGTCCACTTTTCCCGTGGCCGCCCATCGCACCTCATTCTCCGCGAGGAGAGCGCGTCGTTTCGAAGCAGCAGGAGAACACAGGCGACAAAGAAGGTCAGACAAAAACATTGTGCGTGAAAAAGAGTTAGCCATAAAACGTTTTATGCATTAGTTTGATATTTCTGAAAAATATTGTTAGCTTTCGAGCATTAGTTTAATATTTCTGAAAAATATTGGTGGCTTTGGATCATTAGTTTTGATATTCCTGAAAAATATTGGTTAGCTTTCGAGCATTAGTTTAATATTTCTGAAAAATATTGGCTGGCGTTAAGCAATTAGTTTAATATTTCTGGAAAAATATAGGTTGACTTTGTGTAGATAAGTTTCTCACATAAAGGAGTTAAATTGCTCACCACGAGTTAAGTTTCTCACCGAAAGAAAGTAATGAGGCCTTATGCCGAGTTGTTACTGACATAAAGATGTGTGAATGTAAGCGCTGTGCACGAGCGAAGTAAGTAAGAGAGAAGTGTGAATGTGTGAATGAGGATTAATAAGTGATTCACTAACGAGTGTGAGAATCACAATTAATCATACAAGGGTCACAAGGCGCTATTCTGAGGGATCTAAAATTTGCAGTCACGGGTGAATCATTAAACACCACGTTTATGTCCGGAGGAATCTAATAAGGAATTTTTCTAGAAGCTTGACATTGACCGTGACTGTAAAAGCAAGTAGACCGAGACCACTTAATGCCAAAATTATCACCCCAAACTGTAAAAAGACAAAGGAAAACTCATAAGAGGATTTTGGAGGGAGACTTCCAGTATGCTCAGATGACGTGGCAGAGAGGGGGAGATAAGGGGGGTCAACAAGGCAGGAGAATGGAAAGTTCAGAGGACGCTCTGAACGTGAATGAATTAGGAACTAAACCCAGCTGGTTTTAAATTTTTAGTAATGAGAGCTCTGTTAGAACAAATTTAAGGGTTTTGTTTTGATTCAAATCAAATCAAATCAATTTATTTTTGTAAGGCCCAAAAATCACAACAACAGTTGCCTCTGAGGGCCACAGGGAGAAATGAATCAACAATGTCTGTGGTGGCGAGGGACGATGTCCCAGGGTCCTCTGTCCTTAGACTCTCCTTCTCGGCCAGGAAAAACTACAAAAAAAAAACCTCTTTGGGAAAAAAACGTAGAAACCTGGAAGAGTTCCAGTGAAGGAGAGATCCCACTCTCACAGACGGACAGACGGACACGAGGAGACTGGAGCTGGACCCACTCTTCAGGCAGAAGAGGGACCGACTGAGGCGAACTGGACCCACTCTTCAGGCAGATGAGGGACCGTCTGAGTCGAGCTGGACCCACTCTTCAGGCAGAAGAGGGACCGTCTGAGTCGAGCTGGACCCACTCTTCTTTATAATTGATTGACAACAATCAATTATAAAGATTTCATTAAACTTGATAAGAGATGAAGATGAATTCAGATTTTTATAGATGGCCAATTTTTTGGGGAATGTGATCACAGACAGGACACTTCCTGTCCCCGACATAGAAGACAAAAGTTGTGTTTTTTGAGTGCACAGAACAAACCTATGTTTTGCTTTGTTTTGTTTTATTTTTGGACTTGACGAAGATTATCTTTTTGGACTTAATGCATGACTAGATGAAAGTACAGGACGAAAAGACAGAAGTGTTTTTAAATTTAGAATCAAATACAGGCACAGGCCTGGAAGTGATAATATGGGTAAATGAGTGACTACTAAAGTTTTTGGACATAGGAGTAGAACGGCGGGCAGTAAGTAAAGTGATAGTAAAAGTTATATCAGTAACTTATTTATTTGTATTATCATGAGGAAACCTCGTGCTTGATGTCCTCCTTGGAAAGACATGACTGTGTGTCATTAACTAAAGACAACAGGACACCAAGTCATAAAACATAGTCAGAGATAAGGGGCTATTGACTGGGAAATAATCTGGAGGACTCAGGATGGAGCAGATGTTGTTATCTTTACGGATCACAGGGACACCAACAGCAACACCTCAGGGGGGGTTGACTGATGAGTAATAGGAAAAGTTAACATTAATAGCGAAAGAATTTGACATTCTAAAGTAAATACCTGAAGGATTGTGGAGATTCAATCAAGAATTGAATAGATTTAAATAAGACAATATCATCTAAATTTAGACGCTATAGAAAGTTATGAAACCAGTGATAACAGGAACTAAACAGGAGGAGAGAAGAACAGTGGAATCCCAGGGGATGCAGCGTCTGGTAGTTATATCAGAAGCAAGGAGAAAGTAAAAGCAGGTTACAAGTGAAAGGTAAAGAGTAAGTGAAAAGAGAGAAAGAAAAAAGAGCAGGTTTAGAAATTTGGAAATGGGTGTTTTCTCCGTTACGAGAGCAAGACAGAGAGGAAGACAGAGAGGAAGATGTGATAAGAGACAAAGGAAAGACAGGAAAGTAGGCAACAAGGGGAAAAAAGGGTTGATAAAATTATGTGCCTTATAACCAAGGGGAAGGTTTAGAATCATTTTGATTTGTTATACACATATAGACTTGCTAGAACAAACTAATACACAATGTTTGTAAAGCACCACATGAGCAGGTGTGAGAGATTGAGTTTGAAACTCACCTGAAGCACATATAGAAGATTAGAACATATTACATTAGATGTTATGTTAATTATGTGAAGAATTCTAAGTTGTGAACTGACCCTTATGGCCAGCTCAAAGGGGGAATTATTGAGATAATTATTATTGTTTGATGTATTTTGTATTGCACACACACACACACACACACACACACACACAGGTTTGGAAAGTGTAAGATTACACACATCTCAGCCAGGGATGTGACCACTGAACTGTGAAAGGACTGAGGTGACATTGCGGAGTTGAAGACAGACGCAATTCCATCTCTTCCTTGATTACATTCTGGATTAGTGAACGTTGTAAACTATCTGGATTATTGAATTTTGTTTAAATGTAGAATTGTGTAGAAGTTTGAGAAATGGGCAAGGCCATTTCTCAAAAAGGAGGGATGTGTACGTGTAAGCAAATATTCCGAATCAATAATTAAAAAAAAAAAAATTGTAAACAAGAAAACTGTTTGAAATACACTGAACTGTCGAAAAGACTTTGTTTATCACCGCAGCAGAACGTGTTGGAGATGTGGTGTTTACAGAGACGAGCCAAGTGGACGAGGAAAGTGGACGGAGCCACACCGTGTCGTCCTCACACCGACCGTTGGAGGGACAAGAATATGGGTGCTCTCATGGGAAAGTGAGAGAAATGTCTGGACAACACAGCGGCAGATCCATAACATCGCAGACGCAGGACTTCGTTTGTATGAGTTTTGTCCAGAGTCTACGGTAGAGTACGATACTTTGCTACAATGGACGGACACAGATTCTACAGTACGCAAAGTACTATACTCTGCTACAATGAACGAGAGCCAGAGGCTACGGTGCGCAGAGTACCATACTCTGTGAAAAAAGAATCAACGAGTTATCATCATCACAGTGATGACGGTAATATGGGTGCTGAACACCTGTATTATGCAATCGGGACAATCGATCAACATACAATGGTGTGTCACAACTGTGTATACCGGCAAATGAAACATACACAGACATGGAAAAATAAAGGGAAGAAAATAAGTAATCAACATGAAAGGTTATGAAATGTGTAATGTATAATGTACAATGTATAATTGACATGACAGTAGCTGAAGCAACACAATGGCATATTACACCACAGCCACTGTTGTTTACACTAACTAAGAGAGCTTTTTTATCTGCTACAACATAACTACATGTAATGTTAATGACATTATGAATTGAGATGGGAAATGTACCAGTTCATATGTGTCAAAGGTGTGACCGAAGCGAGCAGCGGAAGAAGGTCTCTTAAGAAACCGTATGGTGGTGTTGAGACAGTGCTGAGAGGGCAAAGGGACTAGGACGTTGTGCCTATGTCTCTCTTTTGTGATCAGCATCACCCAGAACCATACCGCAGGGTAAAGGTCGAGAGGTTAGTGGACAATCTGGTCCCAGTAGCACCTGATACAACGTATTTGATTCTATTGGGGTGTCCAGAGAGGTCCCTGACGAGAACTGACTGACCAGAGAGCAGCGGGTTTAAGGGCTTTCCGCTTGTACTTCTATATTTCCCATCACACCGCAAAATTATGGACAGTATAAATTGTCTGTTTGTCAAATTACAGAAATTGACCAATCTGACTCAAAATTTAGGACAGTAATATAGCCATGTAGACATGTTGTGGGCCGAGAGAAAAGAAGTGTGTTCAATGTTAAGAAATGTGCATCACTTTTTGTGTGTAAAAGTGACATTTTATATGAATATATATATAATATGAAAGACATGTTGAAAACTGAAAAGAGTAATGTGTTTGGCATATGAGACAGTGACTAATGCTTTGAAAAACAGGAGGGAAATGTGATAAAATGTGAATATATGATTATATTTCTGTGATGTATTTTATCTGCATAATAGTGATATTTTATCTGCATCATTAGTCTAAGAGAAGAACGGGTGTGTGACAAACTGCATTTGTGAAGGGGTCGTAAAGATGGGCCGGGTGACAGCCCAGAGGAGTTTGGGTAATGTTTACCCAAGGCTTGATCTCTAGGAAAAATACCAGCTGTAAAACAAGTGCCTTGATGTGAAGCTGACCAATGAGAAATGTGACCCGCCTATTCCAGAATATCTAATAAAACCAACCAGCATGGGAAAAAACGGGGTGAGACGCAGAAGGATCACGCAGGCTGCTTACAACAACTTGCGCGATCAGTCCCCGCGTTTTCTCCCAAGCTTGCCACACAAATGTCTGATATTTCTGTATCGTTTCATATTCTAGGTTGAATTTGTGTTCTCGATGTGTTACGGAAAAGCATCGGTGTATGTCTGATTCCATGACATTCAACTGGCCATAAATTATTATAGTTTTCCTATTCACTTGCAGTGTCTCAACTTAAAAGTGTACTTCTTGAAAGAAGCTACAAGAAGCTGTAGCAGGAACTAGATTGGAACCAGAAAGTTAGTCCTGTTCTCAGGTCTCTGCACTGGCTCCTGTGGCTCAGAGAATAGACTTTAAAGCAGCTCTGCTTGTGTACAAGTCTCTCCATGGCATCCATCTATCCATTTTCTACCGCTTGTTCCCTTTCGGGGTCACGGGTGACTAGAGCCTATCCCAGTGACTTTGGGCCTTAGGCGGGGTACATCCTGGACAGTGGCCAACTCGTCACAGGGCCAACACAGAGACATAGACATTACAGACAGCCATTCACTCTCACATTCATTCACTAGGGCCAATTTTGCCTAACACATGCATGTCTTTGGACAGTGGGAGGAAGCCGGAGAACCCGAAGAGAACCCACAGTAACACGGGGAGAACATGCAGAGAGATCATGTGATGTTGGTCTGGTCCGGGAATCTAACCCATGATCTCCTTCTTGGGAGGCAAGAGCGCTAACCGCCTTTACCACTGTACACCCCCATCTCAGACACGTTAGTGCCATATGAACCATCTCGGACTCTGAGGACCACAGGGACCGGCCTCCTGCTGGTGCCAGAGTCAGGACTAAACATGGACCGGCCTCCTGCTGGTGCCATAGTCAGGACTAAACATGGACCGGCCTCCTGCTGGTGCCAGAATCAGGACTAAACATGGACCGGCCTCCTGCTGGTGCCAGAGTCAGGACTAAACATGGATCGGCCTCCTGCTGGTGCCAGAGTCAGGACTAAACATGGACCGGCCTCCTGCTGGTGCCAGAGTCAGGACTAAACATGGACCGGCCTCCTGCTGGTGCCAGAGTCAGGACTAAACATGGACCGGCCTCCTGCTGGTGCCAGAGTCAGGACTAAACATGGGCCGGCCTCCTGCTGGTGCCAGAGTCAGGACTAAACATGGGCCGGCCTCCTGCTGGTGCCCAGAATCAATTTTATGCAGCTAAAATCTGGAACAGTCTTCCTGAAGATGTGAGACAGGTCTCTACTCTGACAATGTTTTGTTTAGCTGAAATGATTTTCTTTGTGATTTCTGTCATGTCTTTGAGATTTTAAAGCATTTTTTCCTGTTGTGTGAAAGACTTTGAATTGCCTTTTGTATGAATTGTGCTTTACAAATAAACGTGCCGTACCACATAAGGCTATTTCAACATTGCATTTATGCTAACACTTTGTATCATTGAACGGTACAGTAGTAGGAAGGAAATGATTGTAGTAAATTAAAGTGGATCTGAACAGTCACTTTGAGCGTTTTCTCATTAAAGGAAGAATAGCTGAGCCTGTAATAGCGCTGCATGTTTAAGGGAACATTGTGAGAGCAGGTCATATTGTCATCGCAATATTCAACACGGAACTGAAGAACTCTGGTATCCTTGGTTACAGTCGCTCTCTGGCAAAGTTATGTTTTGTAAAAGAGAAATCATGATTGTAAGGAGTCTGGACTGGGGGATTGTATTACATTGCAAAGTTGACATATTTTTATAAAACAAAAATGCTTTCATTATTTTTACCATTAACATAAACAAGAGATACTTTTCATCATTGCCAAAAGGTCTCAATTCCTCCTACAAACCACCTGTTTTTGAGGATTGACTTACTTTGTAAGTAAAGAGCAATTTTATCTTCTTAAACAGTGACATAAGTTGGATTTGGCAGAATTTCTTAGCCATAAGGCATAAATGAAAAAAAAAGCCTGCTGATTGCTATCGTGAACTGCAGCTCTCCAAAGGAAAACTGCAGTTCACGCAAAGTTGTTCTCTCGCAACTTTTCTGAATGGCTTTTAAAGGACTGCCTTTAAGTAATTTTTGATTAAATAGATTTTTCAATTTAAAATGTCATCGATTAGAACTAGACAGCAGACAATGGGTGCTGTTCGCAGTGGTCCAAATGTACTTTATTCCTCACTTTCCTAATGCATTCCAAACATCCTCATTTTTCACTGCAATGATCGAAAAAGCAGGACTATTCTATCTTAGTATGTGATGTCACAACTTAAGTATCAATATTCAATGCAGTGATGGTCTACAGGACAAAAACGTGGACGTGGCCTCGGCTTGGAGCAACTAGCATGCTAACAGTGCAGTTTAAAGACAATTCAGTTTAATTCTGTAGGGTCCAAAATAACAACAAACAAATTCTACCCCAGGATTCTGACCTGCCCTCAATTTGAACTCTAAAGTAAGATAAGATAAGATAAAATGACCTTTATTTGTCCCACAATGGGGAAATTCCAGTGTTGCAACACAAAGTAGGTACAAAAGTAAATAATAAAAAACAGATAACTTATAAAAAACTTATAATGTAAACTAATAATAACGATAGTGACACTCTTATTTACAGCTGTTATATTGCACCAAGATGATTGACATTATGTCAAAGTATTGCACATGAATATGACAGTATTGCACATGAGTATGACAGTATTGCACATGAGTATGACAGTATTGCATATGAATATGACAGTATTGCACATGAGTATGACAGTATTGCACATGAATATGACAGTATTGCACATGAATATGACAGTATTGCACATGATTATAAAGATGAATGACACGTGTTCAGGGCTAACGGTGTTTGAGAGACTGACAGCAGCAGGAAGGAAAGACCTGCGAAACCTCTCCTTCACACAGCGAGGGTGTGTAAAAAAGAGTGAGCTCTTTTGAACGTTATGCATGAGTAATGCACAAAGAAAAAGACAAGGCAAGTTTATTTGTAGAGCACATTTCATACACAAGGCAATTCAAAGTGCTTCACACAGCAGGAAAAATGCATTAAAATCACAAAGAAATTACAGATACAATAAAATTAAAGGTGCAATGGACGATTTTTCGGCGATTTGAGAACGCAGGCGGAAGTGCGCATGCGCACTTCCCTGTGCGGACTGATACAACACACACGTGCGTTTGTTTATTAGCGCAACGGATCGCATCGCATCTCTCGTCTCCCGTAGATTTCTGTCCACTTCTGCGTCAGCTCGAACTGTCTTTCTCCGTCTTCATTTTGCCCCGTACACTGAGGGAACTATATTATGATAAATCCATGCGCTTAGGCACGCGGAAACGTGGGGACGAGCCTGACGCGGCTGCAGGTGAGCGGTAGGTGCGTTTTATGATTGATACGTGGCAGGACAAATGATTTATCCACGCCACGAGGAAATATGATAAAAAATTTGCTGAAAAAAATCGTCCATACCACCTTTAACTAATTAAAAACAATTTAAGTCATAAAAGAGAAGAGTGCAAAGAAAATCCTTTCAGTCACATGCACAGAAAAAGACAAGAGGCAGAGATAGAGCTAAATATTTGAGGTTCACTTGTTTGGACAGTACTGTAAATGTCAGAGTTCAGCTCACATGAGATGTTCGGGAGATGGTATGAGATGGTATGAGATGGTATGAGATGGTATGAGATGTATGAGATGTATGAGATGGTGTGAGAGGGTATGAGAGGGTATGAGATGGTATGAGATGGTATGAGATGGAATGAGATGTATGAGATGGTATGAGATGTATGAGGTGGTATGAGAGGGTATGAGATGGTATGAGGTGGTATGAGATGGTATGAGATGGTATGAGATGGTATGAGATGGTATGAGATGTATGAGAGGGTATGAGATGGTATGAGATGTATGAGATGGTATGAGATGGTATGAGGTGGTATGAGATGTATGAGAGGGTATGAGATGGTATGAGATGGTATGAGATGTATGAGATGGTATGAGATGGTATGAGGTGGTATGAGATGTATGAGAGGGTATGAGATGGTATGAGATGGTATGAGATGGTATGAGATGTATGAGATGGTATGAGATGGTATGAGGTGGTATGAGATGGTATGAGATGGTATGAGATGTATGAGAGGGTATGAGATGGTATGAGATGGTATGAGAGGGTATGAGATGGTATGAGAGGGTATGAGAGGGTATGAGATGGTATGAGATGGTATGAGATGTATGAGGTGGTATGAGAGGGTATGAGATGGTATGAGATGATATGAGAGGGTATGAGAGGGTATGAGACGGTATGAGAGGCTATGAGATGGTATGAGATGGTATGAGATGATATGAGAGGGTATGAGAGGGTATGAGATGGTATGAGATGTATGGGGTGGTATGAGAGGGTATGAGAGGCTATGAGATGGTATGAGATGGTATGAGATGATATGAGAGGGTATGAGAGGGTATGAGATGGTATGAGATGTATGAGGTGGTATGAGAGGGTATGAGAGGGTATGAGATGGTATGAGATGTATGCGGTGGTATGAGAGGGTATGAGATGGTATGAGATGGTATGAGATGTATGAGGTGGTATGAGAGGGTATGAGATGGTATGAGAGGGTATGAGATGGTATGAGATGGAATGAGAGGGCATGAGAGGGTTCGGTCATGCACAGAGGAAGGATAGTAAATATATGGAAAGAGAGACACAAATAATATGCAGCTTTAATGATAACATGGATAATGGTGAGGCAAACGATGGAGGCAAAGGATTTAATTTATTGAGTGTGTAAAAATAACAGCATATTATCATTATTGTCTCCAGAAACATAATCGTGTGCACAGTTGGAAAAAGACACATTTAGTTGTATACACATAAATCAAGACTAAACCAGCCCTAAATCCGACTGAAAAAACTTGACTGACAATCCCATTCTCATTGTGTTATTTACTCATTGTGTTGAGAAAATCCATCCAGTTTTGCTCCATTGAGGTTTGAGTTCCATTGTCACTGGACCGTTTTTGTCGGGTTTCTGTGTTTAGAAAAACAAGGAAAAAATGTCTCTCTTCATACTTGTTCTACATAAGCACAAATACACATCATCCAGTTGCATGGCTAGCTAAGTGTTGAAATACATACACCTCACTGTGCTATATACACACTACTTTCATAAGTAAATGACAATGAAAAGCCAATGATCTTGTGATCTTTGCAGGCCATTCTCAGCCCATGTATTACATTTTAAAGGAGTAAAAAGAACCTGCAGTTTCATTCACAGAAAGTAATATGATGGGAATCTAAAACATAAAAATAAAACTCTGCTAAATGTCAGATGTTGCTAATAAGGAGCGCTTTTTACTTTGTTGATGAGGCGTGTGCGTTAGTGTGAGAGGGTGCAGACGTGTGTGTTGGCTTTACGAGGACGTGTTATTGAAAGAATGAATATAGCGTCATTTCTAAAGGTAAGTAAGCTGTGTGTTTACTTCAATCAATGCAGCCTCCTGGAACCTTCTCTTCTAAGAGGGCTCTGTATACAGTAGCAACGTTGTCGGCTATGGCTGTCTGTTAGATCAATGTCATTGATTATTTCAGTTACAACAAACATTTTCAGTGTAATCTGGGTTTATCTACTGTACCTTCTGGCTAAAGTTTGAACTGGACAATGCATTAGTCTCATAGGTCATGGCCATTTTACTTAATTCAATCAAAACAAACCGGTAATGTATTCAACAATATATCTTCATTTGTCAAGAATCAATACCGTAAAGTATCACTTGATTTATTAGATTAGCATTGCCCATGAAATATTACTGCTGGTCGACTGACACTAAAAACATAGAATTGCTTTGAAAGTGAAATATGTTGTGAATGTGTATGAATTATACCTTATCCTGTAACATTTAAAGGTACATTATGTAATTGTTTCCTGCCAGCTGTATGTCTCCATGGAGATGTAATAATTACCTTGAAAACATATATTACTGTGATGGAACCCTAGAGCTCGATAATTTAATGTCATATTGTGGATCTGCCAAGCAAAGTAATAACATCTCCATGGAGACCAGCTGTTGGCGTACCTTTCACCAGAAAATTTACAAAGTCCGCCTTTAAGAAAAAATATAAAAAATATTGAGGGGTTGCACAATTTCTTTAAAAAAAATAGGGAAAAGATACTCGAGTAAAGGCTGAGGCGTTTGGCATGAAGCCATCCTCAGAGCACTTACAGTCTAGTGTTGTGTGCTGGCTTTTGTAGGATTCTACCAGGTGGACTCAAAGCCCAATTAAATAAGCGTTATTGTTTTCTGCCTTGTTGGCAGCTATAATTAACATATTTAATTAGCCCAAGGAACATTTCAAACTGAGTCATCATTTAGTCCATTTGGTGCCATAGTGTTCATGTTGAAATCCAGTACGTTTCTCTTTGCACCTTTAAGAATTGGGCATCATCTTATCTTAATATGATAACTACACATCAATTAGCCTAAACAAAGCATAAACGAAGACTTAATACATAATAAACTAGTGATTGTACTAACATTTTAAACTTTATTGCGATATTAAGGAAAATGTTCTCTAAATCAATTTTGATACCAAAATGAAAATTATGATTATTATTATTATTATTTAATGAAGTGACATTTTCAACACAAGCTAATAGTACTTTTCTTAGCAGTTCTTCTAACTCTTAAGATCATTTTAAAACTGTGCTGGAAAGGCCATTTATTATTTTTTTGTATTAATACTTCCTCAAATGAGTATGAGTATTTTTTTAGTATAGATTAGAATCTGATTTTAGACACTTTTGACAACCCTGTAATAAACAAAATGTTTAGTAATATATTTTAGGCTTAGTAACTACTTCAGTAACGAGTTAGGTTTAAGTAGTAACCAAGCCTGAAGCATTCTTTATAAAACATTTGTTCATTATGAATTAATTCTTAATTAATGCTTTATTAAGGCTAGTTTTAATGTTTTGTTGGGATATTTTTCGTTCGCCTCACATACATTTGAAGTCCAAAATATTTACTCTTATTGAATTTTTCATAAAGCTGTGAATCATGCTTAAAATCCATGCCAGTCAATTTAAGTCATAAAATATTGTAGAAAAAGTCAGTTACAAACATGCATTGATCAAAGATAACATGTTCATCTCAAATACAGAGCAGATAAAACCACCACAGCAGATACAATGACCACACATACAACACAAGGGATTCACATCTCAAAACTAGAAAGAAATGAAACCACTGTGTTCAAAAATACCAAAGCTTTAATCATGCAGAAGGTTTTTTTTCTTTTCACCAGACGCTGCTGCTGTGGACTCGCTATAGAAGTAACTTATGCTAAATGAAAAGCATTGGCATTGATATAATGACTAGTTTGAGCTCAATACAGGCAATCATCTGTGGCTGTCTATCTGCAGTCTATCTGTTTCCTTTCTTAGACAAAGGAACAGTGACTAAACCAGAGGCAGTTCAATAAATGTGTTTCTCCCGTGGAACTCCAACGTTTCACACCAACAGCACCTTCGATACTGCTGGCTTTGTATAGCTAACATTAAAAGAATATGGTAAGGAAAAAGCACTCAACCACAACTAAGACAGGACTAAACCAGGACTAAACCAGGACTGAACCAGGACTAAACCAGGACTGAACCAGGACTAAACCAGGACTAAACCAGGACTGAACCAGGACTGAACCAGGACTAAACCAGGACTGAACCAGGACTAAACCAGAACTAAACCAGGACTAAACCAGGACTAAACTAGGACTGAACCGGGACTAAACCAGAACTAAACCAGGACTGAACCAGGACTAAACTAGGACTGAACCAGGACTAAACCAGAACTAAACCAGGACTGAACCAGGACTAAACCAGAACTAAACCAGGACTGAACCAGGACTAAACTAGGACTGAACCAGGACTAAACTAGGACTGAACCAGGACTGAACCAGGACTAAACCAGAACTAAACCAGGACTAAACCAGAACTAAACCAGGACTACGCTGCATCTGCACAACCAGGGCTAAATCAGGTGTTGTACAGTTTTACTTTAAACCAGGGCTAAATCAGGTTTTGTGCAGTTTTACTTTAAACCAGGGCTAAATCAGGTTTTGTACAGTTTTACTTTAAACCAGGGCTAAATCAAATCCTAACCAATGACAACCAGGACTAGGTGAGTATTAAAACTACAGATGGGTTGAGACTAAAGGAGTTCTAAATCAGGACTAAACCAGGCCGACACAAGACAAATTTAAGAATGACTAAGTGTAAATTGGCACAAAACTATGACTAAAAAAAGTCTAAACCATGACCTTGATTTAACAAGAACTAAGCCAGGAGTGAGAACCAAAATAATATAACTACTTCAAGACTCAGGTCAAAAATAAACTCCTCAAAGTTTATTTAAGTTGTTGTAATGTCACGTTGGATCTTTTCTTGTTTAATCAATATTATGTTCAGGAATAGGAAAGAAAACAAGTTAACATAAATACATACAACACAATTAAATCATGACTGCCCCTCTGGTTCACACACCCCTTTTTGAAAACCCTTTGTAACAGACCCACTGTAATAGACTCACACTATAGATCCCTTTAGGAGGAGTGGCATTTGTTTTAAAGGACCTCGGGAGATGTGTATTGTGCCACAGCCAACCACACATCTACTCTACCTCAGGAAGAGAGAGAGACAGCGAGAGAGAGAGAGAGAGAGAGAGAGAGAGAGAGAGAGAGAGAGCAAGAACGAAAGAGGAAGGAGAGAGTGAGGGAGGGAAGGAGAGAGTGAGGGAGGGAAGGAGGGAGGGAGCGGAGGAGAGGAGCTTTGTACAGACAAGCCAGAAGAAAAACAAATCAAGTGCCATAAGCCTCTTGAAATGAGCCAGTTGAGGTGTGAAAAGGAAAAGCCATGTTGAACAAAAGACCAGGGGGAGGAGAGTGAGAGAGAGAGGGGGGGACATTCTCCGGAGAGAGTTGAGAGAAGAGTCCGCTTACTTGCTTTTTCTTTTTCTTTTTTTTTTTTTGGGTGCGAGTTGCTAGTGGAGTTGTGACTGGATAACAACGACACAAAAGAGGAGAGAGGAAAGAGGACGCGGGTTCCAAAGAGAAGTGCGGAGGGTCCTTGAGCCATGGAGGCGAGGAAGCATCGCTTTAGGAAAGGGAGGAGTGCCACCTTCAGCATCGACGGGTTCAACATCACTATCGGTAAGAGTCTGTGGAGTTTCGGGTGCGCGCGAGGAGAGCGAGGAGAGCGAGGAGAGCGAGGAGCCTCAACAGCTGCATCTCAAACCACTGCACGGCGCTGCCCTTTCGAGCGCCGCGTGGGGTTGAAGTTGATTCTTGTTCCATATAATGTAAGTCGTCCATGGAAACAGGGGAAGAGGCAAGGCAAAAAGGGCACAACAGACACACCGCACAGTGCACAATTCGCACGCAAAGTGAGCGAAAGCGCTTTGCAGAACAAGAAGCGTGCGTTAGCGTTGCAAATGTCAATGAACGTGCGAAAGAAGCGAGATTGATTTTAAGCAGGGAGCGTTTGTTTCTCATTCAGAGTGGAGCGTGCTGTGACGTCACCGGGATTAGCCCCATTGTCTTGACAACCAAAGTGTTGATGAACTTATGTGGCACTTTTCGAATGCGTGTGTTTTGTGCGGCGCTCGGGAGAAGAGGAAAGTCAAAAGGGTATGATGAAGGAGAGGGGGAGAGGAAGAGAGGAAGAGAGGAAGAGAGGAAGAGAGGGGAGTGAGAGGTGTGAGAAGTGGGTTAGAAAATAGAAACGCTTTTGAATGAGGCGGCGGAGGATTCAGAGGAAGTCTGTCAAGTTGTTATCCGGCTTTAAGTTTCAGCTGAGTTGAGGAATAGTTCAAACTGGATCAAACTTAATCACATTTGAATAAACACCTTGCTATTATGTTATTTTGAGCTTATTCGGTGAAAGCCTGAAAGCCTGTGTGTCGAATATAGAGTTGTGGTTATGTAACGTTCTATTATGTGCATTGATAGTGCTTAGATATTTTTAGAATGAACTTAAATACATACTACATACATATAAACTGGGCACATCAGATTGTTGTGTGAGAGCGTGTTTAGTTTAAAGGCGCTCCATGTCACTTTTCAGGCTGAATCCGTCTTGCATTTATTCAATTACAAGTGTTTTTAAGGCCAAAAATAGCTTGGAGTGGGCTCGCCTCGTCGCAGAGCTGACCCGGAGCTTGGCCCGGTGCGCCTGCTTGTCTCTCCATCAATAAGTCTAATGTCATATGGTGAAACATTCCAACCAAATCAATGACATTACTATGAAGATCAGCGCGGGCGGTCCCTCCCCACGAAAAATTACATTACATTTCAATTCATCTTTGTCGTCGTTGTAGAGGAACAACTACACGTACTTGTCTAATCAATCAGATCACGCACTTTCTATCATTCAAACATTCATTTCTGTCAGTTCAGTTCAATAATGTCCATGCTTTAATGTAATAGTATTACTTTATAACATTACTTATCCTTAACAAAGCATAAACAAAGAGTTAAAATCCATAATGAAAATATACAGTAGTTTATCAAGAATGATTCAGGTTTAGTAACTGTTTAAGTAAGTTATGAAGTATAAATTGACTAGATACTAAGCCTGAATCACTCTTAACACACACTTTGTTCATTATGAAGTCTTTGTTTATGCTCTAATAAGGCTATTAAAAGTAGTTATAGTGTTACAAAGTTCAGGAGTGCACCTTTAAGCATGTCTGACACTCTTTTATCCACTGCTGCTTCATACACATAGTAATACTTAAACCAACGAGGTAATCGGAACCCAGAAATAACAAAATTGGCACGAGTCCATCTTAATCTTAGGTGAGAGTAAAGTGTAATCGGCCTGTTGCCATGGTGCCTGGTGTGGTGCCCCAGGAGACACCAAACAGCTGCTCGGCGTCACCACAGCCAAAACCACTGCAGGAGTTGAGTCTTAAAGGCCTGTATTAACTCAAATTTCACTGTCTAATAGATGACAATAGACTTTATGAATGATAATGTAAAGGTCATTTGACATAAACAGCCAGGTTTACTTTTTAGAGTATAGATTAAACTGCAGTAACTTTCTATGGCAAATATCTGTGGGTTTTCTTTTTGGATTTGGTCTGACATCGTCTCAAAGTCTTTAACGTGTATGTTTGATTCATTTTTTTATTTCTATATTTTAGGACTGTGGTTCTCAACTACTTCTTTTGGAACTCAACTTTGCCCTTTTCATTTAACAGTGACCTACCAGAACTTGTCATGATGTATTAGGCTGTCAAAATACTTTCTAAAAACATTCTCACACTCCACATCTGATCTTGATGTCATTTTTCAGAGCATTTTTTAACCACTTCCTCCATGACTTAAATCATGCAAGCGAGCGTCCCACTTTTGTAACTGCCCAACAAGTCGAGGCTTAATGCTGCGGTCCAGGCAACAAGAGGTTTGCTTATTTCTCACGAGAACATTACGAGTTCTGATCCAGCTGAACTACACTTTATACATCGTATTTATGTTTTATTGCACTTTTCTGTATAGCACTTTGGGCCATTTTTGCCATTGTTGTAATATGTCACTGTTTATTGGGGCTGATTATTGCCTCATGATACTCAGAGCTTGTCCTGCTACTTGGGTATCGCTTAAACTCGTGTTAAATGTTTACAAAAATGATGGTGTGATTATGTAGGGTAAAAAAATGCATCGTCTATCACGATGACTTAATCAAATAAGTCACTTTTTCAGCTCAACAGCTCCTCAAAGCAGCGATAAGCACACAAGCGTACAACTAAGTACATGAACATGATTTAAATGTGGCACAATTCACATCTCTTTATCAATACTTTTTACTATTTATCTCGTATGTGAAGTCCCTCGACCATCTTCAGCGGTTTGAGCCCCGTTCCAGGGCATTTTTACAGGAGTTGGGAAAAAATGTGTTAGTTCATAAAAAGCCAAATATACATAGAGCCAGCAAAATATGTGTGCGTGCATGTGTGGCAGAGCAATGACATGGAGACGAGCAGGTGACGAGCAGCAGACACGCTGCATAGTGCATGTTTTAACGTGAGCAGACCTGGTGTCAAAAAGTGATTTATTTTTAAACCGTGGGCTGCGGTGTGGTCGCCGTGGGCAGCCTCTGCACGCTGCACTTCTTATAACCAATATTTTCATGAGGAGGCATCTTTTTCAGCTCAAATGTGATGGTTTCCTTTGGGGGGACTGAACGCGGAAGGTAAAGTAAAGCAAGACAAATTGGAAATACATGTCAGTAAAGATTTTTGCTGTGACTGAATAAGGTTGAGTTGAAATATATTCACTGGCTGTGAGAAGACGTGTGTGAGGAAAGCTCTTTATGCCACTGGCCTTGAACACCGAGCACACGCGCTGCAAATGAGACACAAGCGTTCATACTTTTCTGATAACCAGATGTGCAATTCTTTGTGTACTAAAATATTGCAGAAACTTCTATCGAAAATACAGATTTATTCATCGTTATTCATTGTTTGATGAATGAATGGTTGCGTTTGGGCCGGACCGATAATATCTATTATGGACACTTACATTGTTTTAAAGCTTGGACTCTCTAATCTAATCTACTTCATGCTAAAGTGTTACTGTATGTTCATTCCTCTGTCTCCTGCTCTGCTCATAAGAATATCAGAACTGTATATCAGAATTGTATATCAGTTTCAAAATCAACCTCGATTTCACAATTTTGCATTTTTCATTTACAATGAATTGATTTCATTCACTTTATTGTCCAGCCCTACCTTGATTGGGCTGTACCATTTGCCACAGTACATCAAATGGAGATGGATTTATGGTGATTGAAGGATTACATGCAACTAAAAATATTCATGTACGACCGTTACGAAATTGAAATATGAAATATTAAAAAAAAGTTTTACTTATAATTTATCTTCTACCTTATTTGTTACTCACTGTGATTGCTTTAAAGATGCACTTATGTTTCTGATGGTGGTACGTCTGCCGACCTATTGATGTCAACACTGCATCTGGAGGATGAAATCTGTATGTTCACTCTAGGCTGTGTCAAAAAGTCTCAAAACAAAGGATCCCTCTTCTGTAACATTCCTCTCACGAAGATAAGTTTAATGCCAAACTGTGGAACATTCCAGGCAAAGCAACAATATGGTTTGTCTTTTTGTCACATAGATTTAGATTATTCTTAAAAACAATAGCCAATGATAATAGTTTACATACTGTATACCTGTTGTAAACTTGAATAATAAAATCAAGAAAACTATAACCAGGTTCTTACATTACATTAAAGTGAAAATGGTGCGTTCAAGTAAAATCACAATACTCTGAAATGCTAAAATTGAGCTTGAGAAAAGGTCAAAATTCTATTGAAAAGTTTGCTATTTAAATTTCACACCTGCTTTATGGTGAATATCTGGACTTTTAAATATAAACACTGTCTTTATTTGTTCTCTTAATTGTGTAAATGTTTTTTTATGATTTGTGTGCTGTCATATTTTTCACTTTACCCCAGGTTCCCCTTGAAAAAGTGCATTCTCAGTGGATTCTCACCTGGTTAAATAAAGGCTAATTCAATAAAAATACAATTACTGGGCCTATTCACATGAAACAAAAAACAGACATCTTTTCGGCCAGTATAAATAAACTAAAGTTCACAATTATTTTCTTCACAATAGCTTTCGAAAGCAGTCAGTTGAAAGGACTTTGACACGTCTATGGAGCCAGTTCAAGACAAATAATAATACGTTTCAACAAGTTTGGACCATAAGTTAGGATATTTCTGTCAAAAATGGTACAACTCTGAATTCACAATATGACATTGTCCAATTAGAACTTGATCCATTGGTCTGTCAGTTCCTAAAACCCATTTGCTTTCTCATCATTTTCACATCTCTTGCGACCTGCTGATGCCTCCATTTGTTGTGACACCAACATCTTCTATTGTCCACCGTCTCATCGATGCAACCTGCATGCAATCGGCAATAAAAGGCAACAAGAACAATCAAATTCAAAGCAGGAAGCCCTTAACTTTACCACATATTCCAGAAACGTTAAAAGCGTCCTTAACCCTTTTTACAACCCCACACGAGCGGCAGCCATCGCATTTTCCGCTCTCATGGCCACATCATTTTTATACCACCATCAACAACAACACGTGGCTGCAGATGCGGTCGCCATGGAAACCCCCAAGTGTCACAATCAATGGCTTGACGCTGCGCCCGGGTTTTTCTCCCATCGCCTCCTCTGAAGCGTGACTCCAGCGCTCGAGCCGCTCATTGACCTCGCTGGACTCCTTGTGTTCGCTTGTTTATTAGACGCTCACTGTAGAAAGACGAGCAGCTCTGGCTCTGCTTCCCACGCGCACAGATGTCTGGTCACGTCAAGGTCTCCGGCTGCAGGGTGTGTTGTTGTTGTTGTTGTGGTGGTGGTGTGGTAGTCGGTGTTCTGAATAGGAACGCCAGGATTAATCTGTAATAAAGCTGTAATAATTGATGAATCAGGTCACAATACACTGCCTGTCCGAAAATGAAGCCGCAGCGGCCTCTAGTTTTGATTACAGCACTCGTTTGCTGTTTAATAAGCTTATTCAGTGTCAAAAGATGCATCTATTTTATTAACTAAGATGGTGTATTGATGATGTGAGAGAGTGACCACTGCACAAAGAGAGTGACCACTGCACAAAGAGAGTGACCACTGCACAAAGAGAGTGACCACTGCACAAAGAGAGTGACCACTGCACAAAGAGAGTGACCACTGCACAAAGAGAGGGACAACTGCACAAAGAGAGTGACAACTGCACAAAGAGAGTGACCACTGCACAAAGAGAGTGACCACAGCACAAAGAGAGTGACCACTGCACAAAGAGAGTGACCACTGCACAAAGAGAGTGACCACTGCACAAAGAGAGGGACCACTGCACAAAGAGAGTGACCACTGCACAAAGCCTTCTGCAGCTCAAACACTCTCACTGGGGCTCAGATCTGTAGTACATTTGTTTCTGCTTCTCATTAGATGTTTTCTCTGCTCGATGCCAATGATTTGACCCTTCGCAAACACACTGACATCGTTCCCATGACCACGGGATTTGTCTTTCCACGTGGTTGTTTCAGAAATGAGAAGCCGCTCACTGCATCTGTCAGTTAAATACTGTGTTGCAGCTGAATCACCCATGAAGCAGTTATCCAAAAGGAGGCTTGGACCTGCTGTATTTGTTTAGGTAAATCCTAGCATCAACAGGCAGTGTAGTAATTGTCCGAATAGAAGTAAATGTGAGAATTTCAGATGCAAAAATGTGTAATTTCAATTAAATTTGTTCTTCAAAAAAGCAAACCCAAATGTCAAGTGCTTTTGCTGTTTACATCACATTCACTTTATCGTTTGAAGTTGATTTAATTGCTGGTCACACTAGAGGTATTAGGCAACAGTTTTATAATAACCATGCCATAATTAGCCTTAACGAAGCATGAAAAAAGACAGTGGTTGAGTGGTTAAGGCACAGCACACATATGCCGGCCGGCTGAATAAAAGTAAAACATGTTTCTGTTATGTTGTAGGGTTGTCAAAAAGCGGGTATTGTTCTGTACTAAAACTGTAGTAGAAAAAGCTTCAGTTGTAGTCATCTGGACTCAGTTTGAAAAAATAGACGTTTCGGCTCTCATCCAAGAGTCATTGTCAATAGAAGAATTTAGATCGAGAACTCCGATATTAATACTGTTCTGTGGTAAGACCCACCCATTGGGCGGAGCCTTCCTGAAGTAGAAAGAGTTGTTTGTTTCAACAGAAACTCCCCCCTTGTATCTACCGAGCTAGCCTATTCAGAATCTTAATGGGCTATTAGAAACCTCTTTGTCTTTGTGAGACCCTGGCTCAACCACCCTGAGTACCTGATTAGCATCCGAATGTCCTTGTCCTGGTCCTCTACCTTTCCAGGGGTTCAGTAACCCATTATAAATAACAGGAAGATTAAACCTTAGCCCTCCATTTCTGTTTAAAGAAGGTCTTTCTTTTTTAACAAAAATAGCTTCCTTGACTCCTTTTTCAAACCATCTTTTTTGAGATGCCCTCTCAGCCTGTGGTTACCCCGCTTGGGCCCTCAACAGAGTGAAGAGAACCAAAAAGCAGGACAAAAGGGAAACTGAACAGAGAAGGAAGGGTGTTTCTATCCCTTATGTGTCTGGCCTGTCGGAAAAACTGCAGAGAATTTTTAGACAACACGAAGTCCCTGTTTATTTTAAACCAGGAAACACTTTAAGACAAAAACTGGTTCACCCAAAGGACAAGTTGCCGACTCAAAAACAGAGCAATGTAGTTTATTCGATCCAATGCAGTGAAGAAAGCTGTAAAGAACGGTACATAGGTGAGACAAAACAGCCTCTACACAAGAGGCTTTAACAGCACAGAAGAAATACAAGTTCAGGACCACAGAGTGCCGTGCATCTCCATCTTGAAGCCTCTAATCACTCGTTTGAAGACGGTGAGGTGAAGGTTTTAAGCAGGGAGAAAAGATGGTTTGAAAGAGGAGTCAAGGAAGCTATTTTTGTTAAAAAAGAAAGACCTTCTTTAAACAGAAATGGAGGGCTAAGGTTTAATCTTCCTGTTATTTATAATGGGTTACTGAACCCCTGGAAAGGTAGAGGACATTCAGATGCTAATCAGGTACTCAGGGTGGTTGAGCCAGGGTCTCACAAAGACAAAGAGGTTTTAACAGCCCATTAAGATTCTGAATAGGCTAGCTCGGTAGATACAAGGGGGGAGTTTCTGTTGAAACAAACAACTCTTTCTACTTCAGGAAGGCTCCTCCCAATGGGCGGGTCTTACCACAGAACAGTAGTAATATCGGAGTTCTCGATCTAAATTCTTTTATTGACAATGACTCTTGGATGAGAGTCGAAACGTCTATTTTTTCAAACTGAGTCCAGATGACTACAACTGAAGCTTTTTCTACTATGGAACACGCCTGGACGAATGAGGGATTACACCGACATGTACTAAAACTGACATAAAAAATACTAATTTGATTTAAAAAGCAAACAAACAAACGAAAACGCAAAGAGACTTTCAGCAAATGGAGGAAGTTCTGCAATTTATTTAAAGCTGTAGAGCAACAGAAGCATTTTGTGTTTGTCTGTGTGTTTCCTTTTCTTCATTGTTCTCATAACATCACAATCAAACAGAAAGAATGATTTGACGTCTTTTGTTTGATGAATACAATTTCTTTTCATCATTGGCTATTTCTAACTCTTTTGTGGTTGTTATTCTTTCAAAATCGATTTTAGATGGACAATACTGACCGTGTGAATGGCCCCTCCTCCTCTCTTGACCAAAATCATGTTACTGTAATAATTTGCCTAATTTATGTGGCGATATCGAGCGAGCGAAACCGCATGGAAATGTGACCCTCGCCAAATGATAATTGCTTGTAGGTTTTCTAAGTGGTGCCAGTTCAGAGGCAGTTAATTGTGTTCATTGGCGTCTGTTTCCCCTTTGCGTGCAGAGTATCGAACCAATTACACAGATGCATATACCCCACAAGCCTACATGATATTTGTCTAGCTTTGCAGTTTGAATTGCCACATATTTTCTTAAATGTTAGCTTTGTGAACATAAAAAAACAAGACTCACGCTCTCTGAAACATATACTGTAGGTTTACGCTGTATAATTAGACTCCATTGGGAAAAGAGTAGAAAAATATGGTTGATCCTGAGACAGAGCTCTGGACAGTTACAAGTAAATTCAAGCACAAATAAACTATTACCGGTATTGTTATTTTGGAGAAACATTTTCCTACCGTTTTCTGAAAAAGTGTATTGTTCGATAACAGGTATTCTATTGTATAATTACTAGAATAAAAATAGAACGGCAAAAGGCTGTAGTCGACTTTTTGACACATAAATGTATTTATGTATTTGACAGGGACAATGCATCGTACATAGTTACAAAACAAAGCTTGCAGCCGATGTGATGAGATAAGATAATCCTTTATTGTTCACACATGGGGAAATTTCATTGTTGCAACGCAGGTAGATACAGAGGAAAAGGACAGATAACTTATAGGAAGTTTAAAAACACTCTTAATAGAAGAACTCTTATAAACAAAACTCTTATAAACAAAAACTCCTATAGACAAAACCTCTCATTTCCTAGTAAGGAATGGAGGGGAAACATAAATAAAAATAAAAATAAAATGAAAAACAGCTAGCGTAAGACAAGATAATACTAATGCATTCAAAGTTTATAGCCAGCGCTAATTTTCAACTCCTGTCCCTGTTTGGGCATTTCTAAATCCCCCACAGATATAAAACACATTAAAACACATTTCCATTATTGTACATAAATCAGAGATAACTCATTCTTCTTCACTCGTACACGTCACACATGCATTGTCACTTATGCACGTTCATAACACTTACAGGTGGGGACAGTTTTGATTTTCTTTCTTTCAGCCCTTCAGTCTGGAGCTGAACATATTTACTTCCGAGATGCACTTTACTTCAGGGGGTAATGAATTCCAGAGTTTACAGCTCTTAAAGGAGAAGGATGATGACGTCTAAAAATTGGTCTAAAATTGTCCAATTTCAAGTTACATCTTCCCCATTTTGTTACGTCAATTATAATGTTGGTCCAGTTCTTGATCATCGGCGCAGTTCTGGAAAAGCAACTATTTATAGAGAAACATTCTAGGAAACTGTAAAGAAAGTGTATTTATATGTAAAAGGTCAATTGAAATACATGATTCACTGACAATTCTTCAGCTAACTCATTTTATGACATCTGTTTTCTGCTGTTGTTCCATATCAATCCTTATAATCTGAGTAAATAAAATAATTAGTTCACAAAAAAGAAATGTATTTAAAACCAGCGACTGATTAATCATCTATAATAATACACAGCAGTGCTACTAAAGAAGTAAGTCTTCATTAACCTCCTTCACTTTTCTCCCCGAGAGTCAAGGTGTTGACACGTCGGGCCTCATTAGCTCTTATTTACACATACATTCACTGCATGTATTTGTGCTTCTCCCAAAAGTCTATCAGCGAGTTGTTCATTTGTGGACGTGTGAGAAATGCAATTTATTGAGATTATTTCACTTGATTTAAGATGAACAAACGTGATTAGCCGCACTATGCTTGTGGTTGTTTTGCAGATGACATCACAGCGTTCTGGATTTCAGCAGCGAGTTGCAAAAACACATGAGAGTCAATGGTGAATCATGAAATTCTCTCCTGTAGCAGCTTAAATGAAATGTGAAAGACGTGCTGCAGTCGGACTCTGCGATTGTTTAGTTTGTGTCCGATCTACTTCTATAAAGTTGTAGAAAACCAGTTAAACAACAGCAACACTGCTACTGCGCTCACATTATCACTGATACGGACACACACTGGAAATGATTAGCTCTCTCCTTAAGTTGTGTGTTGAGGAAATAATAGTTGTTTTCCCCTTACCATTAGTAAAAAAGCTGGCTAAGCTCTGCACATTCAGACAAACAAACTACTTTCAGTATAAATTTAGTTTGAGCAAATGTAAGTGAAGAAATACATACTCAGTCAGAATATGGTCGAGCATTTTGTCATTATGTTATATTACCTTGTTGGAGTAATGTTTGAATTGAAGTTAAAGTACATATGACAGGTTGGATTAAATGTAGTAAATGTAGCGAACAAAATTATAGTTGTTATTGGGTAAGTTGATATTTAATTTTATGATATTTCTTCCTGGTTGTACATGAACAGCAGATGTGACATGGCTAATGCAAGAGTGTCAGGTCCTGAGGGACGGTCTACTGTGATTGCTTGTTCAAAGTAAAAGTAAAGTAAAGTAAAGTAAAGGGTAATGGGTAAGATTAGGAATGGGTTAGAGTAAAGGGAAATGTTCTTATGGTTTAGCATAAACAAGGGCCAAATATATAATAATATGCACATTTTGTAAGGTGGAAACACAGTAATAGACAGAGGAACTCAGCACTTCTTTCAGTGATTTCCAACTAATTTAATTTTTCTTCACAAAAGGTAAATTTACTGATGTAAAACTGATGAATATTTACGTTGTGTACAATACCACCAAACAAAACAAAACAATATTTAGAAAAACACGTCATATGCACTGTAAGGGACAAAATGATCAAGTTGTTTTTGAAACGTGATTTCAATTTGAAATTACAATTATGTCTATTTGTATGTGAAACTATATTTTAGGGTCAATTGCATGTGAGAAACACACGGAAATCATTTATGGCGAGGGGCCTTGAATCATTTTTTATCTCTCCCTCAGATATAATGCAGCTTTATTTCACAATGACATTTAATACCCGTCTCCATGGCGACGCAGTGTTTACCATCCACCACAAGCCAGATTCACTCCTCAACCTGACATTTCTGCAACTACAGCTCTGAATTAGCACATACAACGCATTTTGTTATTACTGGTACATTTCCAGCTCTACAAAATCACCCCTGATGTGCCAAACTACTCGTCCTGCAATGCTTGAATAAAAGAGCCAAATACGTCACAAAAAAACTTTAATTTTCCTTATATAGTCTGCCACAGGAAACAGGATTAAAGTAAAGGATATTTGCATTCACCTACATACATTTTTTACTGCAGCTGTGTACTAATACTACTTGTCTTGACAGATGCTATTTGTCTACAAGTTCAATCTTTGTGTACTTTTAAGATTCTAAAGTCAAGCCTGTATTTGTCCCTTGAGTGTTTCGAACTCTGTTGCCTCCTTCAGAAGTGTCAGTGATGTTGCAGTGAGGAAAGATGGTACTTCCTTCTGTAGTTGTCAGCAATGGTGGACTAGACCTGGTGTTGTTCCCCTTGTCGCTTAATGGCTTGTGTCAATTAACACCACTTGAAGAAGGTGAAATGTGATGACTTAATCAACTTGTGGTGTGCCCCAAGGGTCGATCCTGGGATCTCTTCTATTCAACCTATACATGTTGCTGTTAGGTCAGTTGATGTGGTGTGCCCCACTGTTAGGTCAGTTGATGTGGTGTGCCCCACTGTTAGGTCAGTTGATGTGGTGTGCCCCACTGTTAGGTCAGGTGTGCCCCACTGTTAGGTCAGTTGATGTGGTGTGCCCCACTGTTAGGTCAGTTGATGTGGTGTGCCCCACTGTTAGGTCAGGTGTGCCCCACTGTTAGGTCAGTTGATGTGGTGTGCCCCACTGTTAGGTCAGTTGATGTGGTGTGCCCCACTGTTAGGTCAGTTGATGTGGTGTGTCACGTCACGACTCAGATCTATGTCTCGCTGACGGCAGGTGAATATGGACCAGTGGATTTGTCATTGCAGCCAACAGATCAGTGTCTGGATGCAAAATAATTTGCTCCAGCTAAACTCTGACTTTTTAAGTGGCTCACAATACCAAAGAAAACGTGTTAGTAGTATTGTAGAAAAATACTCAGATACTCAAATACTTTTTTTGCAAACACGATGTAGAAAAAGATTCAGTTGTAGTCATCTGGACTCTATTTTTTTGCCAAAACGAAAGTACCATTAATATCTTACTCTGAAACCTACAAATCAAGTTAGACATTAAGTAACATTGGACCCAGAGATGAACTTCAACAGCCATATAAAATCAATAACATCAACAGCGTCTTACCATTTAAAAACATTACCAGAATCAACTCCAGTAGACTGGATTACTGGTACAAATGAGCTGCAGTACATCCAGAACGCTGCTGCTCGGGTCCTGACTAGAACCAGGAAGTACGACCACATTAGTCCTGTTCTCAGGTCTCTGCACTGGCTCCTGTGGCTCAGAGAATAGACTTTAAAGCAGCTCTGCTTGTGTTCAAGCCTAGCACCACAGTACATGTCAGACAAGTTAGTGCCATAGGATCCTTAGCGAACTCTAAGAACCTCAGGGACCGGACTCCTGCTGGTGCCAGAGTCAGGACTAAACATGGGGAATCTGCATTTCAACAAATGCTCAACTCTGAACAGCATTCCTAAGGTTGTGAGACAGGCCTCTGTTCTGACAATGTTGAAGTCTAAGCAAAATAATTGCCTTTTTAGACCTTTTTATTACTGGGGGAATTTTATCTGCATTTATACTACCATATTTTCCGGATTATAAGCACCTTTTTTCATAGTTTGGCCGGGGTGCGACTTATGCTCAGGAGCAACTTATATGTGATATTAGTCGTTATTTTCACACTGACAACCACAAGAGGGCGCTCTAGGCTCTAAGCGACGCAGAAGAAGAATCTGCACTTCCTCTTCCTCTGGAGTTTGTGGAGTTGTTAAGAAGTGACACAGAGGAAGAAGAATTCAGTGGATTTAGTGATTTGGGGTAAAACTGATGCTTTGGTAAACTTGTTAGCATGTTCTTTATGCTATAGTTATCTGAATAACTGTTAATATGTTACGTTAACATACCAGACACTTTTTCTGTCTGTGCCTCATGTAGCTGAAGGTGTTAGCGTTAGCATACGTCATGTAGCTGAAGGTGTTAGCGTTAGCATACGTACACCTATTCACTATGTTCTCTCATCTGTTATTATTTTAAACTGCATTTCAAGATGAAATGTCTGTTCTTGGTCTTGGATTTCATCAAATACATTTCCCCCAAAAATACTTATACTCCAGTGCGACTTATACATGTTTTTTTCTTCTCTATTATGCATTTTTTGACTGATGCGATTTATACTCCGGAGCGACTTATAATGTGGAAAATGTGGTATTTTAAAATACATTTTATTGTAACTATTTTTGCTTTAATTCTTTGTATTGTGAGTTATTTTGTACTTGTTTTAAATGTGTTTATGGCTGTAAAGCACTTATGTTTTGTATGAATGTTGCTCTACAAATAAATCTTGATTGCTTGATAGTTTAGGAAGGGGTCTGATTTTCTTCAGTCCAGGCTCTCATTGGGCCCATGTAGATTTATATTTTAAATGGCATTATTGTATCATCTTGCAAAGTTTTTTTTTTTTTTCCAAGGGACTGCACTCAAAATTAGAGCTCACAGAATTATTAATACTGGTGCATGTTTACTTCTTGTGCCTGCTCAAGTTCAAAAGCAATAATATTATTGCCTTTGAGTCATACAGTGCTTTTTTTTAACACTTTGCTTCACGTTGCTCCATTCATTCACCCCACACCATGAACATGTCAAACTGGGCAAAAAAAGATGCATAGACAGTGTTGCTGTTGTAACAAATGAATTCACTTGAAAGAAAGGTAAACTAATAGAGTTGCCACAAATTCACAGAGAGAGTCTAACAGGGAAGTGGTTATTCACATCTAGATCTTCTAGCTCAGTGGTAAAATCGCTATTTCCTTCACAAAGTTGGGAAGTTTATTTGCACCTTCCACTTCATAAATTAAAACATTGTAAATTTGTATTACACTAAGTCATCAAAATGTATTCTTTTTTACCATTCTTTGCGTAACAGTGTTTTTCACACCTGCTTTAAGCTTTTGCACATTGACATTACCACAAAGAAACTTTAACACGACAGACTTCACAGCTAATATGCAAATAGTGAGTGAATGAGAAATGAATGTCGACAGAACATGCTCCAGCCCAGTGAAGGTCAAACTCTTATCTGCCGCGCTGCTGCTATTCAAACACCGTCCCAGATGGAAAAATCCAATTTCAACTCACATATTCAGTTTGGACCTCATGCCAAAAGCTGGATTAGTAAAGGTCCAAAATCTGGAACCTCTTAATTCAATATTAAACAATTTTAAGTCCCAAGAGAATCAAAATAATACAAACAATGGTAAATAAGTACAACTGTGTTTTGTTTTTGCTTTATTTTTGCTTTATTTTCTTGTTTAAAATTGTAATAATATTCCATTTATTTGCCTGGAATTTTCAGCAGTTTGGCATTTAATTTATCCATCTCCATGGAGACAAGCAGATGATGCTACAGGTCAGATCTTTGGAGAAATAACCCCTTTCACAGTAGAAATGCATGTTTTTCAATGTAAAGATTTGAGCAATACAAAACTCATGTTATTATATAAAATAAAATAAATAAAAGTTTGGAACACTCATGGACAGGCCATGTGACTTAGTTGTGGTCGCCATGTTGACCACGTCACCACATGCTGTTGCCTATCGCTGCTGTCATGAAGAACAGTGCATAAAATTGAACATGAAAAGGGATTTTGTGGGTTTTGATCCTTTTCTACAGAAGCTTTTCTACACCTTCCCCCGTTTAGTTAAGTCTGCTCTTCCTCGTCCACAAACCCTCAAGACTTTGTGTCTGATCCTGAAATATAAAATATTACACCCGGGCAGTTGGAAATTAGGCTTGTTGAAAGTAGGCTAATGTTTATTAGCATGTAGCCACATGCTGTCAGTTACAATAGGGCTGTGCAATTAATCACATTTCAGTAACAATCAGGATTATTGCTTTAATTGAGTTAAAAATAATAGTAATAATAATTAAGTCATCAAGATTATTCACGTTCAATGCACACGTGTTTCCTTGAGTGCAGAGGTTCACATGCACCATCTTCTCTCTGAGCAAATAATTATTCAACAATTATGATTTTATTTTTTGTTTAGCTGGCCTAAGTTACAATAATGATACAGTATTGTATCATTTTTTTTATAGGGAGTGTCTGCAGAGCCAAAACTGCCATGTTATTTTTGTGCCGGCCGCACGCCGGGTTAAGGTTAGGGTTAAGGTTAGGGTTAGGGTTAGGGTTAAGTAAGTAAGTAAATAATAACATTTTATTCATATAGCACCTTTCACAGACAGAAGTCACAAAGTGCTTCACAAAACACAGAATGAAACAATAAAAACACAAAAAACTTACAGTGAACAATACATATACAATAATATGCAGTCAAATCAGTCCCTAAAACAAGTGCATTTAAAAGGCTTTACTAAATAAAAAGGTTTTAAGCTGACCCTTAAAAGCAGTAACTGAGTCTAGTGACCATAGGGGGAGCGGAAGATCGTTCCAGAGTTTGGAGGCAACAGCCTGGAAGGATCTCAAATCAAATCAATTTATTTTTGTAAGGCACAAAATCACAACAACAGTTGCCTCTGAGGGCCACAGGGAGAAATGAATCAACAATGTCTGTGGTGGCGATGGAGTCAGACAATGTCTGTGGTGGCGAGGGACGATGTCCCAGGGTCCTCTGTCCTTAGACTCTCCTTCTCGGCCGGGAAAAACTCCAAAAAAAAACCTCTTTGGGAAAAAAGCGTAGAAACCTGGAGGAGTTCCAGTGAAGGAGAGATCCGACTCTCACAGACGGACAGACGGACACGAGGGAGACTGGAACTGGACCCACTCTTCAGGCAGATGAGGGATCGTCTGAGTCGAGCTGGACCCACTCTTCAGGCAGATGAGGGACCATCTGAGGCGAACTGGACCCACTCTTCAGGCAGATGAGGGACCGACTGAGGCGAACTGGACCCACTCCTCAGGCAGATGAGGGACCGTCTGAGGCGAACTGGACCCACTCTTCAGGCAGATGAGGGACCGTCTGAGGCGAACTGGACCCACTCTTCAGGCAGATGAGGGACCATCTGAGGCGAACTGGACCCACTCTTCAGGCAGATGAGGGACCGTCGGAGGCGAACTGGAGCCACTCTTCAGGCAGATGAGGGACCGTCCACACAGGGCAGGGACCACTTCACCAGGGGAGGGGCATCTGGGTCCACAGGTCCTCAGGAGTGAGAGAAAGAAAAAGAAGGCGGTGAACAGTTTGCAAGTGGAATTAAAAATTAAATATTGTTTGATAGCCTAAGTAGTCAGAAGAAGAGGATAGTGCTCAAGCTGTCATACTTCCCCCAGCATAGTTACTCCTAGGGCAGCGTAGCTAAAGCTGTGGGTTTATATTTCTGTTCCTACCTAGTCTGACCATAAGCGATTTCGAAGAGGAACGTTTTAAGCCTGGACTTAAATGAAGAGACTGTGTCAGCATATTTAACATGGGTCGGGAGCTGATTCCATAACACAGGAGCTTGGTAGCTAAACGCTCTACCTCCTACAGTACTTTTAGAGACTCTTGGCACCACCAGAAGGCCAGCATTCTCTTAATCTTAATCTTAATCTTAATCTTAATCTTAATCTTAATCTAAAAGCATAATCTTGCTGCTGCATTTTGAACCAGTTGAAAGCTTTTTATGGAGCTTTTAGGACACGCTGCAAGCAGGGAGTTACAGTAGTCTAATCTAGTCGTTACAAATGCATGGATAAGTTTTTCGGCATCACTTTTAGGCAGGATTCTTCTGATTTTGGCTCTTGTTGCGCAAATGAAAATAGGCTGTTTTACAAGCTTGATTTATATGAGCTTTAAATGAGAGTTCCTGGTCAAATAAGACTCTAAGATTTCTTACAATAGAACTAGAAGCTACACTGACATTGTCCAGTGTGACTATCTGCTCAGATAGACCGTCTCGTAGATGCTTAGGGCCAAGCACAATGACCTCGTTTTTTTCAGGGTTAAGAAGCAGGTAGTTAAGTGTCATCCAGGTTTTTATCTCCTTCACACAAGTACTAAGTCTGTCTACTTGATCGCTCTGATCAGGTTTCATTGATAAATACAGCTGAGTGTCATCTGCATAGCAGTGGAAGTTAATGCCATGTGACCTGATAATGTTGCCTAATGGCAGCATATAAAGAGTAAACAGAATTGGACCGAGTACCGAACCCTGTGGCACACCGTAAATTACTTTAGAGCATGGTGAGGAGCTCTTGTTTACATTAACAAATTGGTACCTATCAGATAAATACGATTTAAACCAGCTGAGGGCTGTTCCTCCAACACCTACATCACATTCTAACCTCTGCAGTAGAATGTTGTGGTCAATGGTGTCAAACGCTGCGCTGAGGTCCAACAGAACCAGGATTGAGACCAGTCCATCGTCAGCGGCTAATAACAAATCATTTGTGACTTTAACTAGTGCAGTTTCAGTGCTGTGTTGGGCTCTGAACCCTGACTGGAAAACTTCAAATAAGTTATTGTCCTCTAGGTGGCGACAAAGCTGTTTTACTACAACTTTTTCAAGGATTTTAGAGACGAAGGGAAGATTTGAAATAGGTCTGTAGTTTACCAATAGGTCGGGATCTAGATTAGGCTTTTTCAGAAGAGGTTTAATGACTGCATGTTTGAAGGACTGTGGAACATAGCCACTTTCCAGTGAAGTATTTATTATATTAAGAATAGGGTCTATAATTAGGGGAAGAATGTCTTTGAGGAGTCTGCTTGGAATGGGGTCTAGGACACAAGTTGAGCTTTTAGAGGACATAATGGCTGAAGTTATCTCTGCTTGATCGACAGCTGTGAACCTTTCTAAGTTTACAGGTGGATTCATATGGGACGTTAGATTTACAGCTTGGGCTAGTTCAGGGCTAATAGCGGGGGTAATTTCATCTAATTTATCTCTGATTGTTTTTATTTTATTGTTAAAAATAGGAGGAAATCATCAGAGCTGAGTGTAGCTGGGATTGAGGGCTCTACTGCACTGTGACAGTTTGTTAGCCTAGCTACAGTGCTGAAAAGGAATTTAGTGTTACTTTTGTTGACTTCTATTAGATTTGAATAATATCTGGTTTTGGCCTTACGCAGAGCCTGCTTATAGGACAGCAGGCAACTTTTCCATGCTTTTAGGGATTCTTCTGTGTGAGAGCGACAAAATAATCCCTCTAACTTTCTAACTCTTTGTTTATGTGAACGCAGTTCTTGGTTGTACCGTGGGGAGGCGCGCTTTGGCCTAATGACCTTCTGTTTTAACGGCGCTACAACGTCAAGAGCAGACTTCAGAGAATTCATGGTCAAGTCGACAAATTTATCACTTATACTGGGACTAAAACTATTCTCAGCAGGATCACATGACATGTCACTGAGTATTGGCTCTATTATTTCTTTGAATTTTGAGATAGATTTTTCAGATATTGTCCTTTTCATTATAACTTTATTCTGTCTCCTCTGGTCCGAAAACGGGTGCGAGGCACCAGCAACAGTTTCTGGTCCAAGGACCTTAGTGAGCGAGAGGGAGCGTACGGTTTAATCAGATCGCTGATGTACGATCGGACCTGACCATTTAAAGCTCTAAACGTTAAAACAAGAATTTTAAATTGTATGCGGTACGAGACCAGCAGCCAGTGAAGGGCTTTAAGAATGGGTGAAATGTGGGCCCTTCTATTTGTGCGGGTTAAGATCCTCACTGCAGAGTTCTGGACCAGCTGCAGACGAGAGAGTTCCTTCTTGTTAAAGGTGGTATGGACGATTTTTTTCAGCAAATTTTGTATCATATTTCCTCGTGGCGTGGATAAATCATTTGTCCTGCCACGTATCAATCATAAAATGCACCTACCGCTCACCTGCAGCCGCATCAGGCTCGTCCCCACGTTTCCGCGTGCCTAAGCGCATGGATCTATCATAATATAGTTCCCTCAGTGTACGGGGCAAAATGAAGATGGAGAAAGACAGTTCGAGCTGACACAGAAGTGGACAGAAATCTACGGGAGACGAGAGATGCGATGCGCTCCGTTGCGCTAATAAACAAACGCATGTGTGTGTTGTATTAGTCCGCACGGGGGAGTGCGCATGCGCACTTCCATCTGCGTTCTCAAATCGCCGAAAAATCGTCCATACCGCCTTTAAGACAGGAAAACAAACTGTTACAGTAGTCTAAACGTGAAGACACAAAGGCATGAATTATAACTTCCAGGTAGAAAAAACTTCAGTTGTAGTCATCTGGACTCAGTTTGAAAAAATAGACGTTTCGACTCTCATCCAAGAGTCATTGTCAATAAAAGAATTTAGATCGAGAACTCCGATATTAATACTGTTCTGTGGTAAGACCCACCCATTGGGAGGAGCCTTACTGAAGTAGAAGGAGTTGTTTGTTTCAACAGAAACTCCCCCCTTGTATCTACCGAGCTAGCCTATTCAGAATCTTAATGGGCTATTAGAATCCTCTTGGTCTTTGTGAGACCCTGGCTCAACCACCCTGAGTACCTGATTAGCATCTAAATGTCCTTGTCCTGGTCCTCTACCTTTCCAGGGGTTCAGTAACCCATTATAAATAACAGGAAGATTAAACCTTAGCCCTCCATTTCTGTTTAAAGAAGGTCTTTCTTTTTCAACAAAAATAGCTTCCTTGACTCCTCTTTCAAACCATCTTTTCTCCCTGCTTAAAACCTTCACATCACCGTCTTCAAACGAGTGATTAGAGGCTTCAAGATGGAGATGCACGGCGCTCTGAGGTCCTGAACTAGTATTTCTTCTGTGCTGATAAAGCCTCTTGTGTAGAGGCTGTTTCGTCTCACCTATGTAACGTTCTTTACAACTTTCTTCACTGCATTGGATCGAATAAACTACATTGCTCTGTTTTTGAGTCGGCAACTTGTCCTTTGGGTGAACCAGTTTTTGTCTTAAAGTGTTTCCTAGTTTAAAATAAACAGGGACTTCGTGTTGTCTAAAAATTCTCTGCAGTTTTTCCGAGAGGCCAGACACATAAGGGATAGAGACACCCTTCCTTCTCTGTTCAGTTTCCCTTTTGTCCTGCTTCTTGGTTCTCTTCACTCTGTTGAGAGCCCAAGCGGGGTAACCACAGGCTGAGAGGGCATTACGGACATGTTTTTCCTCTTTCTTCTTGCCCTCTGAGCTGGTGGGCACACCTTGAGCTCTGTGTTGTAAGGTTCTGATCACCCCCAGCTTGTGCTGTAGTGGGTGGTTGGAACCAAAGAGCAGATACTGGTCCGTGTGTGTAGGTTTCCTATATACTTCTATTTGGAGTTTCCCGTCCTCTCCTCTGATCGTGGAACAATCAAGAAAGGCCAAGCGATTCTCCTTAGCGTCTTCTCTTGTAAACCTGATATGTGGGTCCACAGCATTGATGTGATCAGAGAAGGTTTCCAGCTCTTGTTTCTTAATTGTTACAAAAGTATCATCGACATAGCGGAGCCACAGTTTTGGGGCTATGCCTGAGAATGAGGCCAGTGCCTTCTTCTCAAAGTGCTCCATGTACAGGTTGGCCACTATGGGAGAGACGGGCGAGCCCATGGCACAGCCATGAATCTGTCTGTAAAATTGTCCCCGGAATTGAAAGTAAGTGGTGTTCAGACAGATGTCCAACAGTTTACATATGTGTTCAGGTGTCAGTTTGGTCCTTTCCTGTAGGGTGGTGTCTTCCTGCAGTCTGATCCTCACTGCTGCTACTGCATCAGAGGTCGGGATGCAGGTGAACAGGGACACAACATCATATGAAACCATGAGGTCATCTGGGTCAAGTTGGAGATGTTTCACTTTATCCACAAAGTTTTTGGGCTATCAACAGAGTGAAGAGAACCAAGAAGCAGGACAAAAGGGAAACTGAACAGAGAAGGAAGGGTGTTTCTATCCCTTATGTGTCTGGCCTGTCGGAAAAACTGCAGAGAATTTTTAGACAACACGAAGTCCCTGTTTATTTTAAACCAGGAAACACTTTAAGACAAAAACTGGTTCACCCTAAGGACAAGTTGCCGACTCAAAAACAGAGCAATGTAGTTTATTCGATCCAATGCAGTGAAGAAAGCTGTAAAGAACGGTACATAGGTGAGACAAAACAACCTCTACACAAGAGGCTCTATCAGCACAGAAGAAATACTAGTTCAGGACCTCAGAGTGCCGTGCATCTCCATCTTGAAGCCTCTAATCACTCGTTTGAAAACGGTGAGGTGAAGATTTTAAGCAGGGAGAAAAGATGGTTTGAAAGAGGAGTCAAGGAAGCTATTTTTGTTAAAAAAGAAAGACCTTCTTTAAACAGAAATGGAGGGCTAAGGTTTAATCTTCCTGTTATTTATAATGGGTTACTAAACCCCTGGAAAGGTAGAGGACCAGGACAAGGACATTTAGATGCTAATCAGGTACTCAGGGTGGTTGAGCCAGGGTCTCACAAAGACAAAGAGGATTCTAATAGCCCATTAAGATTCTGAATAGGCTAGCTCGGTAGATACAAGGGGGGAGTTTCTGTTGAACCTAACAACTCTTTCTACTTCAGGAAGGCTCCTCCCAATGGGTGGGTCTTACCACAGAACAGTATTAATATCGGAGTTCTCGATCTAAATTCTTTTATTGACAATGACTCTTGGATGAGAGTCGAAACGTCTATTTTTTCAAACTGAGTCCAGATGACTACAACTGAAGTTTTTTCTACTATGGAACACGCCTGGACAAATGAGGGATTACACCGACATAACTTCCAGGTCATTTTGAGACACCATTTTCCTGAGCTTAGAGATTTTCCTCAACTGAAAGAAACAGTTCCTCGTCAACAGCTTGGAGTGGTGCTCTAAAGACATGTCTTTGTCAAAGACAACACCCAAGTTTCTAATACTTGGTTTAGCAGTCTGACCTAAAACACCCAAGTACTGGTTTATCCCTGGAATGGCATCATCAGGGGTAATAATCAGAGTTTCTGTTTTGTCAGCATTCAGCTGCAAGGAGTTTTGACTCAGCCATTGTTTTATTTGCACTAAACAATTGACCAAGGAGTTCAGCTTCTGGATCTTAGAAGGTTTAAAAGAGCAATATAGCTGAATATCGTCAGCGAACAGGTGATAGGACACATCACTAAACTCTTCAATGATCATTCCCAGGGGGATTATATAAAGCAGAAATAGGACGGGACCCAAAACGGAGCCCTGAGGAACTCCACACAACAGATCAGCTGAGTTGGACATTATTTGGTTTGCAGCAACACTAAAGCTCCGACCGGATAAATATGAGGAAAACCAATGAAGAACTGACCCCGACAGTCCAATCAGGTCCCTCAGTCTGTTCAACAGGATATGATGGTCGACAGTGTCAAAGGCTGCAGACAGATCCAACAGAACTAAAACAGTGCATTTCCTAGAATCAGCAGACATCATAATGTCACTGGACACTTTGAGCAATGCGGTTTCCGTAGAATGATGTTTGCGGAAACCAGATTGAAAAGAGTCGTGAATGTTTGACTGATCAAGGAAATCGGACAATTGTTCAGAGACCACCTTCTCAAGGATCTTGGACATGAACGGGAGCTTTGATATGGGTCTGAAACTTTTGGGGTCTGTCGGGTCCAAGTTTGTTTTTTTCAGTAAAGGCTCAACTATGGCATGTTTAAATGGACCAGGAAACACACCAGTAGAAAGAGAGAGATTCACCATTTTGGTAACCCAGGGGCCAATAACATCAAACACTTTGAGGAAGAGCCTGCAGGGAAGGGCATCTGATGTACAAGAGGAGGGTTTCATCTTGGTCACCAGAGCTGAGATGTCTTCTAGAGTGACAGGCTTAAAAGAAGACCAGTTTTGGGAAACAGGCTCCACAGAAACAGGTTTATCAGACAATGGGAGTGGGATTTGGTCTTTGATCAACTTGATCTTATCGATAAAGAACCTGAGGAATTCATTGCTGTCAGCTTTGGATGAATGGATAAACATTGGCTGTTAAAGGAATGAATTAAACTGTCCACATCAAGACAATTCATAAACAAATGAGGATCCAACATAGCAGAAAGTTGGACGGCTGTATTTGCAGTGATAATGCGCCTCTGAAACCTGATGTTTGAGGGCACCGGCTCAGGAGAAAAGTTCAATTCAAATAAAACACAGCTATGATCACTCATATGGACATCCTCCACACAGAGGTGACAACACTCAGGCCAAGTGAAAACACCAGGTCTAAAGTGTGTCCCTTTTGGTGAGTGGGACCTGAGACATGCTGCTCAAAGTTAAATGTTTCAGTCACAAGGTTAAAAGATCCTTTGCAGGGCATGATGAGCCATCGACCCAAATGTTAAAATTCCAAGAATTAAAACAGTTTCCAGCTTTATAATAGAAGATAAAAAGTCACTAAAGTCCTTTAAAAAGACAGCAGCAGGACCAGGGTCAGGTTAAGGTTAAGGTTAGGGTTAGAGTTAGGGTTAGGGTTAGGGTTAAGGTTAGGGTTAGGGTTAAGGTTAGGGTTAGGGTAAAGGTTAGGGTAAGGGTTAGGGTTAGGGTTAGGGTTAAGGTTAGGGTTAAGGTTAGGGTTAAGGTTAGGATTAGGGTTAGGGTTAACGTTAGGGTTAAGGTTAGGGTTAAAGTTAGGGTTAGGGTTAGGGTTAGGGTTACGGTTAGGGTTAGGGTTATGGTTATGGTTATGGTTATGGTTAAGGTTAGGGTTAGGGTTAGGGTTAAGGTTAAGTCTAGGGTTAGGGTTAGGGTTACGGTTAGGGTTATGGTTATGGTTAAGGTTAGGGTTAGGGTTAGGGTTAAGGTTAGGGTTAGGGTTATGGTTAGGGTTAGGGTTAGGGTTAGGGTTAGGGTTATGGTTAAGGTTAGGGTTAGGGTTAGCCATGAGGCTATAACGAGCTATAAGGGAAATGCTGCGGTCCCTGAAACTGCGCGGCCATTTTACTGCGCCGCGGCTCTCCAGCCAGGGTTAGGGTTAGGGTTAGGGTCAGGGTTAGGGTTAGGGTTAAGGTTAGGGTTAGGGTTAGCCATGAGGCTATAACGAGCTATAAGGGAAATGCCGCTGTCCCTGAAACTGCGCGGCCATTTGACTGCGCCGCGGCTGTCCAGCAACGGCCTTTTTTATAAGAGCTTTTTTTATTAAGAGTGTTTTTTTTAAAGCTTTCTATAAGTCTGTTCTTTTACTTCTGTACCTACTTGTGTTGCAACACAAAATTTCCCCATTGTGAGGACAAATAAAGGCTTATCTTATCTTTTTGTTTCTAAAAACATATATCCTGGTAATTATAAGTTAAAGATGGGGTGTTCGCCAGAGACCTGCTTGTCTCCATGGAGATGTAATTGTGTTTGAATATTCAGACACTTATCTTGCATTTATTTGTTTACAGGTGTTTTAATACCTTGGAAATCATGCATTCTTACAGTAAGTGACGCCACCTGCTGGTCTCCATGGAGATAAATAAGTTCAATGCTATGCTGTGGGACATTCTCAGCAAAGCAATGACATCGCCATGGATACAAGCAGAGAAAAATACTGCTGTAACGCAAAGTAGCAGCTGTGTAAGACATCGACTGATCATTAGCAATAAAATACTGTAATCATAACTTTTATACTGTGCTGCTGCATTGATTATTATACATCTATTTAATTATTCCATTAACATTATAGTCCACTTTATATTAGATCTACAGGCGTTACTGTGTGCATTTACCTTGCAGCTTCTGAAAGAGCAGAGGTGAGAGGTCATCTGTGACAGCTCATTAGACGGTGCAGATTTGAGCACGTTTGATAAAGCGTTGTGAATAGTTGGCAGTGGTTAACCTCAGTCATGGTGTGTGTTCTGCAGTGGAGATGTCCTCAACGTGACTGACGGTCTATTCAAAGGGCAGCACACAGTTTCTATAATAATGTGACTATAGACTTCAGACTAATTACACAGAAAAAAACAGGATTAAATAGAAAGAAACTAGTTAAACCACCCACTATAGATCTTGACAAGTGGATAGAACCAGTTTGAGACAGGTTTTGTTACTTAAAGAATCGTCTATATGAACTCAGTCCATCTATTATGTAATATGTTTTGTTCTTGTTTGACTGGTTTGACTGAAGCTGTCAAAAGCCTCATTACGGATCATAGTAACTAGGTTTGTTGCCTTTTTGAATTGATTGATTGACTTTTGAAGGCTATGCTTGAAAAAAAAGCTACAAACCTATATTTGATAAGTTATATATATATATATTTATTCGGTCTGTTTTTTCAACATTAACATTGCTTCATTTATTAATGTATTTATTTTTTATTTTATTTAATAACAGATAAAAAATACATCTTCCGTGGTATACAGTTAAGCATAGTACAAATGAATGAAAAGGAGCAGAAAGTTAGACTGAAAAGTTCGAGACCCCCAAATTAACTCTGCAGCCAACTTGGGAGTGGGACCCCCACTGGGAAATAAAATAGACTCTTATAATAATTTAATGTGAAAAACATTTCTAATCAGGTTTCATATGTATTTGTTGTGCTATTATGTTATTTCACATATTTTCACTAACATATACTGTTTTCAACTTCAAAAATAAATGCAGTATTATCATCAGTATTAATAGAATCATCTCGTAACCTCCACTTTGCAATCCACACCTAGAGAAATGATGATCTGTTCGAAAGGCTGTGTTAAAATATTGTCGCAATTGGACCTGTATGTCTCCAGGACCCTGCACGGATTATTGAGCCACTCCCCTCAGGCAAGAGGGTAGATCCATCCGGACCAGAACCTCCCGCCAAGAACAGTTTCTTTCCCTCTGCTGTTGGACTCATGAACACAGCACCTGCCACTTTAATACAATACTATTCACACACTGTTCACTTTCTGCACTATTTCTGTACATTTTTGTGTAAATGTCTGTGTACATACTGAGACAAAGTCGATTTTTTTACTTTATTTGATTAGTAAATTCTTAATTTAGGCATACCTTATTTGATTTGATAGACATTGCTATTATTATTATTTATCATTCATTGTTTTATGTTGCACCTTAACGGCGAATTTTTCTGATTCTGATTCGGTAATACTAAATCTGCTTTTACAGTATCAACATTGTGGGCAACTGTACTCTATATCTATATCTCTATGTGTATTTCTTTGGTATATTTTACAAAAAACATCTTGTGACAGTGCTACAATTGTATTGATTGTGAAGAGAAAGGAAATTTGTCAGTATTTAAAAAATGATCTTCCGTAGTCATTTGGTCATAGTCTATATAATCATGAATAATGATGATAATAACACAAACATCTCATATCATGACAGTCAATGGTGACCAAGAATGTACTATATATACTGTCCTTTTAATGATTTGTTGATGTTTATATCTCTCTTCCTCCAGTGGCAAATGAAGATGCCGACAGCTCCAGGCGACCAACCGCCAATTTTTCACGTGAGTAAAAGCTTGACTTTGCAACTTTGCAAGGCTTATTTTAGACCTGGTTTTATCTCATTTTAGACCTGGTTAAATCTCATTTTAGACCTGGTTTAATGTCATTTAAGACCTGATTTAATCTCATTTTAGACCTGGTTTAATCTCATTTTAGACCTGGTTTTATCTCATTTCAAATTTGGTTCATTCTCATTTTAGACCTGGTTTAATCTCATTTTAGACCTGGTTTAATCTCATTTTAGACCTGGTTTTATCTCATTTCAAACCTGGTTCATTCTCATTTTAGACCTAGTTTAGTCTTATTTTAGACCTGGTTTAGTCTCATTTCACACCTGGTTTATTCTCATGTTAGACCTGGTTTAGTCTTATTTAGACCTGGTTTAGTGTCCTTTTAGACCTGGTTTAGTCTCATTTTAGACCTGGTTTAGTCTCATTTCAGACCTGGTTTATTCTCATTCCAGACCTGGTTTATTCTCATTTTAGACCTGGTTTAGTCTTATTTTAAACCTGGTTTAGTCTCATTTTAGACCTCGTTTAGTCTTATTTTAGACCTCGTTTAGTCTTATTTTAGACCTGGTTTAGTCTAATTTTAGACCCTGTTAAGTCTTATTTTAGACCCTGTTAAGTCTTATTTTAGACCTGGTTTAGTCTCATTTTAGACCCTGTTTAGTTCTAATTTATAGATGATACAGTCCTGATTTAGAAAGCTAAATATGATCTCAGTTAATGAAGTAAATTAAAAAGCAACACAAGAAGCCTTCACAGACATGTTTGTATCATTTACGTCCACATGAGGGCAGCATCATACAGGCTTCTCTCTCAGCAACAGTCAAAGTACTTCTGTTACTAAAGTAAAAGTACATACAATACAGAAGACAAAAATTACTGAATTATTTGAAAATAATACTGAATACCTGCATTAACATGTATTTTGTAATGTGTTCTGTTACATGATCCAGAGTACTGTATTCTGAATACTTTCACTTTAAGTTACATTGTATTGTAGTGTAAAGATGCAACATAAGATTAAAAACAGCTTCATGTTTGTTACGCATTTATTTATCATTGAAACACATTCTCTTTGTTTCTCTTTAATTCCACATAGTTTGAAGCCTAAATTGTGTGACCGTAATCTTGTTTTCCTTTGATTTTTAGGAAAGTTATGAATAGCACTAAACAAAAGCGAACAGATACTCAAAATCAGTATTCAGAGCCAGAGATGTAATAACACAAACATTTCAAACTCAATTTTAATATTAAGGAAAATACTCGATTATAGCAATTTTGCAAAAGTGCTCTTTTTTGGTCAACAAATTCAACACAAAATAATCATACTTTCTTTAATAAACACTGTGGTCTCATACTAGTTCTGATAAAGCTCAAGAGCATTTAAAATACAGTTCACAAAAGGTCAAATGATGTCTTATTAATGTGATTTTTTTAGTATTGATACTTGCTCATATGAGTGTCTAGTTTTGATATGTATTTTCAGTATTTAGTTACTTCCCAACACTGAATGTGCTCTAGTCATGACCTGTTACTCCCATGTGTCTCCCATCCAAGTACTAACCAGGCCCAGCCCTCCTTAGCCCTGGTGATATTTACTTCTACTGCGTTTTAAACAAAAGGACGCTCAGTCGATCACAAAACGTTTGACTATTTGTTTTATTCAGAGGCAAATCTATTCATGTTTTTGACCTCTTTTGGGGTAATCATTATTTAGTACTTCCTTTTCCATGGTTTAGTCTCATTTTAGACCTGGTTTAGTCTAATTTTAGACCTGGTTTAGTCTCATTTAAGACCTGGTTTGGTCTCATTTTAGGCCTGGTTTAATCTTATTTTAGACCTGGTTTAGTCTCATTTTAGACCTGGTTTAGTCTCATTTTAGACCTGGTTTAGTCTCATTTTAGACCTGGTTTAGTCTCTCATTTTACACCTGGTTTAGTCTCATTTTAGACCTGGTTTAGTCTCATTTTAGACCTGGTTCAGTCTCATTTTAGACCTGTTTTAGTCTCATTTTAGACCAGGTTTAGTCTCATTTTAGACCTGTTTTAGTCTCATTTTAGACCTGGTTTAGTCTAATTTTAGATCTGGTTTAGTCTAATTTTAGACCTGGTTTAGTCTCATTTTAGACCTGGTTCAGTCTCATTTTAGACCTGGTTTAGTCTCATTTTAGACCTGGTTCAGTCTCATTTTAGACCTGGTTTAGTCTCATTTTAGATCTGGTTCAGTCTCATTTTAGACCTGGTTTAGTCTCATTTTAGACCTGGTTTAGTCTCATTTAAGACCTGGTTTAGTCTCATTTTACATATGGTTTAGTCTCATTTTAGACCTGGTTTAGTCTCATTTTAGACCTGGTTCAGTCTCATTTTAGACCTATTTTAGTCTCATTTTAGACCTGGTTCAGTCTCATTTTAGACCTGGTTTAGTCTCATTTTACACCTGGTTTAGTCTCATTTTAGACCTGGTTTAGTCTCTCATTTTACACCTGGTTTAGTCTCATTTTAGACCTGGTTCAGTCTCATTTTAGACCTGGTTTAGTCTCATTTTAGACCTGGTTCAGTCTCATTTTAGACCTGGTTTAGTCTCATTTTAGACCTGGTTCAGTCTCATTTTAGACCTATTTTAGTCTCATTTTAGACCTGGTTTAGTCTCATTTTAGACCTGTTTTAGTCTCATTTTAGACCTGGTTCAGTCTCATTTTAGACCTGGTTTAGTCTAATTTTAGACCTGGTTTAGTCTAATTTTAGACCTGGTTTAGTCTAATTTTAGACCTGGTTTAGTCTCATTTTAGACCTGGTTCAGTCTCATTTTAGACCTGGTTTAGTCTCATTTTAGACCTGGTTCAGTCTCATTTTAGACCTGGTTTAGTCTCATTTTAGATCTGGTTCAGTCTCATTTTAGACCTGGTTTAGTCTCATTTTAGACCTGGTTTAGTCTCATTTAAGACCTGGTTTAGTCTCATTTTACATATGGTTTAGTCTCATTTTAGACCTGGTTTAGTCTCATTTTAGACCTGGTTCAGTCTCATTTTAGACCTGGTTTAGTCTCATTTTAGACCTGGTTCAGTCTCATTTTAGACCTGGTTTAGTCTCATTTTAGATCTGGTTCAGTCTCATTTTAGACCTGGTTTAGTCTCATTTTAGACCTGGTTTAGTCTCATTTAAGACCTGGTTTAGTCTCATTTTACATATGGTTTAGTCTCATTTTAGACCTGGTTTAGTCTCATTTTAGACCTATTTTAGTCTCTCATTTTACACCTGGTTTAGTCTCATTTTAGACCTGGTTTAGTCTCATTTTAGACCTGGTTCAGTCTCATTTTAGACCTGTTTTAGTCTCATTTTAGACCTGGTTTAGTCTCATTTTAGACCTGTTTTAGTCTCATTTTAGACCTGGTTCAGTCTCATTTTAGACCTGGTTTAGTCTAATTTTAGACCTGGTTTAGTCTAATTTTAGACCTGGTTTAGTCTCATTTTAGACCTGGTTCAGTCTCATTTTAGACCTGGTTTAGTCTCATTTTAGACCTGGTTTAGTCTCTCATTTTACACCTGGTTTAGTCTCATTTTAGACCTGGTTTAGTCTCATTTTAGACCTGGTTCAGTCTCATTTTAGACCTATTTTAGTCTCATTTTAGACCTGGTTTAGTCTCATTTTAGACCTGTTTTAGTCTCATTTTAGACCTGGTTCAGTCTCATTTTAGACCTGGTTTAGTCTAATTTTAGACCTGGTTTAGTCTAATTTTAGACCTGGTTTAGTCTCATTTTAGACCTGGTTCAGTCTCATTTTAGACCTGGTTTAGTCTCATTTTAGACCTGGTTTAGTCTCTCATTTTACACCTGGTTTAGTCTCATTTTAGACCTGGTTTAGTCTCATTTTAGACCTGGTTCAGTCTCATTTTAGACCTATTTTAGTCTCATTTTAGACCTGGTTTAGTCTCATTTTAGACCTGTTTTAGTCTCATTTTAGACCTGGTTCAGTCTCATTTTAGACCTGGTTTAGTCTAATTTTAGACCTGGTTTAGTCTAATTTTAGACCTGGTTTAGTCTCATTTTAGACCTGGTTCAGTCTCATTTTAGACCTGTTTTAGTCTCATTTTAGACCTGGTTTAGTCTCATTTTAGACCTGTTTTAGTCTCATTTTGGACCTGGTTCAGTCTCATTTTAGACCTGGTTTAGTCTAATTTTAGACCTGGTTTAGTCTAATTTTAGACCTGGTTTAGTTTCATTTTAGACCTGGTTCAGTCTCATTTTAGACCTGGTTTAGTCTCATTTTAGACCTGGTTCAGTCTAATTTTAGACCTGGTTTAGTCTCATTTTAGATCTGGTTCAGTCTCATTTTAGACCTGGTTTAGTCTCATTTTAGACCTGGTTTAGTCTCATTTAAGACCTGGTTTAGTCTCATTTTACACCTGGTTTAGTCTCATTTTAGACCTGGTTTAGTCTCATTTTGGACCTGGTTCAGTCTCATTTTAGACCTGTTGCAGTCTCATTTTAGACCTGGTTCAGTCTCATTTTAGACCTGGTTTAGTCTCATTTTAGACCTGGTTCAGTCTCGTTTTAGACCTGGTTTAGTCTCATATTACACCTGGTTTAGTCTCATTTTACACCTGGTTTAGTCTCTCATTTTACACCTGGTTTAGTCTCATTTTGGACCTGGTTTAGTCTCATTTTAGACTTGGTTTAGTCTCTCATTTTACACCTGGTTTAGTCTCATTTTAGACCTGGTTTAGTCTCATTTTAGACCTGGTTCAGTCTCATTTTAGACCTATTTTAGTCTCATTTTAGACCTGGTTTAGTCTCATTTTAGACCTGTTTTAGTCTCATTTTAGACCTGGTTCAGTCTCATTTTAGACCTGGTTTAGTCTAATTTTAGACCTGGTTTAGTCTAATTTTAGACCTGGTTTAGTCTCATTTTAGACCTGGTTCAGTCTCATTTTAGACCTGGTTTAGTCTCATTTTAGACCTGGTTCAGTCTCATTTTAGACCTGGTTTAGTCTCATTTTAGACCTGGTTCAGTCTCATTTTAGACCTGGTTTAGTCTCATTTTAGACCTGGTTCAGTCTCATTTTAGACCTGGTTTAGTCTCATTTTAGACCTGGTTCAGTCTCATTTTAAACCTGGTTTAGTCTCATTTTAGACCTGGTTTAGTCTCATTTAAGACCTGGTTTAGTCTCATTTTAGACCTGGTTTCGTCTCATTTAAGACTTGGTTTGGTCTCATTTTAGGCCTGGTTTAATCTTATTTTAGACCTGGTTTAGTCTCATTTTAGACCTGGTTTAGTCTCATTTTAGACCTGGTTTAGTCTCTCATTTTACACCTGGTTTAGTCTCATTTTAGACCTGGTTTAGTCTCATTTTAGACCTGGTTCAGTCTCATTTTAGACCTGTTTTAGTCTCATTTTAGACCTGGTTTAGTCTCATTTTAGACCTGTTTTAGTCTCATTTTAGACCTGGTTCAGGCTCATTTTAGACCTGGTTTAGTCTCATTTTAGACCTGGTTCAGTCTCATTTTAGACCTGGTTTAGTCTCATTTTAGACCTGTTTTAGTCTCATTTTAGACCTGGTTTAGTCTCATTTTAGACCTGGTTCAGTCTAATTTTAGACCTGGTTTAGTCTCATTTTAGATCTGGTTCAGTCTCATTTTAGACCTGGTTTAGTCTCATTTTAGACCTGGTTTAGTCTCATTTAAGACCTGGTTTAGTCTCATTTTACACCTGGTTTAGTCTCATTTTAGACCTGGTTCAGTCTCATTTTAGACCTGGTTTAGTCTCATTTTAGACCTGGTTCAGTCTCGTTTTAGACCTGGTTTAGTCTCATTTTACACCTGGTTTAGTCTCATTTTACACCTGGTTTAGTCTCTCATTTTACACCTGGTTTAGTCTCATTTTGGACCTGGTTTAGTCTCATTTTAGACCTGGTTTAGTCTCTCATTTTACACCTGGTTTAGTCTCATTTTAGACATGGTTTAGTCTCATTTTAGACCTGGTTCAGTCTCATTTTAGACCTATTTTAGTCTCATTTTAGACCTGGTTTAGTCTCATTTTAGACCTGTTTTAGTCTCATTTTAGACCTGGTTCAGTCTCATTTTAGACCTGGTTTAGTCTAATTTTAGACCTGGTTTAGTCTAATTTTAGACCTGGTTTAGTCTCATTTTAGACCTGGTTCAGTCTCATTTTAGACCTGGTTTAGTCTCATTTTAGACCTGGTTCAGTCTCATTTTAGACCTGGTTTAGTCTCATTTTAGACCTGGTTCAGTCTCATTTTAGACCTGGTTTAGTCTCATTTTAGACCTGGTTCAGTCTCATTTTAGACCTGGTTTAGTCTCATTTTAGACCTGGTTTAGTCTCATTTAAGACCTGGTTTAGTCTCATTTTAGACCTGGTTTAGTCTCATTTTAGACCTGGTTCAGTCTCATTTTAGACCTGGTTTAGTCTCATTTTAGACCTGGTTCAGTCTCATTTTAGACCTGGTTTAGTCTCATTTTAGACCTGGTTTAGTCTCATTTTAGACCTGGTTTAGTCTCATTTTAGACCTGGTTCAGTCTCATTTTAGACCTGTTTTAGTCTCATTTTAGACCTGGACAAAAGGACGCTCGGTCGATCACAAACACACCAGGGTTAATCACTGGGTCTGCTCTCTCACTCGTGCCAGGGTCCAAGTCCCAGAGTGCCCTGTGGAACGCCATCACGGCGGGGATGGGCATCAAAGGCAAAGAGCAGAAACCCCTCCTGAACGACCCGCGCAGCCCCGAGGAGATCCTGGCAGACGAGCTCCCGGGCACCGACGAGCCCGACGCCACCGAGAAAACGGCAATCAGGTTTGACCACGGGGCGGAGGAGAGACGCGTTTAGAAAAGAGTTCAGGTGTTTAAAGGCCTCGTGTTGTTCGTGCTGATGGTGAAATGCAATGGTTCATGGTTAAAGGATTTCCACGCTGCTTTGAGCCTGAGCACGATACACATACATACACCTCAAAAACGTGAATACCGCATTTTCCGGAGTATAAGTCGCACCAGCCAAAAAATGCATGATAGAGAAGAAAAAGAGCATATAAGTTTATGAAATGCGGTTGCAAGTATGAAAATAGCAAATGATATCACATATAAGTCGCTCCGGAGTATAAGTATATAAGTATAAATATAAGTATAAGTCGCACCCCGGCCAAAACTATGAAAAACTTATAGTCCGGAAAATACGGTATCTAGATGAGTTAAAAGCACTTGAATACATGATTTTGAACTTAATGGCATTACACCTGATTTTTACTGTCTTGAAAAACAGAACTAGTTCATTTTGCAGAGATCCACTGTTATTCCTCACGTCCTTAACGCATTTCAAACATCTGAATTACTTTCCATGAGGATTTTATTTAAGTTATTTTCACCATTTAGCAGCCGGAGCGTAGTTTTACTGTCCCGGTAAAGCTAACAACAACAACTAGCATGCTAAAAGTGCTCCTCCTGGATCTCGGACAGTAAACACGCGTTATCATTAAATGCAGGCAGCACACAGCTGTCTTGTTTTGACTCCAAAAGGTGCTATTTCAATTTGTTGGTGCCGAGTCAAACGCAATTTGGCAAACATTAAAAGAAATCTGGTACAACCACTTTAAATTCAGTAGTTTTGACCAGTGAAGATTTATTCAGTTGATGGAGCTGTCGTACTTGTCAAGTTTTATATATTTCATATATATATAAGTACTCCTATGATTTTAAATGTAGCAAATTACATTTACATGACTTGATGTATACTTATCTACAAGTACATGTTTAAAAATCTGCTCAAAACACCTCAATTACTGCAATGTGAGTATTTGTACCTAGATACTTTCCCCTGCTGGTAAATAAATACACTGCATAACAAGCAGAGCCACTCCATGACATAATACTTTATAATGGACTTTCATAGTTACTGCTTCATTCACAGACCTCTCTTTGTGTGTTTATAATAACCTATTACGAGGTTATCACAAACTGAAGGGGAATCTCTTTAGCATTCGCAGGGCTGGATTGGTGTGACATTTTACTGCGTGAGGACTGCAGTAGTCCTCTCCTCGCTGTGCTAATTGCTGTGTACGGCTGCTGACCTCATGGGACGCGGCCGTGATTGATTCCACCTTGATAACAAGGACTTCAAACCACCATTAACATAATTTGTTGTCACTTTTGGAATATTGAACGTCTTTTAACGGCTGAGTCCAATTAACCTTGATGCCTCTGGAGACCAGTGCAAATGCCACAGGTGCAGAAGACTGTGCATTTGTCACCAGATGCTTTAAGTGCTGTGTGCCAGGACCAACCAGGAGAACCAGGAGAACCAGGAGAGCCAGGAGAGCCAGGAGAACCAGGAGAGCCAGGACGCCACCAACCAGGAGAACCAGGAGAACCAGGAGAGCCAGGACGCCACCAACCAGGAGAACCAGGAGAACCAGGAGAACCAGGAGAACCAGGAGAACCAGGAGAGCCAGGACGCCACCAACCAGGAGAACCAGGAGAACCAGGAGAGCCAGGACGCCACCAACCAGGAGAACCAGGAGAACCAGGAGAACCAGGAGAACCAGGAGAGCCAGGAGAGCCAGGAGAACCAGGAGAGCCAGGAGAGCCAGGAGAACCAGGAGAACCAGGAGAGCCAGGACGCCACCAACCAGGAGAACCAGGAGAACCAGGAGAACCAGGAGAACCAGGAGAGCCAGGAGAGCCAGGAGAACCAGGAGAGCCAGGAGAGCCAGGAGAACCAGGAGAACCAGGAGAGCCAGGAGAGCCAGGAGAGCCAGGAGAACCAGGAGAACCAGGAGAGCCAGGACGCCACCAACCAGGAGAGCCAGGAGAGCAGAGATTAGATAGTACTATATATGTTTTTTTTAATACTAATACTAATAATACATAATAATTTAAAAATACAAATACAAATACACATTATTTCTTTACAAATACAAAATTAAACAGTATTACATTGAGGGGTGGGCGTATTTACAACATTTTCTATCTCAATATTTTTTTGGTTTTGTTTCCTTGATAAAGGTAACACAGAGAATGAAAAAACAAATAAAATAAAACATGAAATTTTTCAAAAAAGTGCATAGATATCGCCTTTTGTTTTTGTTTGTTTTCTTCTTTTTTATCAAGTCTTTTTGTAGCTTTTTTGCTTCCCGATAAATATATACTGGTACTCAATATTCAGATTTTGCATTTCTTAAAAAAAAAAACACACTCACAATATTATTTACATTCTGATATATTTCCCACCTCTCAAGGTTTAAAGATTTTGGTCTGTGATAAGCGGAATTAACTGGATGGATATTCAGTCCTGGTTAAGTCCTGGTTAAGTCCTGGTTTAGTCCTGGTTTAGTCCTGGTTAAGTCCTGGTTTAGTACTGGTTTAGTCCTGGTTTAGTCCTGGTTCAGTCCTGGTTAAGTCCTGGTTAAGTCCTGGTTTAGTCCTGGTTTAGTCCTGGTTAAGTCCTGGTTTAGTACTGGTTTAGTCCTGGTTTAGTCCTGGTTCAGTCCTGGTTAAGTCCTGGTTTAGTCCTGGTTTAGTCCCGGTTTAGTCCTGGTTTATTTCTGGTTAAGTCCTGGTTTAGTCCTGGTTTAGTCCTGGTTAAGTCCTGGTTAAGTCCTGGTCTAGTCCTGGTTAAGTCCTGGTTTAGTCCTGGTTTAGTCCCGGTTTAGTCCTGGTTTATTCCTGGTTAAGTCCTGGTTTAGTCCTGGTTTATTCCTGGTTAAGTCCTGGTTAAGTCCTGGTTAAGTCCTGGTTTAGTCCCGGTTAAGTCCTGGGTTTAGTCCTGGTTTAGTCCCGGTTAAGTCCTGGTTTAGTCCTGGTTTAGTCCTGGTTAAGTTCTGACCCAGCTTAGCCCTGGTTAAGACTGCACACAAACACAGAGCTTGTTTGACACATGGAGTTCACTTCAGTTGTTCAGAAATGTCCCGCTGGTTAAAGTCTGTATTAAAGGTTGTGATGTTTGCAGAATGTTGTATATCTTTGTCAGATTGGTCTGTTTTTATATAGCAGCGAGCAAGTTTAGTCCTGGTTTACTCTGCATAGTCACAGTTTAAACCATTGTAAACCCTAAAACTTAATTTCAGCCCTAGTCCCAGACCGGGACAGCTTTGCTTTTGAATGGGTTTTGTTGCAAGTTTATTGTGTATAATTGAAAGTACATTTTGCTGACCATATCACATTGTACTGTTTATGGAACAACCTGGATAATGAAATAAAAAAGGTCTTGTACACGAGAAGAAAACTTTTATTTTGTCCAATTATAGAGCTCTTGAATGATCCATGTACAGAATATTGTGCAGTTTTTTTCTTCAAATATATTGTGTCCTATGTTGAGAAATTGTGTGCTGCTTTTCTTGTGTTTTATTGTATTTGCTTAAACTCTTGGTGGTGACTCTGGTAGGGCTGTTGTGTACATCTTTGTCAAGCTGTAAATGACCGAATAAAGTACTATACTATAAGTACTATTACTACCACAAACTAATCACACTTTACATGTATATAGTGCTTATTTTTATCATTTTGTAACGCACTGGGCATTCACAGCAGTGTTCCTGAGGACCTGTTGGTGTAAGAAACAGACATTATTAAAGACATTAGGCAAGTTTATTTGTAGAGCACATTTCATACACAGCAGGAAAAATGCATTCAAATCACAAAGAAATGACAGAAACAGAAATACAATAAATTAACTAAATAAAAAATAAAAATAAAAAACACCTAGCCAAATCCAAATTTATCTGAGACCTTTTAATTTGAATACATTTAAAAGGTGCTATTTTCAAGCTAAAATTTAAAGCTGCAGGGTACTACCTCAAAATAGTCCCAGATACATATTTTAGTATTTAAAATGTCAAAAAAACAAAACATCAATACAAAATAAAATAAAATAAATAAAATAAATAAAATAAATAAAATAAATAAAATAAATAAAATAAATAAAATAAATAAAATAAATAAAATAAATAAAATAAATAAAATAAATAAAATAAAAAGGGTAACCTGTATTACTAAAGATAAATTGTTAAAACAAGAAAATACAAAAGCTAAACATGAATTAATACTCACTAAAGAATCACACACTGGGTAGACGCTATTACAGACAAAACATATTGGGATCTCCTGGTTTTCTGCCTCTACGTGTCTGTATTCAATGCCTCCCTCTCGTTACCGTGAGCAGTTCGTTTCATTCTCCTCAGGTCATATTTTCAGAGGAGCGGGCGGCGACAGGGAGAAAGTGATTTTCCACCTGAGCGACCGCCGCCTGTTGTTCTGTTGTTTTATTTAAAAGGCACTGGCCGCCTTTACAGAAACCACAGCTGCACAACACTGAGGACAAACACGTTAAGTTAAACCTGGCACAAGATGGACGCTCTGAAACACGGACTCAGCAACATCTGACCGTTTGTAAAGGAGCGTTCAGTTTAATTATGTGCAAGTGGAGGAACTGGCAGCTTGTCCTTTGCTAATTGTTATAGCTAATTGTTGTATTTTTTCCTTTCCTGGCATGCTACATTTTCCATTGCATATTGTGCCACGATTATCATGAACAAAAATACCATAATAGTTCTTCTAAAACAAAAAAGAAAAAAGCCCCATGCTTAAAATACTATCAGAGTATTCTAGTACTTTGTTGTAAGTGGAAATGTAGCTTTTTCTGCACATTCTGGTGGTATCGCGATCATCATTGGAGCTGATTATTATACACAATTATACAAAATGTACCACGGACGATTGTTGTTTACCCTTTTATCACGATAAAATATATTATTGTTTATACTCTCATCCCTAGGCTAGAGTAGGTACAACAATATTAACGAGAAAAAAAAAAGGAATATTTAATTATTTTCGCAATCCATTCAAAAAGGTGCAAACATGTGCTTTTGTGCAATAAAAAACACAAAAGGGCAGAAATATCACTTCACACTTGTGTTTAAACGATTGCACCGGTTTCTCTTTATAATCTTTAATATTGTTCCAGTGTTTTCATGTTAAAGTTGTGCCAGTGGACATGTTGCTGTTGGCAAACCTCGGCCCCGCCCACTCGTGTGTGTCCTGGCAGATGATTGGGCGGAGTGTGTGTTGTCCGTACGCACACATCGACGCTTTACGCCGCGGACGCCAAACGCAAGTAAATATTTGGCAGGAGCGGAACTGTTTGCATTAGTGTTTTGGCCTGCGATGTAGAGACGAGCTAATGATGTGACGGGGCCAGTCGGGAGTAGATGTTACATTCTAGAGGCGCACATTTGTCAAGTTCTTACATTAAATAATAGACAATTCCATAGACTATACTCTCTACGCCAGGATGTAAAACAAAGCGCTTTAAAAACAGCTTCATCCCAGCAGCAGTTTGCTTGCTGATCAAACGGTAACTTGCTTATGTCTGTTTTCATTTTATTATGTGTGTGGTGTAGGGAAGCAAACTCCAAATGCAACCCAATTCTACTAATGGCTATAAATGAAGTTACCTGAACCTCTAGCTCTGCCCGTTGCTCAAACATGATCACTTGGCCAATGATACGTGGAGTTATGTTAAATCGAATGTTCCATCACCTACTTAGACTTAGGTAGACTGTATTGATCAATAAGGATCATTACTTGGACACAGTAACTCACACATCACAATATAATAACTAGATAAATGTAAAATGGGTGTGTGAATGACTGGGTGGTGTGTTGAGATTTGAAGAGTGAAGCCAACCCCTTTATAAAAGTTGATCAAATGTGTCATTCATCTGCTTTCCTCACCCATAACGAGGATATTTAGTGTCACTAGACTCATACTAGAAGCTCATGTTAGGCCACGGTTATTTTATGACTTGGTTTACGGATCCGCCGCACTTAGATGATTGATTTCTACAATATAAATAAAATAAATTATTATCACATCTTTTTTATAAAGTACCACCGTCAACGCAAAATAGCTTTAAATTAAATATAAATAATGGCATTAAGTCAAAAGATAAGAGCACATTCATTATTTATAGCCAGTTAGCCAAAAGGTTTACACACTCAACTCTGACTTTTAACAAGACCTCACCTTAATGTGCTCGATAGGCGGGCACTTCATAACTTGCAATTATTGCGGGCAAATACTAATGACTATATTATGCCCTGGAGCAGAAGCATCAAACGCTGTGTCTATTGAGAGAGAGAGAGGGTGTATACATAAATACATGCACTAAATCCTCTAGGTTTTTAAATGATGTTAGCGTACTTTTACACAGCAAGAATTCTGCAATGTCCCGAAGTGGTTAACAGAGGCCGGACCCTCGGGAGGCCGGACCCTCGGGGACTGACTGCCATCTATCGCTGCATGTCAAATACTGAGATTATTGTATGTGCAATTAAATGCAGCGTGAACTAGCCGTAATCCATAACATGATGTAAGCGCCGTGTCACCTCCTCCGTTCTGCCGACATAATTAGATTTTATTAGAGGGCGCGGGGGCCGTGTGATTGGTCGTGCCGATGGGTTTGAGGTAAATGTCAGTAGTTATTGGCTGTCATTAACTGAGGTTGATTGAAGGTTAGAGTGAACCAAGGTCTACTGTAAACTGTGGGTACGCAAATATCAGATAACACATTTATCAGGTCTGGTTTTTGTCGTGTGTTTACCTGCCCAAGTCTGATCATCTGAAGCACCCGGTGACACGTGTGAGTTATCCAGTGGGTTTTTAGAGTAACTGCTGTATTTTTAGGACTACTTATGATGCATTTCCAAATGAATATATCAATATTTTTCATTTTCTCTTTAATGTTTGCTCTTTGCTACATTAGTGTGACTTTTTGGCATATTTTTTTCCTTGTCAAAGTCTGCAAATGTATGAACCATCAGAAACATCAGATAACTGTTGATGATATTTCAATGCAATAAAATCCAGAAATCAGATAATGATTACATTTTTTCTGGTGTGTGAATGTGTGACTGGTCCCTTGATGTAAAGCACTTTGACGGTAGAAAAGCGCTACATAAATATGATTTACATTTACACTGCGCTACTTCTCTCTTTGGACCCACATAAAAACACACACAAAGTAACACACAATGGCACTGCCCTACTGCACTACTACTACTAATGCACTCCATAACAACCAGTTACAACATCAGTAGTAAGTAAATGGAACAGAAAATTTAATTAAAAAAATATGTCCATGTTTTTTTGTTTTTTATAGCTAAATAATAGACCAATCAAACACAGATTCCCTGAAGCTGTTTTAAATGTTATCTTTGGTGCTAAAAGGAGAGAACACGGCATAAAGCCATTAGAGTAGTAACAAACGCTGACTCATTTGTGCTGTAGGTGTCACGCTGTTGTCATTTTTCCTCATTAAGACTGTGTTACATTTTAAAGCCCTGTCTAATGAATGAACAAGCTGCTCGCTCCGATGGTTGGCAGCCTCACTAACAAAGAGGATTAATACTGTGGACAAACAGGCCAGGAAAAGTTAAGCAGTGTATCATAGTCTCCAAATAAATACTTAAGGGAAGCAGGGTATAGGTTTTTATTTTAAATGTTTGTTATATTCAAATTTCTTTGTAAACTATTTAGAGTGTGTCCTATTACTCGGCCAGTAAATAGAATAATCTGCAGCCACAGAACACACATGCTCAAGAGGAGGAGGAGATGAGGGAGTTGTGCTGAGGAGGAGGAGATGAGGGAATTGTGCTGAGGAGGAGGAGGAGGAGACGAGGGAGTTGTGCTGAGGAGGAGGCGAGGACAGGGGGTTGTGCTGAGGAGGAGGCGGGGACAGGGGGTTGTGCTGAGGAGGGGGCGGGGACAGGGGGTTGTGATCAGGAGGAGGCGGGGACAGGGGGTTGTGCTGAGGAGGAGGCGGGGACAGGGGGTTGTGCTGAGGAGGGGGCGGGGACAGGGGGTTGTGCTGAGGGGGCGGGGACAGGGGTTGTGCTGAGGAGGAAGCGGGGACAGGGGATTGTGCTGAGGGGGCGGGGACAGGGGGTTGTGCTGAGGAGGGGGCGGGGACAGGGGGTTGTACTGAGGAGGGGGCGGGGACAGGGGGTTGTGCTGAGGGGGCGGGGACAGGGGGTTGTGCTGAGGAGGAGGCGGGGACAGGGGGTTGTGCTGAGGGGGCGGGACAGGGGGTTTTGCTGAGGGGGCGGGGACAGGGGGTTGTGCTGAGGAGGAGGCGGGGACAGGGGGTTGTGCTGAGTGGGCGGGGACAGGGGGTTGTGCTGAGGGGGCGGGGACAGGGGGTTGTGCTGAGGGGGCGGGGACAGGGGGTTGTGCTCAGGGGGCGGGGACAGGGGGTTGTGCTCAGGGGGCGGGGACAGGGGGTTGTGCTGAGGGGGCGGGACAGGGGGTTGTGCTCAGGGGGTGGGGACAGGGGTTGTGCTGAGGGGGCGGGGACAGGGGGTTGTGCTCAGGGGGCAGGGACAGGGGTTGTGCTGAGGGGGCGGGGACAGGGGTTGTGCTGAGGGGGCGGGGACAGGGGGTTGTGCTGAGGGGGTGGGGACAGGGGGTTGTGCTCAGGGGGCGGGGACAGGGGTTGTGCTGAGGGGGCGGGGACAGGGGTTGTGCTGAGGGGGCGGGGACAGGGGGTAGTGCTGAGGGGGCGGGGACAGGGGGTTGTGCTGAGGGGGCGGGGACAGGGGTTGTGCTGAGGGGGCGGGGACAGGGGGTTGTGCTGAGGGGGCGGGGACAGGGGTTGTGCTGAGGGGGCGGGGACAGGGGGTTGTGCTGAGGGGGCGGGGACAGGGGGTTGTGCTGAGGGGGCGGGGACAGGGGGTTGTGCTGAGGGGGCGGGGACAGGGGTTGTGCTGAGGGGGCGGGGACAGGGGGTTGTGCTGAGGGGGCGGGGACAGGGGTTGTGCTGAGGGGGCGGGGACAGGGGGTTGTGCTGAGGGGGCGGGGACAGGGGTTGTGCTGAGGGGGCGGGGACAGGGGGTTGTGCTGAGGGGGCGGGGACAGGGGTTGTGCTGAGGGGGCGGGGACAGGGGGTTGTGCTGAGGGGGCGGGGACAGGGGGTTGTGCTGAGGGGGCGGGGACAGGGGTTGTGCTGAGGGGGCGGGGACAGGGGGTTGTGCTGAGGGGGCGGGGACAGGGGGTTGTGCTGAGGGGGCGGGGACAGGGGGTTGTGCTGAGGGGGCGGGGACAGGGGGTTGTGCTGAGGGGGCGGGGACAGGGGGTTGTGCTGAGGGGGCGGGGACAGGGGTTGCTATAGTGTAATGATGCCTGTTCTCACTGTTTTTGCCCTTGAGTTGAAAGTGACTTTCTCAAAGCCTAAAGCTCCTTCCCTGAGCTTGTCTCATTCATAACAAGAGCCAAAAGTGGCAATTATAAGCCTTAAATTGAATTATTTATTTCTGTAGGAAATATTTTAGTTTTAAAATAATCAGCTGTATTAAAAATTCAAGTCAATTCTTAGAACTAATACATGTTCCTCTCCCAGTTTTAAACGTCAGATCTTACATTTTAATCAGATCTTATTGTTTCTACAGCAGGAAATATCAATACGGGAAATGGATCCTATGAATAGATAAATCATCTTTATTGAATCTGAAATTAGCTCAAGAACAGAAAAGGTTTTGCCAAAACCTTTATATATTTTGATGTGTATATTGATGAGGTCAAAGTCACCATGGTGACGTGAGGTCACTTCACCATCTCATAGGACACTAAGTGAGTCTATGTTTATTGATGCATGTCTATGTATACAGTACATTATTATAAATATTATTAATATATATATATATATATATATATATATATATATATATATATATATATGTCAACATATATATCATATATTGTTGACAAAATTATACAAAATACATAAATTATATGGCTAATAACCAATCGTTTATTAATATCTCAAAAATGTTTGGCGCACTATTGTTGATAATGCTGATGCATAGACACTGGGTTAAAGGCTGCAGTGGTCTCAGCCCCTTGAGGAAAATACTTCCTCATAATAATTACATTTTCTAAAAATGTTTTACTCACTAATTGCAGAAGTCCATGTTTCATTGAGCTGTGGTGTGGTGTAATCGGTTTGACTGTAAAACACAGGAGTCAGAAGGTCAATGGTATTTCCAACATTTACAAAAGCAACAACAACAACAACAACAACAAAACTCAATGTAACTTTATGGGAGATCTACTTTTAATCTAAAAATGTTGCATCTCATTGGGATTGGCTCCACAAACTTGCCATATTCATCTTTTGGCTTAATTTTGGGGTGACTTGTACCATTTTCTGAAGCTTGTGAAAAAAATGATAATTACTTTTTGTTTATTTATTTTTAGAAGACATTGAACATTGTGCCAGTCTCATTTCACTTTGGATAGTTCATGTATTTACAGGGATAGTAACCATGGTCAAACATCACCAGTCTGACCATTAAACATTAACATTTTTAGAATCGTTTTCCTCATTTTGAAACTATAGGGATTATATAATGCCTCGAGAACTACAGAACATGTCGTTGAATTGCCATTTGAGACTCTATGGGGTCGTATCTGGAGTATTCGTGTTCTCGGCCCGGTGGCTGGCTGTATCCGTCAGCGCTTTTATAAAACTCTAGAGGTATGTTTGACGATCAAGGCCAGATTCTTTCCTCTCATTGTTGGAAAAGCTGAACATTTCATGGAAGTTGTTAGTGTCACACCTGCTTCACTGTTGAAAACGCTGAGCCAAGTGAATTTAACCTTGAACACAGTACTGCTGGTGCTCTTTTCACATTTCTAGTTATTTCTATGTGTCTAATGCATTAAAAGCCAAGTTTCAAATTAAAGTTAAGACAGAATAGTGTAAAAATGGCAAAGATATGGATTTAAAAATGCAGAGGAGCTTTGTGGATTATCACTTGCTGGAATAAACTGAAGGGGTTTTATTTTTGAAGATAAACTGCAGTCTTTGTGATGTGTTGATTTTTACACTATTGGTTGTACAAATGTCTGTTACAATAAATATTTTTGAAGTATACGATATATTCAAACAGAAAATATCATGATAAACGATAATATTGCACATACTTTATGCTACTGAAAAAATAACCTTGATGCATAATAATCAACCCGTTAGGTAAATGTCCACTATTGCAATAATTAAAGAGCAAAATTAAACTGTTAAGTAGTTGGTCAGTATCTAATGAGTCATAAAAGTTACATATTCAAACTTCAACAGCTCAAATATTGTTGTGATACAAAAAATAGCAACGATTTCCCCACTTTTCCAAAGAAAATGTACACACAATATCCTATAACAACAATATGTCAACCCAACAGAAATGTGCTAAAACATGTCTTTAAACGTGTTGGTTTCAATATCAGACAAATGTGAAATGTCTGTAAAAGAATCACAAAAGTGCAGAAATATCATATAATAACCTCATTTGAAAGTTTAGAACACACATATTTTTTTATTTTTAATCAGCATTTTGTTGCATTTTTACAATACAAACAATATAGTCATTATTCAAATTTTAAATATGTTTAAAATATTGTTGCACACCTCTAAATGAGACCCAAATAATCTCTTATTTACTGAACAAAGAGTCACTATAGAATTTATCATGACGCTTCTAATCGTAACTTTTAATGGTTCGTATGTGTATTCTGATCATAAAGACCCCGATGGTCCGCAGTCCTATACTCCTGGTGGGCTCTCTGTCCCTCTCCGTCCCCCTCCGTCCCCCTCCGTCCCTCTCCGTCCCCCTCCGTCCCCCTGTGGTCAGCGGTGGTCAGTGCAGTGATTTATACCTCTGTTAATTGGTATCTGAGTGGCGCTGTGAAGCCTGCATTAGATGAAGTCTCCTGTGGGCTCGGCGTCTGACCCGCTCCTGTGCAGCGGCCCCCTGTTCACACCCCCCCATCTCCGGTCACCGCCACCACTAATGAGCTTCCTGCGGTTGCCGCGGTGACAAACGACAGATAGATTGAGGCCTGACCCGACAGTTATGAAGTTAAAGGGCCGTGTGAGTCCTGCTGCAGCGTCAAGCACTTTGAAATCCATGAATCATCTTTGGACTCGTTCAGAGCATTTCTGACGTAAAATTGTGCTCATATTATTCGCTACGATTTTTTTTCATGGTATTTCCTGCTTCGTGCTAGAAAATCCAGATGAGAGAGAACAGACGGATGCAACTTAATGTGTATTTTCCATACACTTATTCAATATGAGGTACTCAATGGTTCTCAATCTGGGGGTTGCAAAATTATTTCAGCCGTCCACAGATAATATTACCTTAAACAGGGCTTGACACGCTTCAAATGCAGTGGTAAATGTAGATTATTATTTGTTATATATATTGTATTTTATTTTGAATATATAGACCTAGATAGTTTACTTTGGCGGCCAACAAATAATAATCTCTGTCAGTGCATTTGAAGTATATTGTATACATGTTTCACATTTTCCCTCACAATGCATAATGTGTCAGCTGGAACTGCTGCTCAAACCATTTCCTTCAGATGGAAGGTCTTGATTTATCCAGATGACCTTTGAACCCTTTCCCACAATGTTTCCCTCTCACTATAATGTGAAGTGTTGGTGGTTGTGCCATAGACCCTTCTGTGAAATATCATGGATCTATAATGTATTACTTACCTGCTCGTATGCTGCAGTTGAGACATGTTCATCTAATCAGAGATTTTCATTCATAAACTCAGATGTGGAAAAAGATGATGTCAAAACAGGAGCTAGTGGCAGGTAAATGCAAGTAAATCTGTGTCAATGTTTCAGATTTAAGTGAAAGTCTTGTGAATTTCATCAACTAAAGCAAATTTAGTATATCAATTAAACAGCAGATACAAAAGCACCTTATAGCACTTTTAGGTTTAATTTTTGATGTACAGATTGAATTGAAATCAGTTAATTTTGCTTTGGAATGACATAATTCAACAATCAATCTTGACATCTCTGTTACTTTGTCCAATATTTGTTTGATGTATTGTGGAGTGCTAATTAAAGAAATACAATGTAAAAATACTCATCTCAACAGAAGAATATTTGGCATTACAAGACACTTCACAGTTTCCCTCCAATATAAGCAGGAAGCACTGATACATTAGATCTTGTTGCCTAAATTGACTAACAAGCCACAGATGGGAAGTGTCTTGCTCTGGCTGTGCAGTGTCCTCCCTTCACCCTCTGCCCTCGGTCACTAACAGGATTTAAATATGTTACAGGGACAACACCCGGCCTCCTGTAGTGTGGTGTAGTGTGGTGTGGTGTGGTGTGGTGTAATGTGGTGTAGTGTAGTGTAGTGTCCTGTAGTGTGGTGTAGTGTAGTGTGGTGTAGTGTAGTGTGGTGTAGTTTAGTGTGGTGTAGTGTGGTGTAGTGTGGTGTAGTGTAGTGTAGTGTCCTGTAGTGTGGTGTAGTGTAGTGTGGTGTAGTGTAGTGTGGTGTAGTTTAGTGTGGTGTAGTGTGGTGTAGTGTGGTGTAGTGTGGTGTGGTGTGGTGTGGTGTAGTGTAGTGTGGTGTCGTGTTGTGTAGTGTAGTGTGGTGTCGTGTTGTGTAGTGTGGTGTAGTGTGGTGTGGTGTGGTGTGGTGTAGTGTAGTGTGGTGTCGTGTGGTGTAGTGTGGTGTCGTGTTGTGTCGTGTGGTGTAGTGTGGTGTGGTGTGGTGTAGTGTAGTGTGGTGTCGTGTTGTGTAGTGTAGTGTAGTGTGGTGTAGTGTGGTGTCGTGTGGTGTAGTGTTGTGTAGTGTAGTGTAGTGTGGTGTAGTGTTGTGTAGTGTTGTGTAGTGTGGTGTAGTGTAGTGTGGTGTGGTGTGGTGTAGTGTAGTGTAGTGTAGTGTGGTGTGGTGTAGTGTGGTGTGGTGTGGTGTAGTGTAGTGTGGTGTCGTGTGGTGTAGTGTGGTGTCGTGTTGTGTCGTGTGGTGTAGTGTGGTGTGGTGTGGTGTAGTGTAGTGTGGTGTCGTGTTGTGTAGTGTAGTGTAGTGTGGTGTAGTGTGGTGTCGTGTGGTGTAGTGTTGTGTAGTGTAGTGTAGTGTGGTGTAGTGTTGTGTAGTGTAGTGTGGTGTAGTGTGGTGTATTGTGGTGTAGTGTTGTGTAGTCTTGTGTAGTGTGGTGTAGTGTAGTGTGGTGTGGTGTGGTGTAGTGTAGTGTAGTGTAGTGTGGTGTGGTGTAGTGTGGTGTATTGTGGTGTAGTGTTGTGTAGTGTTGTGTAGTGTGGTGTAGTGTGGTGTAGTGTGGTGTAGTGTAGTGTGGTGTGGTGTGGTGTAGTGTAGTGTAGTGTTGTGTAGTGTAGTGTAGTGTAGTGTAGTGTGGTGTAGTGTGGTGTGGTGTGGTGTCGTGTGGTGAGGTGTGGTGTGGTGTAGTGTTGTGTTGTGTAGTGTTGTGTAGTGTGGTGAAGTGTGGTGTAGTGTGGTGTGGTGTAGTGTGGTGTGGTGTCGTGTGGTGTAGTGTGGTGTCGTGTTGTGTCGTGTGGTGTAGTGTGGTGTGGTGTAGTGTAGTGTGGTGTCGTGTAGTGTTGTGTAGTGTAGTGTAGTGTGGTGTAGTGTGGTGTCGTGTGGTGTAGTGTTGTGTAGTGTAGTGTAGTGTGGTGTAGTGTTGTGTAGTGTTGTGTAGTGTGGTGTAGTGTAGTGTGGTGTAGTGTAGTGTGGTGTGGTGTGGTGTGGTGTAGTGTAGTGTAGTGTGGTGTGGTGTAGTGTGGTGTAGTATGGTGTAGTGTGGTGTAGTGTGGTGTAGTGTTGTGTAGTGTGGTGTAGTGTGGTGTAGTGTGGTGTAGTGTAGTGTGGTGTGGTGTGGTGTAGTGTAGTGTAGTGTTGTGTAGTGTAGTGTAGTGTGGTGTAGTGTGGTGTGGTGTGGTGTCGTGTGGTGAGGTGTAGTGTAGTGTGGTGTCGGGTTGTGTAGTGTGGTGTAGTGTGGTGTCGGGTTGTGTAGTGTGGTGTAGTGTGGTGTAGTGTTGTGTAGTGTGGTGTAGTGTGGTGTAGTGTGGTGTAGTGTAGTGTGGTGTGGTGTGGTGTAGTGTTGTGTAGTGTTGTGTAGTGTAGTGTGGTGAAGTGTGGTGTAGTGTGGTGTGGTGTAGTGTGGTGTCGTGTGGTGTGGTGTAGTGTGGTGTCGTGTTGTGTCGTGTGGTGTAGTGTGGTGTGGTGTGGTGTAGTGTAGTGTGGTGTCGTGTAGTGTTGTGTAGTGTAGTGTAGTGTGGTGTAGTGTGGTGTCGTGTGGTGTAGTGTTGTGTAGTGTAGTGTAGTGTGGTGTAGTGTTGTGTAGTGTTGTGTAGTGTGGTGTAGTGTGGTGTACTGTAGTGTGGTGTGGTGTGGTGTGGTGTAGTGTAGTGTAGTGTAGTGTGGTGTGGTGTAGTGTGGTGTAGTGTGGTGTAGTGTGGTGTAGTGTGGTGTAGTGTTGTGTAGTGTGGTGTAGTGTGGTGTAGTGTGGTGTAGTGTAGTGTGGTGTGGTGTGGTGTAGTGTAGTGTAGTGTAGTGTTGTGTAGTGTAGTGTAGTGTAGTGTGGTGTAGTGTGGTGTGGTGTCGTGTGGTGAGGTGTAGTGTAGTGTGGTGTCGGGTTGTGTAGTGTGGTGTAGTGTGGTGTAGTGTTGTGTAGTGTTGTGTGGTGTAGTGTGGTGTAGTGTGGTGTAGTGTGGTGTGGTGTCGTGTGGTGTGGTGTGGTGTAGTGTAGTGTGGTGTCGTGTTGTGTAGTGTGGTGTAGTGTGGTGTAGTATTGTGTAGTGTGGTGTAGTGTTGTGTAGTGTGGTGTAGTGTGGTGTGGTGTAGTGTAGTGTGGTGTAGTGTGGTGTAGTGTGGTGAAGTGTGGTGTAGTGTGGTGTAGTGTGGTGTAGTGTGGTGTAGTGTTGTGTAGTGTTGTGTAGTGTGGTGTAGTGTGGTGTAGTGTAGTGTAGTGTTGTGTAGTGTCGTGTGGTGTAGTGTGGTGAAGTGTGGTGTAGTGTGGTGTAGTGTGGTGTAGTGTTGTGTAGTGTTGTGTAGTGTGGTGTAGTGTGGTATAGTGTTTTGTAGTGTTGTGTAGTGTCGTGTAGTGTCGTGTAGTGTGGTGTAGTGTTGTGTAGTGTCGTGTAGTGTGGTGAAGTGTGGTGTAGTGTGGTGTAGAGTGGTGTAGTGTTGTGTGGTGTTGTGTAGGATCGTGTAGTGTGGTGTAGGGTCGTGTAGTGTGGTGTAGTGTGGTGTAGTGTGGTGTAGTGTGGTGTAGTGTAGTGTTGTGTAGTGTTGTGTAGTGTTGTGTAGTGTGGTGTAGTGTGGTGTAGTGTTGTGTAGTGTTTTGTAGTGTGGTGTAGTGTTGTGTAGTGTTGTGTAGTGTGGTGTAGTGTGGTGTAGTGTGGTGTAGTGTGGTGTAGTGTAGTGTGGTGTAATGTTGTGTAGTGTCGTGTAGTGTGGTGTAGTGTAGTGTTGTGTAGTGTGGTGTAGTGTTGTGTAGTGTTGTGTGGTGTTGTGTGGTGTAGTGTTGTGTAGTGTTGTGTGGTGTAGTGTGGTGTGGTGTGGTGTAGTGTTGTGTAGTGTTGTGTGGTGTAGTGTGGTGTAGTGTTGTGTAGTGTTGTGTGGTGTAATGTTGTGTTGTGTGGTGTAGTGTTTTGTAGTGTGGTGTAGTGTTGTGTAGTGTTGTGTGGTGTAGTGTTGTGTAGTGTGGTGTAGTGTTGTGTAGTGTGGTGTGGTGTGGTGTAGTGTAGTGTGGTGTAGTGTTGTGTAGTGTAGTGTAGTGTGGTGTAGTGTAGTGTAGTGTAGTGATTCTAATAATAGCTCTAAGCTGCTCTAAGTCTTGTTTGGGTTGTGTGGTCTGGATTTAAACTATCATCTGCCAGTAGCTCTGGACACAATAAACAGTTTATTATCATCTCTGTCCTTCCAGACCTGGATTTTCAACCAGCGTGTCAGGAAACTCTAGTGCACTTGCAGGTTTTACCAGGTTTGCCTTGTAAAAAATCACTAATTGAGTTTCAAACATTGATTTGTTGTAATAATTATATATTTCAGTTCAGTTTTCTGTTTGGTTTGGTTTATTCAGACATTCTCCCAAAGGCCAAAGTAATGTGTATGAAAAGGTAAGTAAGTAAGTAAGTAATTAAGTAAGGAAGGAAGGAAGATAGGAAGGAAGGAAGGATGGATGGAAGGAAGGAAGTAAACTGTATTTGTATTGCACCTTTCACAGACAGAAGACTGAATAAAAGGTTTTCAGGTGACCCTTAAAAGCATCAGCAGAGTCCAGTGGCCACAGGGAGAGTGAAGGTCATTCCAGAGTCTGATCCGTCTCCTCTGGACCGGAAACGTGTGCGAGGAACCAACAGCAGTGTCTGATCCAGAGACCTCAGTGAGCGAGGAGCCAACAGCAATGTGTGATCCAGAGACCTCAGTGAGCGAGGAGCCAACAGCACTGTGTGATCCAGAGACCTCAGTGAGCGAGGAACCAACAGCAGTGTCTGATCCAGAGACCTCAGTGAGCGAGGAACCAACAGCAGTGTCTGATCCAGAGACCTCAGTGAGCGAGGAACCAACAGCAGTGTGTGATCCAGAGACCTCAGTGAGCGAGGAACCAACAGCAGTGTCTGATCCAGAGACCTCAGTGAGCGAGGAACCAACAGCAGTGTCTGATCCAGAGAACTCAGTGAGCGAGGAACCAACAGCAGTGTGTGATCCAGAGACCTCAGTGAGCGAGGAGCCAACAGCAGTGTCTGATCCAGAGACCTCAGTGAGCGAGGAACCAACAGCAGTGTCTGATCCAGAGACCTCAGTGAGCGAGGAACCAACAGCAGTGTGTGATCTAGAGACCTCAGTGAGCGAGGAGCCAACAGCAGTGTCTGATCCAGAGACCTCAGTGAGCGAGGAACCAACAGCAGTGTCTGATCCAGAGACCTCAGTGAGCGAGGAACCAACAGCAGTGTGTGATCCAGAGACCTCAGTGAGCGAGGAGCCAACAGCAGTGTCTGATCCAGAGACCTCAGTGAGCGAGGAACCAACAGCAGTGTGTGATCCAGAGACCTCAGTGAGCGAGGAACCAACAGCAGTGTGTGATCCAGAGACCTCAGTGAGCGAGGAACCAACAGCAGTGTCTGATCCAGAGACCTCAGTGAGCGAGGAGCCAACAGCAGTGTGTGATCCAGAGACCTCAGTGAGCGAGGAACCAACAGCAGTGTCTTATCCAGAGACCTCAGTGAGCGAGGAACCAACAGCAGTGTCTGATCCAGAGACCTCAGTGAGCGAGGAGCCAACAGCAGTGTCTGATCCAGAGACCTCAGTGAGTGAGGAGCCAACAGCAGTGTGTCATCCAGAGACCTCAGTGAGCGAGGAACCAACAGCAGTTTGTGATCAAGAGACCTCAGTGAGCGAGGAACCAACAGCAGTGTCTGATCCAGAGACCTCAGTGAGCGAGGAACCAACAGCAGTGTCTGATCCAGAGACCTCAGTGAGCGAGGAACCAACAGCAATGTGTGATCCAGAGACCTCAGTGAGCGAGGAACAAACATCAGTGTGTGATCCAGAGACCTCAGTGAGCGAGGAGCCAACAGCAGTGTGTGATCCAGAGACCTCAGTGAGCGAGGAACCAACAGCAGTGTCTGATCCAGAGACCTCAGTGAGCGAGGAACCAACAGCAGTGTGTGATCCAGAGACCTCAGTGAGCGAGGAACCAACAGCAGTGTCTGATCCAGAGACCTCAGTGAGCGAGGAACCAACAGCAGTGTCTGATCCAGAGAACTCAGTGAGCGAGGAACCAACAGCAGTGTGTGATCCAGAGACCTCAGTGAGCGAGGAGCCAACAGCAGTGTCTGATCCAGAGACCTCAGTGAGCGAGGAACCAACAGCAGTGTCTGATCCAGAGACCTCAGTGAGCGAGGAACCAACAGCAGTGTGTGATCTAGAGACCTCAGTGAGCGAGGAGCCAACAGCAGTGTCTGATCCAGAGACCTCAGTGAGCGAGGAACCAACAGCAGTGTCTGATCCAGAGACCTCAGTGAGCGAGGAACCAACAGCAGTGTGTGATCCAGAGACCTCAGTGAGCGAGGAGCCAACAGCAGTGTCTGATCCAGAGACCTCAGTGAGCGAGGAACCAACAGCAGTGTGTGATCCAGAGACCTCAGTGAGCGAGGAACCAACAGCAGTGTGTGATCCAGAGACCTCAGTGAGCGAGGAACCAACAGCAGTGTCTGATCCAGAGACCTCAGTGAGCGAGGAGCCAACAGCAGTGTGTGATCCAGAGACCTCAGTGAGCGAGGAACCAACAGCAGTGTCTTATCCAGAGACCTCAGTGAGCGAGGAACCAACAGCAGTGTCTGATCCAGAGACCTCAGTGAGCGAGGAGCCAACAGCAGTGTGTGATCCAGAGACCTCAGTGAGCGAGGAACCAACAGCAGTGTCTTATCCAGAGACCTCAGTGAGCGAGGAACCAACAGCAGTGTCTGATCCAGAGACCTCAGTGAGCGAGGAGCCAACAGCAGTGTCTGATCCAGAGACCTCAGTGAGTGAGGAGCCAACAGCAGTGTGTGATCCAGAGACCTCAGTGAGCGAGGAACCAACAGCAGTTTGTGATCAAGAGACCTCAGTGAGCGAGGAACCAACAGCAGTGTCTGATCCAGAGACCTCAGTGAGCGAGGAACCAACAGCAGTGTCTGATCCAGAGACCTCAGTGAGCGAGGAACCAACAGCAATGTGTGATCCAGAGACCTCAGTGAGCGAGGAACAAACATCAGTGTGTGATCCAGAGACCTCAGTGAGCGAGGAGCCAACAGCAGTGTGTGATCCAGAGACCTCAGTGAGCGAGGAACCAACAGCAGTGTCTGATCCAGAGACCTCAGTGAGCGAGGAACCAACAGCAGTGTGTGATCCAGAGACCTCAGTGAGCGAGGAACCAACAGCAGTGTCTGATCCAGAGACCTCAGTGAGCGAGGAACCAACAGCAGTGTCTGATCCAGAGAACTCAGTGAGCGAGGAACCAACAGCAGTGTGTGATCCAGAGACCTCAGTGAGCGAGGAGCCAACAGCAGTGTCTGATCCAGAGACCTCAGTGAGCGAGGAACCAACAGCAGTGTCTGATCCAGAGACCTCAGTGAGCGAGGAACCAACAGCAGTGTGTGATCTAGAGACCTCAGTGAGCGAGGAGCCAACAGCAGTGTCTGATCCAGAGACCTCAGTGAGCGAGGAACCAACAGCAGTGTCTGATCCAGAGACCTCAGTGAGCGAGGAACCAACAGCAGTGTGTGATCCAGAGACCTCAGTGAGCGAGGAGCCAACAGCAGTGTCTGATCCAGAGACCTCAGTGAGCGAGGAACCAACAGCAGTGTGTGATCCAGAGACCTCAGTGAGCGAGGAACCAACAGCAGTGTGTGATCCAGAGACCTCAGTGAGCGAGGAACCAACAGCAGTGTCTGATCCAGAGACCTCAGTGAGCGAGGAGCCAACAGCAGTGTGTGATCCAGAGACCTCAGTGAGCGAGGAACCAACAGCAGTGTCTTATCCAGAGACCTCAGTGAGCGAGGAACCAACAGCAGTGTCTGATCCAGAGACCTCAGTGAGCGAGGAGCCAACAGCAGTGTCTGATCCAGAGACCTCAGTGAGTGAGGAGCCAACAGCAGTGTGTGATCCAGAGACCTCAGTGAGCGAGGAACCAACAGCAGTTTGTGATCAAGAGACCTCAGTGAGCGAGGAACCAACAGCAGTGTCTGATCCAGAGACCTCAGTGAGCGAGGAACCAACAGCAGTGTCTGATCCAGAGACCTCAGTGAGCGAGGAACCAACAGCAGTGTCTGATCCAGAGACCTCAGTGAGCGAGGAACAAACATCAGTGTGTGATCCAGAGACCTCAGTGAGCGAGGAGCCAACAGCAGTGTGTGATCCAGAGACCTCAGTGAGCGAGGAACCAACAGCAGTGTCTGATCCAGAGACCTCAGTGAGCGAGGAGCCAACAGCAGTGTCTGATCCAGAGACCTCAGTAAGCGAGGAACCAACATCAGTGTGTGATCCAGAGACCTCAGTGAGCGAGGAGCCAACAGCAGTGTCTGATCCAGAGACCTCAGTGAGCGAGGAACCAACAGCAGTGTCTGATCCAGAGACCTCAGTGAGCGAGGAACCAACAGCAGTGTGTGATCCAGAGACCTCAGTGAGCGAGGAACCAACAGCAGCGTCTGATCCAGAGACCTCAGTGAGCGAGGAACCAACAGCAGTGTCTGATCCAGAGACCTCAGTGAGCGAGGAACCAACAGCAGTGTGTGATCCAGAGACCTCAGTGAGCGAGGAGCCAACAGCAGTGTGTGATCCAGAGACCTCAGTGAGCGAGGAGCCAACAGCAGTGTCTGATCCAGAGACCTCAGTGAGCGAGGAACCAACAGCAATGTCTGATCCAGAGACCTCAGTGAGCGAGGAACCAACAGCAGTGTGTGATCCAGAGACCTCAGTGAGCGAGGAGCCAACAGCAGTGTCTGATCCAGGACTCAGGGAGCGAGGAACCAACAGCAGTGTCTGATCCAGAGACCTCAGTGAGCGAGGAACCAACAGCAGTGTCTGATCCAGAGACCTCAGTGAGCGAGGAGCCAACAGCAGTGTCTGATCCAGAGACCTCAGTGAGTGAGGAGCCAACAGCAGTGTGTGATCCAGAGACCTCAGTGAGCGAGGAACCAACAGCAGTGTCTGATCCAGAGACCTCAGTGAGCGAGGAACCAACAGCAGTGTCTGATCCAGAGACCTCAGTGAGCGAGGAACCAACAGCAGTGTCTGATCCAGAGACCTCAGTGAGCGAGGAACCAACAGCAGTGTCTGATCCAGAGACCTCAGTGAGCGAGGAACCAACAGCAGTGTCTGATCCAGAGACCTCAGTGAGCGAGGAACCAACAGCAGTGTCTGATCCAGAGACCTCACGCTCACGTGGAGCGTGTAAAAGTAGATTTAGTGTGTTTTAGACAGACAGAACTGACGCTTAAATGTGCACCCTCCCCCACCCACCCAGTCACGGCAAAACGCGCCGAAGAAAATGTGGTAAACGGGTTTAAAATGTGTATTTGCGATATAAAGGCGACTTAATACCGCTTTTTACATTTAATTTAATGCTATTTTGCTTTGTCGGCGGTACATTATAAAAAAAATATATATATAATAATTTATTTTATTTATATTGTAGAAATCAATAATCTAAGTGCGGCGGATCCGTAAACCAAGTAATAAAATAACTAAGGCCTAAAGGCGGTAAAGACGGTAAAGACATGATATGAGTGCAACAGAAGATCAAACATGGTGGAGGCGGTTTGAGAAAACTGGGGCTGTGTCAGTGTGAATGGATTAAAGAACGAGCACACGATTGTTTCATAAGAAATCTGATCACAAGGATGTTATTCTGAAGGAACGCTACAGGTACATAATGCTAAAAACAAACCTAAAATAGCTGGTAATAGAGGAAACGCTAGCAATATAAACAAATTAAAAAGTTCTCGTCATAATTCACATTCACTTGTTGTCACCTTCAACAAGTGAATGTGACATTTCTTATATCGTGCCTATGCTCATAAAAAACACAGACGTCGTGCGGTGATGTACATTTTACAGACGTCCCTATTAGGCTGAAGTCTCGCTTTTACAATGCATTTTATTCGAGAAAAATCAAAATTTTGCTATTTATTTTTTAAAAAGTCAGATAATTCAGCTTGGATACTCGTGATTATATTGCGTATTATATCCCATCACATAAATACAGTCCTGCAGTCTTCTGTTAATATTTGTCTGATTGTAAAATATTCTTTTATCGACTTTCAAAGCAGTAAAGCTACTTTTCCACTGGACATGCTGTAATTCTCTTGGCTGACGTGCATAATAACCCAGGATTTTTCACACCATTGTTCTGGTTTTGACACCTTTTTACCATTAAAATCTGACCACAATTCAGCAACAATAAGTTCCTCTTCACCCGTTTTCTACTTTTCTTGGTATGAAAATACTCTTGCTTTTTGTGTTTGCCCGTTTCGAAAGTTAGTCCATTCTGAAGGTTCTGTATAATGAATGTTCTTCGCACTGTGGTCATTACACAGGAAAGACGGCTACTATTTTGATGCATAGATATCGACTTGGCCTAGAAATTTAAATGAGATTCTGAATTTTTCATGCACCTCAAAATGGCTGGGGTTGATAATGCTGGGGATTTGGTTCTGGGGGCTTTGAGGGAGCTCATATGCAGATGGGAATAGCAGAGTAGGGCTATAAGTCACTGTCACTGCACACAAATAATTTATTTTCATGAAGCCTGAATAATTAGATTTTTCTTGAAATATTATTATTAGTATTAATGTATTTTGGTGATCGGCACATGGAGGCACGCACTTTGTTTTAGCGCTGGTGTCGGTTCATCGGTTCTGAAAATGCTGGTTTATGTGTCTGGTGTACTTTTGTGTGCTAATCCTTCATCTAGACGTGTTATTGTTGTCTGGCCTCGAGGCTTTTAATCACACTTAGAATAGATTTGCATTTCCTTCTTTGAACTGTAACAATGCAACTATGTGTCATTTGTTGTATTTGAGACTAGCATTTAATCACGCCATTGCACGGCACAGGGAGTCTTTCTGTGTCAGCCGTCGACAAGCGCACACGATCGTGGAGTAATAGAAGTGCCAGGTCTGTCACTCGGGCCTGGATGTTTTACTTTCAGTTGCTGTTTTTCAAGTACAACCCTTATTTACAGGTATTATATAGTACAACCCTTATTTACAGGTATTATATAGTACAACCCTTATGTACAAGTATTATATAGTACAACCCTTATTTACAGGTATTATATAGTACAACCCTTATTTACAGGTATTATATAGTACAACCCTTATGTACAAGTATTATATAGTACAACCCTTATTTACATGTAGTATATAGTACAACCCTTATTTACAGGTATTATATAGTACAAGCCTTATTTACATGTAGTATATAGTACAACCCTTATTTAAATGTAGTATATAGTACACCCCTTATTTACAGGTATTATATAGTACAACCCTTATGTACAAGTATTATATAGTACAACCCTTATTTACATGTAGTATATAGTACAACCCTTATTTACAGGTATTATATAGTACAAGCCTTATTTACATGTAGTATATAGTACAACCCTTATTTACAGGTATTATATAGTACAACCCTTATGTACAAGTATTATATAGTACAACCCTTATTTACATGTAGTATATAGTACAACCCTTATTTACAGGTATTATATAGTACAAGCCTTATTTACATGTAGTATATAGTACAACCCTTATTTACATGTAGTATATAGTACACTCCTTATTTACAGGTATTATATAGTACAAGCCTTATTTACATGTAGTATATAGTACAACCCTTATTTACAGGTATTATATAGTACAACCCTTATGTACAAGTATTATATAGTACAACCCTTATTTACATGTAGTATATAGTACAAGCCTTATTTACATGTAGTATATAGTACAAGCCTTATTTACATATAGTATATAGTACAAGCCTTATTTACAGGTATTATATAGTACAAGCCTTATTTACATGTAGTATATAGTACAACCCTTATTTACAGGTATTATATAGTACAACCCTTATGTGCAAGTATTATATAGTACAACCCTTATTTACATGTAGTATATAGTACAACCGTTATTTACAGGTATTATAGTACAACCCTTATTTACATGTAGTATATAGTACAACCCTTATTTACAGGTATTATATAGTACAACCCTTATGTGCAAGTATTATATAGTACAACCCTTATTTACATGTAGTATATAGTACAACCGTTATTTACAGGTATTATAGTACAACCCTTATTTACATGTAGTATATAGTACAACCCTTATTTACAGGTATTATATAGTACAAGCCTTATTTACATGTAGTATATAGTACAACCCTTATTTACAGGTATTATATAGTACAACCCTTATGTACAAGTATTATATAGTACAACCCTTATTTACATGTAGTATATAGTACAACCCTTATTTACATGTAGTATATAGTACAAGCCTTATTTACAGGTATTATATAGTACAAGCCATATTTACATGTAGTATATAGTACAACCCTTATGTACAAGTATTATATAGTACAACCCTTATTTACATGTAGTATATAGTACAACCGTTATTTACAGGTATTATAGTACAACCCTTATTTACATGTAGTATATAGTACAACCCTTATTTACAGGTATTATATAGTACAACCCTTATGTACAAGTATTATATAGTACAACCCTTATTTACATGTAGTATATAGTACAACCGTTATTTACAGGTATTATAGTACAACCCTTATTTACATGTAGTATATAGTACAACCCTTATTTACAGGTATTATATAGTACAACCCTTATTTACATGTAGTATATAGTACAACCCTTATTTACAGGTATTATATAGTACAACCCTTATTTACATGTAGTATATAGTACACCCCTTATTTACATGTATTATATAGTACAACCCTTATTTACAGGTATTATATAGTACAACCCTTATTTACAGGTAGTATATAGTACAACCCTTATTTACATGTAGTATATAGTACAACCCTTATTTACAGGTATTATATAGTACAAGCCTTATTTACATGTAGTATATAGTACAACCCTTATTTACATGTAGTATATAGTACAACCCTTATTTACAGGTATTATATAGTACAACCCTTATTTACATGTAGTATATAGTACAACCCTTATTTACATGTAGTATATAGTACAACCCTTATTTACAGGTATTATAGTACAACCCTTATTTACATGCAGTATATAGTACAACCCTTATTTACATGTAGTATATAGTACAACCGTTATTTACAGGTATTATAGTACAACCCTTATTTACATGTAGTATATAGTACAACCCTTATTTACATGTAGTATATAGTACAACCCTTATTTACAGGTATTATAGTACAACCCTTATTTACATGCAGTATATAGTACAACCCTTATTTACATGTAGTATATAGTACAACCGTTATTTACAGGTATTATAGTACAACCCTTATTTACATGTAGTATATAGTACAACCCTTATTTACAGGTATTATATAGTACAAGCCTTATTTACATGTAGTATATAGTACAACCCTTATTTACAGGTATTATATAGTACAACCCTTATGTACAAGTATTATATAGTACAACCCTTATTTACATGTAGTATATAGTACAACCCTTATTTACAGGTATTATATAGTACAAGCCTTATTTACATGTAGTATATAGTACAACCCTTATTTAAATGTAGTATATAGTACACCCCTTATTTACAGGTATTATATAGTACAACCCTTATGTACAAGTATTATATAGTACAACCCTTATTTACATGTAGTATATAGTACAACCCTTATTTACAGGTATTATATAGTACAAGCCTTATTTACATGTAGTATATAGTACAACCCTTATTTACAGGTATTATATAGTACAACCCTTATGTACAAGTATTATATAGTACAACCCTTATTTACATGTAGTATATAGTACAACCCTTATTTACAGGTATTATATAGTACAAGCCTTATTTACATGTAGTATATAGTACAACCCTTATTTACATGTAGTATATAGTACACTCCTTATTTACAGGTATTATATAGTACAAGCCTTATTTACATGTAGTATATAGTACAACCCTTATTTACAGGTATTATATAGTACAACCCTTATGTACAAGTATTATATAGTACAACCCTTATTTACATGTAGTATATAGTACAAGCCTTATTTACATGTAGTATATAGTACAAGCCTTATTTACATATAGTATATAGTACAAGCCTTATTTACAGGTATTATATAGTACAAGCCTTATTTACATGTAGTATATAGTACAACCCTTATTTACAGGTATTATATAGTACAACCCTTATGTGCAAGTATTATATAGTACAACCCTTATTTACATGTAGTATATAGTACAACCGTTATTTACAGGTATTATAGTACAACCCTTATTTACATGTAGTATATAGTACAACCCTTATTTACAGGTATTATATAGTACAACCCTTATGTGCAAGTATTATATAGTACAACCCTTATTTACATGTAGTATATAGTACAACCGTTATTTACAGGTATTATAGTACAACCCTTATTTACATGTAGTATATAGTACAACCCTTATTTACAGGTATTATATAGTACAAGCCTTATTTACATGTAGTATATAGTACAACCCTTATTTACAGGTATTATATAGTACAACCCTTATGTACAAGTATTATATAGTACAACCCTTATTTACATGTAGTATATAGTACAACCCTTATTTACATGTAGTATATAGTACAAGCCTTATTTACAGGTATTATATAGTACAAGCCTTATTTACATGTAGTATATAGTACAACCCTTATGTACAAGTATTATATAGTACAACCCTTATTTACATGTAGTATATAGTACAACCGTTATTTACAGGTATTATAGTACAACCCTTATTTACATGTAGTATATAGTACAACCCTTATTTACAGGTATTATATAGTACAACCCTTATGTACAAGTATTATATAGTACAACCCTTATTTACATGTAGTATATAGTACAACCGTTATTTACAGGTATTATAGTACAACCCTTATTTACATGTAGTATATAGTACAACCCTTATTTACAGGTATTATATAGTACAACCCTTATTTACATGTAGTATATAGTACAACCCTTATTTACAGGTATTATATAGTAAAACCCTTATTTACATGTAGTATATAGTACACCCCTTATTTACATGTATTATATAGTACAACCCTTATTTACAGGTATTATATAGTACAACCCTTATTTACAGGTAGTATATAGTACAACCCTTATTTACATGTAGTATATAGTACAACCCTTATTTACAGGTATTATATAGTACAAGCCTTATTTACATGTAGTATATAGTACAACCCTTATTTACATGTAGTATATAGTACAACCCTTATTTACAGGTATTATATAGTACAACCCTTATTTACATGTAGTATATAGTACAACCCTTATTTACATGTAGTATATAGTACAACCCTTATTTACAGGTATTATAGTACAACCCTTATTTACATGCAGTATATAGTACAACCCTTATTTACAGGTAGTATATAGTACAACCCTTATTTACATGTAGTATATAGTACAACCCTTGTTTACAGGTATTATATAGTACAAGCCTTATTTACATGTAGTATATAGTAAAAGCCTTATTTACATGTAGTATATAGTACAAGCCTTATTTACAGGTATTATATAGTACAAGCCTTATTTACATGTAGTATATAGTACAACCCTTATGTACAAGTATTATATAGTACAACCCTTATTTACATGTAGTATATAGTACAACCGTTATTTACAGGTATTATAGTACAACCCTTATTTACATGTAGTATATAGTACAACCCTTATTTACAGGTATTATATAGTACAACCCTTATGTACAAGTATTATATAGTACAACCCTTATTTACATGTAGTATATAGTACAACCGTTATTTACAGGTATTATAGTACAACCCTTATTTACATGTAGTATATAGTACAACCCTTATTTACAGGTATTATATAGTACAAGCCTTATTTACATGTAGTATATAGTACAACCCTTATTTACAGGTATTATATAGTACAACCCTTATGTACAAGTATTATATAGTACAACCCTTATTTACATGTAGTATATAGTACAACCCTTATTTACATGTAGTATATAGTACAACCCTTATTTACAGGTATTATAGTACAACCCTTATTTACATGCAGTATATAGTACAACACTTATTTACAGGTATTATATAGTACAAGCCTTATTTACATGTAGTATATAGTACAACCCTTATTTACAGGTATTATATAGTACAACCCTTATTTACAGGTATTATATAGTACAACCCTTATTTACAGGTATTATATAGTACAACCCTTATTTACAGGTATTATATAGTACAACCCTTATTTACATGCAGTATATAGTACAACCCTTATTTACATGTAGTATATAGTACACCCCTTATTTACATGTATTATATAGTACAACCGTTATTTACAGGTATTATATAGTACAACCCTTGTTTACAGGTAGTATATAGTACAACCCTTATTTACAGGTATTATATAGTACAACCCTTATTTACAGGTAGTATATAGTACAACCCTTATTTACAGGTATTATATAGTACAAGCCTTATTTACATGTAGTATATAGTACAAGCCTTATTTACATGTAGTATATAGTACACCCCTTATTTACATGTATTATATAGTACAACCCTTATTTACAGGTATTATATAGTACAACCCTTATTTACAGGTATTATATAGTACAACCCTTATTTACAGGTATTATATAGTACAAGCCTTATTTACATGTAGTATATAGTACAACCCTTATTTACATGTAGTATATAGTACAACCCTTATTTACAGGTATTATATAGTACAACCCTTATTTACATGTAGTATATAGTACAACCCTTATTTACATGTAGTATATAGTACAACCCTTATTTACAGGTATTATAGTACAACCCTTATTTACATGCAGTATATAGTACAACCCTTATTTACATGTAGTATATAGTACAACCCTTGTTTACAGGTATTATATAGTACAAGCCTTATTTACATGTAGTATATAGTACAACCCTTATGTACAAGTATTATATAGTACAACCCTTATTTACATGTAGTATATAGTACAACCGTTATTTACAGGTATTATAGTACAACCCTTATTTACATGTAGTATATAGTACAACCCTTATTTACAGGTATTATATAGTACAACCCTTATGTACAAGTATTATATAGTACAACCCTTATTTACATGTAGTATATAGTACAACCGTTATTTACAGGTATTATAGTACAACCCTTATTTACATGTAGTATATAGTACAACCCTTATTTACAGGTATTATATAGTACAAGCCTTATTTACATGTAGTATATAGTACAACCCTTATTTACAGGTATTATATAGTACAACCCTTATGTACAAGTATTATATAGTACAACCCTTATTTACATGTAGTATATAGTACAACCCTTATTTACATGTAGTATATAGTACAAGCCTTATTTACAGGTATTATATAGTACAAGCCTTATTTACATGTAGTATATAGTACAACCCTTATGTACAAGTATTATATAGTACAACCCTTATTTACATGTAGTATATAGTACAACCGTTATTTACAGGTATTATAGTACAACCCTTATTTACATGTAGTATATAGTATAACCCTTATTTACAGGTATTATATAGTACAACCCTTATGTACAAGTATTATATAGTACAACCCTTATTTACATGTAGTATATAGTACAACCGTTATTTACAGGTATTATAGTACAACCCTTATTTACATGTAGTATATAGTACAACCCTTATTTACAGGTATTATATAGTACAACCCTTATTTACATGTAGTATATAGTACAACCCTTATTTACAGGTATTATATAGTACAACCCTTATTTACATGTAGTATATAGTACACCCCTTATTTACATGTATTATATAGTACAACCCTTATTTACAGGTATTATATAGTACAACCCTTATTTACATGTAGTATATAGTACAACCCTTATTTACAGGTATTATATAGTACAAGCCTTATTTACATGTAGTATATAGTACAACCCTTATTTACATGTAGTATATAGTACAACCCTTATTTACAGGTATTATATAGTACAACCCTTATTTACATGTAGTATATAGTACAACCCTTATTTACATGTAGTATATAGTACAACCCTTATTTACAGGTATTATAGTACAACCCTTATTTACATGCAGTATATAGTACAACCCTTATTTACAGGTAGTATATAGTACAACCCTTATTTACATGTAGTATATAGTACAACCCTTGTTTACAGGTATTATATAGTACAAGCCTTATTTACATGTAGTATATAGTACAAGCCTTATTTACATGTAGTATATAGTACAAGCCTTATTTACAGGTATTATATAGTACAAGCCTTATTTACATGTAGTATATAGTACAACCCTTATGTACAAGTATTATATAGTACAACCCTTATTTACATGTAGTATATAGTACAACCGTTATTTACAGGTATTATAGTACAACCCTTATTTACATGTAGTATATTGTACAACCCTTATTTACAGGTATTATATAGTACAACCCTTATGTACAAGTAGTATATAGTACAACCCTTATTTACATGTAGTATATAGTACAACCGTTATTTACAGGTATTATAGTACAACCCTTATTTACATGTAGTATATAGTACAACCCTTATTTACAGGTATTATATAGTACAAGCCTTATTTACATGTATCAAATCAAATCAAATCAATTTATTTTTGTAAGGCCCAAAATCACAACAACAGTTGCCTCTGAGGGCCACAGGGAGAAATGAATCAACAATGTCTGTGGTGGCGATGGAGTCAGACAATGTCTGTGGTGGCGATGAAGTCAGACAATGTCTGTGGTGGCGATGAAGTCAGACAATGTCTGTGGTGGCGAGGGACGATGTCCCAGGGTCCTCTGTCCTTAGACTCTCCTTCTCGGCCAGGAAAAACTACAAAAAAAACCTCTTTGGGAAAAAAGCGTAGAAACCTGGAGGAGGTTTCTACGCTACGCTAGTATATAGTACAACCCTTATTTACAGGTATTATAGTACAACCCTTATTTACATGCAGTATATAGTACAACACTTATTTACAGGTATTATATAGTACAAGCCTTATTTACATGTAGTATATAGTACAACCCTTATTTACAGGTATTATATAGTACAACCCTTATTTACAGGTATTATATAGTACAACCCTTATTTACAGGTATTATATAGTACAACCCTTATTTACAGGTATTATATAGTACAACCCTTATTTACAGGTATTATATAGTACAACCCTTATTTACATGCAGTATATAGTACAACCCTTATTTACATGTAGTATATAGTACACCCCTTATTTACATGTATTATATAGTACAACCGTTATTTACAGGTATTATATAGTACAACCCTTGTTTACAGGTAGTATATAGTACAACCCTTATTTACAGGTATTATATAGTACAACCCTTATTTACAGGTAGTATATAGTACAACCCTTATTTACAGATAGTATATAGTACAACCCTTATTTACATGTAGTATATAGTACAACCCTTGTTTACAGGTATTATATAGTACAACCCTCATTTACAGGTATTATGATGATACACCGCACAGAAGTAAACTACAGCATAAACACTCTTTAAAGCTGTTTGTTCAGGGTTAGCTATTATAAAATAAAGTTCTCTTATTTCACAATCACAACAATATTATAAGTCCACATAGAGTCTATAAATACTATTTTTTTAATTTTATTTTTCTAATCTCCCCTTAACACCCTAAATTACATTTATTATGCTTTGTTATGCTTTATTATAATATATTAGCCCACACCGAACTCCAAACGTCTTAATGTTTTAAATACTGTGAACAGGATCTGATATTTTAAAATGGTTAACAATAATGTGCAAAAAAACTGTATATTGATTTAACGTTTTCCACAGTGTCTCATCATTCACCACTCGGCAGTCCACTGCATTGTGTGTCTGTGTGTGTGTGTTATGTGTGTATGTGTGTGTTATGTGTGTGTGTGTGTGTGTGTGTCTGTGTGTGTGTGTTATGTGTGTGTGTGTGTGTTATGTGTGTGTGTGTGTGTGTGTCTGTGTGTGTGTGTGTGTGTGTGCTATGTGTGTGTGTGTGTGTTATGTGTGTGTGTGTGTGTGTGTGTGTCTGTGTGTGTGTGTGTGTGCGCGTGTGTGTTATGTGTGTGTGTGTGTGTGTGTGTGTGTGTGTGTTATGTGTGTGTGTGTGTGTGTTATGTGTGTGTGTGTGTGTGTCTGTGTGTGTGTGTTATGTGTGTGTGTGTGTGTTATGTGTGTGTGTGTGTGTGTGTGTGTGCTATGTGTGTGTGTGTGTGTTATGTGTGTGTGTGTGTGTGTGTGTGTGTGTCTGTGTGTGTGTGCGTGTGTGTTATGTGTGTGTGTGTGTGTGTTTTTTATGTGTGTGTGTTATGTGTGTGTGTGTGTGTCTGTGTGTGTCTGTGTGTTATGTGTGTGTCTGTGTGTGTCTGTGTGTGTATGTTATGTGTGTGTGTCTGTGTGTGTGTGTGTGTGCGTGTGTGTGTGTGTGTCTTATGTGTGTGTGTTATGTGTGTGTGTGTTATGTGTGTGTGTGTGTGTGTGTGTGTGTCTGTGTGTGTGTGTGTCTGTGTGTGTGTGTGTGTGTGTGTGCGTGTGTGTGTGTGTCTGTGTGTGTATGTTATGTGTGTGTCTGTGTGTGTGTGTGTGTGTGTGCGCGTGTGTGTGTGTGTTATGTGTGTGTGTGTGTGTTATGTGTGTGTGTGTGTGTCTGTGTGTGTCTGTGTCTGTGTGTGTCTGTGTGTGTGTGTGTGTCTGTGTGTGTGTGTCTGTGTGTGTGTGTGTGTGTGTGTGTATTTCTTTGCCCTAAGGTGTTTCATTCATCAGTTTGCAATGTAATTAAAGCTTTCAGACGGCTGTTTTGGCGTAACAACCTGAGGATATATTCCCTTCTACAAGGCTGTGTTCAGGCCCTTATTACCTGGACCTAAGTGCTTAGATATACACTAAATTGTGTCGTAATGAAAGTTCACTGTCATTGCGTATTGGGCTTAATTGTATAATATTTCATCTGTAGCTATTGAAATTTGAAAGCAAATGTCTCATTGAAAGGCACGCTATATCATTTTTCTACTACTTGTAATTGAATGAATGAAAGATAGCTGAGTTTAATGCCAACAAAAAGGTGATGGACCCTCTCCCAGAAGAGTTTAAACTATGCCATTACAAAAGGACACATTATAAAAGGAATTAGCTCAGAAACCATTGGACACTTCACTCTCGAGGTTTGAATAATCTACCCACTCCGACCGAAAATTATATGCTGTTTTTAGACTCATTTAGTCAGGAAGATTGTGGGAGATTGTGAAATTGTCCCGCCAAGTGACAAGATGCACCAAAGACAATCTTGGCTCCTTTGTTACGCGGTGACAAGTCCAATAACTGCTCGAACATGCTGCGCAATTTCCCTGCTGCTTGTACCGGGGAGTGATCAATGTATAATAGCACTGCGGCTTTGTGGACTGACAGCGTTGGACGAGTTGGATGAATGCATCTTTAAAGATACTCGATTTTGCCTCCCCGGGGGTGCTAGAATAAAAACCTCTAGTGCAGAGCTGATCGAGACCAAAACGAAGCCAATATTTTTGTACATTCATACATTAAATACGTTGGTTGTATTTTAGGTTGTCTGTACATAGATGTATTTTTTTGAAGCTGGGGTTGAGTGGGATGCACACAAAAAACCCACAATCATCTAAACTAAATAGATCCTCGAGAAATGTGCTGTTTTACTGAACTAACATTGTGGTTGAACTTTGAGGACTGGAGAAGATTACAGTCGGACTTAATACCTTGTTTTTATAGCTTTGCCTTAAGCCTCAATTTGGTCATTTTGTGTTTCTGTTCTGTGCTTTATATTTAAAAACTGAAGGGGGAAAAAAGCAGAAAGAAAATAGCTGATTTTGTTTACCTTATTCAGTCTGAATGAGCCTTGATTGGTCCCGGTAGATTAAAATATTGCAATGATATTGATATTGCTGTACTTAACAATCATATCACACTAATGGCCTAAATACAACAAGGTCAAAAAGTGTTTAATTATTACCTTTACTTATTTGCCATATTATTACTAATCAAACATCACTGGCATCGCCCATCTGCAACATCTCCTCTCTCAAACAACATCTCGGTCATTTTTGCACTATTTTTGCACTTTTTTATTAAACTTCTGTTCTGTGAAAAAGCCATGTTTGACTTTAGGCTCGTAGATCTGTCCTGCTCCATGGTAAATGACAGAACTCCCTTGGAAGCGTGGCCAGACTTGAACACCACGATGTATTGAGTGTTCATGTCTCCGGGTTACGTACTGAGAGTAAATAAACTGAGCAGCCAAAAATACAAACCAGGACCGATGAGCGAAGCACAACATGCGATGAATCTGGGGTGAAAGAAGTTTGATTTAGTTATAAATGATAAGTTGACCGATGAGCTCCTCCATTTCTCATGCTTCACAGAAACAAGCCTGATTGCACAGAATCAGGCTTGTGTTTGAGTTTTTTGCAGTGGACCAGACTTCATATATACAGTGAGAATCAGTCTGGATCCCAAGAGCGTCTAATGCCATCTTTTCAACTTGGGCTGTCTGCATTATTTCCAAAGCAGGACCTCTCTGTGAACAGTTTGCATGTTCTTTTTGTGTGTCCACCATATGAACTCTTTCATCGACCATCAACCCAAAACTTGCCCCATAATCACGACCAAAATCCTGACTCAGATGTGGTAATGAGTCCCTGGACACTGCGCTGTGGTCGCCCTTTGCCCCTGATTGCCCTCACGACATTAAAGGATGGGCCACACGAAGACACTGCAAGGACAACTGTTCAATATTTAAGTTAGCACTACGCAATTTAGATAAAGTTTCAATTATAAGACAAAAAAACAGTCAATCGTGATCAAGATTTTCTTAAAAAACAGACAAAACAGCCACAACAGCATCAGACTGTGACACAGAGCCATTTTTTCAGTCTTCTGCTTTTAAATCCTTCCACTGAATCTGATCCGATGCTTCAAAAACGTCTTGATTGACACCTGACAAACTCCTGAAATAGTTTACTGCTGTTTCAGACGTGTTTGCAAAGGCTTCTTTGTGTCTGCAGTCACAGCATTGTCTGACGGCAGCAGGTTCAACCAAGCCCAGTGACACCGCGTCCCCCCCTCGAGTGCAAAATGTGTGAAAATGTAGAGCTACTTTTGTGATTTGGCCTTAAGTTGACCTGCCATTTCAGCCTACTGGGTTTTGAATCCCTCGTAGCTCCGCCAAACACTGAAACGAATTGAAGAGGAAGTGAACAAGAGAACATCAGACTTTGTGCTGCTCTTGGTTCCTCTAGTCTTACTAAAGGCCCTATCGGAGAAGATGAAAGCGCGTGGCCTTTTTGAGGTGGCATCCCCGCTGCAGCCTGCATCAAGTAATTGAAGGACGGGAGCGGGGCGCGAGGAAGAGGGGTCCGCGCTGGGTCACCCTTATGGGATTTGAACGTGTACCGAAGTGATAATCGAGGTGCGAGTGGGCGCCTGGGTTTGAAAGGATTGGGACAAAGTCATGATGCAGGTTTGGTGTAAAAAAATGTGTTCATCTTTGTTATTTGTGTTAGAGGGTCATGAATATCGACAAATATTTAGTGACAAAGTGGTGCAGTCTGGAGTTTGATTCCTGAACTGTGTGGGTGGGACATTCTCCTTCTGCGTTACGGCGTTTTCCATTATGTTCCATTATCATCAGTTCCATTAACCGCCTGTTTATTTCACTTCGGTCTGACTAAAAGATGAACGCAAAAGTCGAACGCACAATGTCATTTTTCAATAATTATAGCTGCACTGTCTAACTTTTCTGTGTGAAGGTCTAGATGTTATTCTGTTGCTTAGATTGTCTCCCCGTATTAAACGCATCCATCTCCATTCAAGTTACAGGCCAGATCTGTGGAAAGACAAGCCTGCTCACAGTAAGAGGCACAACACGACCTCAAATACTAATGTTCCTGGATGTGTTTCAAAAGTGTAGAATCCAACTATTAGAAACAAACTGCAAATTGAATGGTCACTGCAAAGAAAAAAAAGTCGCAATTAGGCCTTATTTATATTAATACTTGGTTTACGGATCCGCCGCACTTAGATTATTGATTTATACAATATAAATAAAATAAATGATTATGATTTTTTTTTTAATAAAGTACCGCTGACAAAGCAAAATAGCATTAAATTAAATGTAAAAAGCGGTATTAAGTCAAAAGATGAGAGTGCGTGAAGCAATTTCTCGCCAAACTCCTGCGGAAGTCTGTGACGGAGCGGCTCTGTCCCTGCGCGCGGTCCCGGGGAGAGCGCGCGCGTCCATTCATTCATTTAAAAATCCGTAAACCAAGTAATAAAATAACTGCGGCCAGATTTGTTTTGTTGCAATAATTCATTCCTAGCGACCACATATAATGACATAAATGATAGACACAGTTCATTTGGCTTTATTGTAAATAGACAAACATGTATATTGACTCAGCCAGACAGTCTTGACCCTGTCCTTAGCTGCAGAGGTCCACTGCTGAGGACCACTGCAGAGGACCACTGCAGAGGTCCACTGCAGAGGACCACTGCAGAGGACCACTGCAGAGGTCCACTGCAGAGGACCACTGCTGAGGACCACTGCAGAGGACCACTGCTGAGGATCGCTGCAGAGGCCCACTGCAGAGGACCACTGCTGAGGACCACTGCAGAGGACCACTGCTGAGGACCACTGCAGAGGCCCACTGCAGAGGACCACTGCTGAGGACCACTGCAGAGGTCCACTGCAGAGGACCACTGCTGAGGACCACTGCTGAGGACCACTGCAGAGGTCCACTGCAGAGGACCACTGCAGAGGACCACTGCTGAGGACCACTGCAGAGGACCACTGCTGAGGACCACTGCAGAGGCCCACTGCAGAGGCCCACTGCAGAGGTCCACTGCAGAGGCCCACTGCAGAGGCCCACTGCAGAGGACCACCGCTGAAGACCACCGCTGAGGCCCACTGCTCATGCTCAAGTTTCACCAGTGACATTGAAGCACGGGGTCAACTCTACAGGACCTCACTGAACAGCGTCATGAGAAAATATGATTTGGTTTTGGTACTTCTTCTTGCGTGAGACCGTCTTATATTAGAGCGTGTGTGAGATAACAACTAAATATAACACTCACCCAAGTGCAACGGTATTCATGAGATTCATAGTGTAACATAATTTCCAATCATCTTGGCAGGACATTAGAGAGGCATAGAGTATTCAGCTGGAGGTCACGTGGAATTATGTCTGATACTGGCAATTGTCTCATTCCCTGCTACATTACCTTACATCGGTGTGCACGAGCAGCAGAAAGAGCAGCGTGGCAGGGAAACATAGTCCTGGGTGTAACGTTATACTCTGTACTATGTGTCAATGGATGCTGACCCTGCAAGCAAGTACACGCTTACTGATAGGGCAGATTCAGAGCATATATATATTTACCTTATGCACCTTTAAATACACGATCCAATGTAACGGCTTTAAGTACAATAAGTGTTGTTAATTGCATTGTCTGTTACGTTACATTAGAAGTGTCTTTGTCCTGCAGTTAATTATCACATTTCATACACTAGGATTGAAATCTTTGTTACCAAGCAATTACTAATCAGTGGATTGGTCACATGGGAAACTGTATCCGGAGTGTAGACAGTGTCATTTTGATTTGAGCATTTCAATAATGTGTGAAACATTTTAACAAGAAGTTAATAATCAATACAAATATGTATTGTATTAACAAGTAACGGTAACTTAAAAAATCACCTACGCAGGACAAAACTGAACATTTTCTGAACAGTTTTAGAATGATTTTGGTTTCATAATCATGTGCAATACAGACATAATCATGTGCAATACTGTCATAATCATGTGCAATACAGTCATAAACATGTGCAATACAGTCATACATGTGCAATACAGTCATAACCATGTGCAATACTGTCATAATCATGTGCAAGACAGTCATAATCATGTGTAATACAGTCACAATCATGTGCAATACTGTGATAATCATGTGCAATACAGTCATAATCATGTGCAATACAGTCATAAACAGACAAAATAATGTGCAATACAGACATAATCATGTGCAATACAGTCATAATCATGTGCAATAGTCATAATCATGTGCAATACAGTCATAATCATGTGCAATACAGACATAATCATGTGCAATACAGTCATAATCATGTGCAATACTGTCATAATTATGTGCAATACTGTCATAATCATGTGCAATACAGTCATAACCATGTGCAATACAGTCATAATCATGTGCAATGCTGTAACATAACGTCAATCATCATGGTGCAATATTTTCTGTCCATATTCCAGCTGTAGATAAGAGTGTTATTATTATTTTCATTAAGAGTATAAGAGGTTTTTTTTAATGAGTTTTTTTACAAAAGTGTTTTTATAAGTTATCTGTTTTTTTTTAATTATTATACTTCTGCGCCTAATCTTTGTCGTACCACTAAAATTTCCCCATTGTGGGACAAATAAAGGTTATTTTATCTTATCTTTAAGATCATATGGCAGCATAAAGAAAGTACTATTATTTTAGCTTGAAAAAGAGTTTTTATGGTGTAAAAAAGAGCATGTTTATTGATTGTAGTATCAAAACCGCTCTTGAGTATTAAGCCTCTTGCTTAGTATTGCCACAGTGTAGTAACGGTAACTTGTCATCCTCTCACCTCCTCTCTCTCTCTCTCTCTCTCTCTGCTTCTCTCTCTCCTTCCTCTGTTGCTGCCCGTGCTCTTTGCAGTAACGCTCTTTGTCATTATGAAGCTCCTCCCCCTCCACTCCATCTGTGTGTGTGTGTGTGTGTGTGTATCCGAAAAGAGAGAGGGCTCAGGCGAAACGTTAATCCCAGATCGAGCTACTACTACTGCTGCTGCTGCTGCTGCTGGTGCTGCCGCTGCTTCTGTCCCGTCGTCTGCATCCCGTCGTCGCTGGGAGGGCATGGCACAGTTTCAGCCCCTCTACTCGACTAGAAAGAGAGGAGGAGAGCAATAAACCAATGAACTTTCAGCTACAACCAACAAGACAGGGCTACGATCTCACAGGCAGCCGCACCGCTTGCCACTTATACACTTTAGAAGTTTCGAAAAACCGTGAATGAAGACCAAAGAAGTCCGATCTTGGGCAGCTCGGCATCCCGACCTTTGCGCTCGCCCGCTGCTTAAGACGGATTAAAGTTGTTGTTTTTTTTTTCTTCTTCTTCTTCTTCTTCTTTATCATCTTGGCACATCTGGAGATCAGTTGTGCTCCTCTATTTCCGACATGGAGTCTCCCACCAAAGAGATAGAAGAGTTTGAAAGCACAGCGTTGAAGTACCTCCAGCCAGAACAGATTGAGAAAATTTGGCTCAGACTCAGAGGATTGTGAGTATAGACTTTTTATTGTTGTTTCGAGGTGTCTGTGTCCAATGTAAAGTGTGCAAAATGTCACTTTCTAATCATGCATTACACGTGATTAGGGAGGTCAATGCTATTAGGCTTGGAGGATTCAGGTCAAAATGTAAATGGCAAATATTGGGACGATTTTAGTGTATTTTTTGTATTTTTCTGTTTATAGTCCAAAAATACATCTGAATCTAAAGTAAAGTAAACTTTTTTATCCGGCTGTTTTTGTCATTCAGAAAGTTTAATTGCGTAAAACCGGTCACAAACATGAGCAAAAATAACACGTTGACAATGGGAAATGAAGGAAATTCTCAGTAATTGTGAATAATTGTTAAATCATGTCATTTTTTTGGTAACACAAACATGTCATAGTGTTGTGACATCTCTTCATGTAATTCACCATTTCTTCCTGTGCGTTCAGCATCAACAAGGTGCAACCACCCCTACAGGAAATCTAGCTCAGCTTTATCTGTGCACTTTATCATCTGAACTTTGACCAAACTGATGAAATATGCAAGAAAATACAGTGTAATGTTGAACTTCATGATTCTACCACTTTAAATGTAACGTGTAGTTTCAGTATCAAGCTAATTCAGCCCAACTTCATACAATATAATGCAATAATATGTCCAAAATTACACAATACGTTTACAAATGAAGAGGTTATACGTATTCAAGTTTGACATATAATTTTGTGCTTTTGTGTGTTGGAAATATTTCATTCATTAATCCATTGTTCACATGTTTTTTTGAGCCAGCCTCTTTTGCTTGTGCGTGATTTTCATTGTTGCTTTTGTAAGTGAGCGCGTGGGTGCGTGGGAATGATTGACAAAGTTAAGGCATTTAAAAAAGCAGTCAAAAAATGCAGGTGAAAACGATGCACATTCTAACGTTTACGCAAATGTTATATTCTCTGACCAACCAAATGTCACCGATCCCTGAGCTGCTTAAAATAAAGATATTTAACAACTCTTTTGGCTTCGCACTTCCGAAAAACCAATCAACACCTTGGAGACCTCGTGCCCCGGGAACGTTGCCCACCACTTGTAGCCGCGGGAATTATCCAGTGCTCATTTTCAGCTCACGTCGTTTCTTCTCAGCGGGGAACCTAGCGAGATGTTGTCAAGCTAGGAAAAATAAATGAAAAACGTTAATTGGCCGCACAGGTTGAATCGAATTTTACATTTGTGGCTGCACTCCAGAAATAGAAGTCTAGATCATTTAGATAATTAGATTTATTGCAGTATTTGATAGGTTAAAGGGTCTGTACCTGACTTTTAAGCCTTCTAGTTCAGCAAAACACCATTTTACTCCATTTAATGTATTGTTATGGTAAAAATAATGACATATACGTTAATTACATACATTTAAAAGGCATTTTGTCGAATGCGTGTCACAGCAAAGCAACTGACATCGACACTTTTAAACCAATCAGAGATGCTGCTGGATGAGAACTCTTTGGAAACAACTGTTGTTTTTCCTGTCATGGTGCAACAGAGGAGGGCGAGGCCAAGTGGGCGGAGCTAACTGTTTATTCTGAAACATGTTGTTCCCTCATTTAAAATCAGGTACTGGCCCTTTAACGTTTATTTACTTGATAGATTGAAGTTGTTTGACCTTATTTCACGTAACTTATTTGCCAATTCTGTATTAAAATGCTAAATTATTGCAGAAAATGTCGTAAATTAAACATACAAGCAATGAAATCTTATGGTCAAAACTACACAAATCCAGATAAAGTCATTTTGACCAAAGGTAGATTTTGTACAAGTCTTTGCAGTGTGGCATTTTCATAATATTTTAATCTCTTTTTATTCTCATTATGCTGGTTTGTCTGTGTTTGTGTCTGTGCTCCATCATTAAAATGCCACGTTGAGTTTCCTCACATGACTTGATTGTGTCCGTTCCATTTTGTGGGCTTCACAAAGTGGCCATCACTGGCTTCTGTCTTTGGGGATGAGAGCGGCTGCTGTGTGGATGAGTCACAGGGAAAAGCCGGCCTACCATTTACTACAGACTCTGGAGGAGCGGAGATAGTGCACTTCAGATCGTTGTCAGGGATCAGATAGTTGTTGTTTTTGTTGTTGTTGTTGGTTTTTAGAATTCTCCACGCACTAGAAAAGACAATTGCACCTACATACTCTGGTGTTTAGATGACACAACATTTGTAAAATGTATTTGGGAGGTTGGTGAAGATGGAAATTGTCAATGCAGGACAATAAAGATCATTCAAAACCTGCATGAATCACTCTAAATACAACAGGAAGTGAGTAAGTGATGACTGGAAATCATGCATAAAAGTACATTTTGCATAATATTTCTCCTTTAACTTTTCTCATCAAAGGCAAATGTTATGGAATCTTTGCACCTTATCTAACTACCTGTTTTTTAATCTGAATTAACTTATAATAGTTCTTATTATTTGTAAATGTGAGGCTCTGAGCAATAAAATACTGTATAGAACAATTGACCTTTGGCTGGGTGTACAATTTGATCAGTGGCCAATCAGTAGCATTAGTGACATATTTTTATTTTGTGAGGAGGTTTATCTATATACCTTAACATCGATACTATACATAAATATAATAAACATGTCAATAGCATGAACAGAGTTTTAAAGTAACGTCCTGTACCATGGCATCATCAGCTCATGTCAGAGGTCATGTTGAAGGCGTTCATCTCCCAAAGAGAGTCTGTCTGAGGAGATTCCCCTGTCAGGCTCGGTCCACATGTGGAGCCAGCGCAGCAGCGTTGCACGAGCAGAGAGCGGCGCAGAGAGAGCGTGGCAGAGAGAGCGTGGCAGAGAGAGCGTGGCAGAGAGAGCGGTGCAGAGAGAGCGGTGCAGAGAGAACGTGGCAGAGAGAGCGTGGCAGAGAGAGCGTGGCAGAGAGAGCGGTGCAGAGAGAACGTGGCAGAGAGAGCGTGGCAGAGAGAGCGTGGCAGAGAGAGCGGTGCAGAGAGAACGTGGCAGAGAGAGCGTGGCAGAGAGAGCGGCAGAGAGAGCGGTGCAGAGAGAGCGTGGCAGAGAGAGCGTGGCAGAGAGAACGTGGCAGAGAGAGCGTGGCAGAGAGAGCGGTGCAGAGAGAACGTGGCAGAGAGAGCGGTGCAGAGAGAACGTGGCAGAGAGAGCGTGGCAGAGAGAGCGGCAGAGAGAGCGGTGCAGAGAGAGCGTGGCAGAGAGAGCGTGGCAGAGAGAGCGTGGCAGAGAGAGCGGTGCAGAGAGAACGTGGCAGAGAGAGCGTGGCAGAGAGAGCGGCAGAGAGAGCGGTGCAGAGAGAGCGTGGCAGAGAGAGCGGTGCAGAGAGAACGTGGCAGAGAGAGCGTGGCAGAGAGAGCGTGGCAGAGAGAGCGGTGCAGAGAGAGCGTGGCAGAGAGAGCGTGGCAGAGAGAGCGGCGCAGAGAGAACGTGGCAGAGAGAGCGTGGCAGAGAGAGCGTGGCAGAGTGAGCGTGGCAGAGAGAGCGTGGCAGAGAGAGCGTGGCAGAGAGAGCGTGGCAGAGAGAGCGTGGCAGAGAGAGCGTGGCAGAGAGAGCGGTGCAGAGAGAGCGGCGCAGAGAGAACGTGGCAGAGAGAGCGTGGCAGAGAGAGCGTGGCAGAGAGAGCGGTGCAGAGAGAACGTGGCAGAGAGAGCGGTGCAGAGAGAGCGGTGCAGAGAGAACGTGGCAGAGAGAGCGTGGCAGAGAGAGCGTGGCAGAGAGAGCGGTGCAGAGAGAACGTGGCAGAGAGAGCGTGGCAGAGAGAGCGTGGCAGAGAGAGCGGTGCAGAGAGAACGTGGCAGAGAGAGCGTGGCAGAGAGAGCGGCAGAGAGAGCGGTGCAGAGAGAGCGTGGCAGAGAGAGCGTGGCAGAGAGAACGTGGCAGAGAGAGCGTGGCAGAGAGAGCGGTGCAGAGAGAACGTGGCAGAGAGAGCGGTGCAGAGAGAACGTGGCAGAGAGAGTGTGGCAGAGAGAGCGGCAGAGAGAGCGGTGCAGAGAGAGCGTGGCAGAGAGAGCGTGGCAGAGAGAGCGTGGCAGAGAGAGCGGTGCAGAGAGAACGTGGCAGAGAGAGCGTGGCAGAGAGAGCGGTGCAGAGAGAGCGTGGCAGAGAGAGCGGTGCAGAGAGAGCGTGGCAGAGAGAGCGGTGCAGAGAGAGCGTGGCAGAGAGAGCGTGGCAGAGAGAGCGGCGCAGAGAGAACGTGGCAGAGAGAGCGGTGCAGAGAGAACGTGGCAGAGAGAGCGGTGCAGAGAGAACGTGGCAGAGAGAGTGTGGCAGAGAGAGCGGCAGAGAGAGCGGTGCAGAGAGAGCGTGGCAGAGAGAGCGGTGCAGAGAGAGCGTGGCAGAGAGAGCGGTGCAGAGAGAGCGGCGCAGAGAGAACGTGGCAGAGAGAGCGTGGCAGAGAGAGCGTGGCAGAGAGAGCGTGGCAGAGAGAGCAGCAGAGAGAGCGTGACAGAGAGAGCGGTGCAGAGAGAGCGGCAGAGAGAGCGTGGCAGAGAGAGCGTGGCAGAGAGAGCGGCAGAGAGAGCGTGGCAGAGAGAGCGTGGTAGAGAGAGCGGTGCAGAGAGAGCGGCAGAGAGAGCGTGGCAGAGAGAGCGGTGCAGAGAGAGCGTGGCAGAGAGAGCGGTGCAGAGAGAGCGGCGCAAAGAGAACGTGGCAGAGAGAGCGTGGCAGAGAGAGCGTGGCAGAGAGAGCGGTGCAGAGAGAGCGGCAGAGAGAACGTGGCAGAGAGAGCGGTGCAGAGAGAGCGGCAGAGAGAGCGTGGCAGAGAGAGTGTGGCAGAGAGAGCGGTGCAGAGAGAGCGGCAGAGAGAGCGTGGCAGAGAGAGCGTGGCAGAGAGAGCGGTGCAGAGAGAGCGTGGCAGAGAGAGCGGTGCAGAGAGAGCGGCGCAGAGAGAACGTGGCAGAGAGAGCGTGGCAGAGAGAGCGGCAGAGAGAGCGGTGCAGAGAGAGCGTGGCAGAGAGAGCGTGGCAGAGAGAGCGTGGCAGAGAGAGCGGCAGAGAGAGCGGTGCAGAGAGAGCGTGGCAGAGAGAGCGTGGCAGAGAGAACGTGGCAGAGAGAGCGTGGCAGAGAGAGCGGTGCAGAGAGAACGTGGCAGAGAGAGCGTGGCAGAGAGAGCGGCAGAGAGAGCGGTGCAGAGAGAGCGTGGCAGAGAGAGCGTGGCAGAGAGAGCGGCAGAGAGAGCGGTGCAGAGAGAGCGTGGCAGAGAGAGCGGTGCAGAGAGAGCGTGGCAGAGAGAGCGTGGCAGAGAGAGCGGTGCAGAGAAAGCGTGGCAGAGAGAGCGGTGCAGAGAAAGCGGTGCAGAGAAAGCGTGGCAGAGAGAGCGTGGCAGAGAGAGCATGGCAGAGAGAGCGGTGCAGAGAAAGCGTGGCAGAGAGAGTGTGGCAGTAGGGCTTTGTGGACCGGGGGAAAGGTTGTGCATGTGCGTCGTGACCGGGATTGGACGTGAGCCGGAGCGCTGACATTTACTGTACGCAGCTTATCCACGGAGATTTGTTTGGCAGATGCATCACTGGTCTGTGTCTGTGTGTGCGTGCGTGCGTGCGTGCGTGCGTGCGTGTGCGTGCGCGTGCGTGTGTGCGTGCGCGTGCGTGCGTGTGTGTGCGCGTGCGTGCGTGCGTGCGTGTGCGTGTGTGCGTGCGCGCGTGCGTGTGTGTGTGTGTGTGTGCGCGTGCGTGTGCGTTCTTATCACAGTACGAGCAAAAACAGAATACATATGAGTAGATAGAGTAAGATGTTTTTGACCTGTATCTAAATAGGGCAAGATAAGGCTGTGTGTGTGTGTGTGTGTGTGTGTGTGTGTGTGTGTCCCTCTTAAATAGAAGGCTGGACAAACGTGTGGCAGTATCATTACAGCAGAGCAAAGGTAGAGTAAAGATAAAACATGGGAAAAGTGGTGTTGAAAGCTTTAACCCTCGCTCGCCCAATAGAGGCTGGACGATGCAGTTCTATCACAGTATTAGTAAAGTACTCTGGATCGATCTAGTTGGAAGGGCATTCGCTTGTGTAACAACTGCCCAAGAAGTGTGCGATATCTTAAGAATGGGAAAGGACTAAAAGAGTAAAAACTATTAAAATGGCAGACGTAGCCTATGCCTCAAAATGTGTCCTTAGATGTCTTTAAAACCAATTGAAAGCATTCAAGACTGCTTCAATTATGTGTTTTTCATAATGTGTTATTTTATTGTTTGTTTGTTTGTTTGTTTGCCTGTTTCTATGTACCTTTGCTGCCTCTTGGCCAAGTCTTCCATGGGCATAAAATAAATAAAATAAATAAAATAAATAAAATAAATAAAATAAATAAAATAAATAAAATAAATAAAATAAATAAAATAAAATAAAATAAATAAAATAAAATAGATACAATAAATACAATAAATGAAAATTGCAGCATTATTTATTTAATGTTTACTCAATAACCATATGCTTTGGGACATAATACATATTTTAATTAGATAAAAATACTGACCCTAAATCATTGTATACTAATAATCCATAAAGGTGTCCTGCCCAAGGATAAAGAATTGAACTGCTTCCCTTCAGATTAGTGGAAATACGCTCTGTTGTTGAGTCATTGCCACCTCAAATGTTAAGATTATCGTATTTTTTGCTAACATTACACCTTTAGCAATGCTTTAGTGTAACTGCAAGATTCCTCTGTAGAAAAAGATTCAGTTGTAGTCATCTGGACTCTGTTTTTTAGGAAAAAATGAAATGTTTAAACTCTCATCCGAGAGTCATTCTCAATCTGCGAATCAAGACCGGGAACAAAGATTGAGAATGACTCTTGGATAAGTGTTAAAACGGTTCATTTTCCCCTAAAAAACAGAGTCCAGATGACTACAACGGAATGTCTTTCCACAATGGAACACTCGAATGAGGGATTACACTGAGATGCAAGATTCCTCATCATTAAATTGAAAGAGCAATTTTCATGGTTGATATTTGCAAATGATAGTAAAAAAAATACATTAATCATTTAATGAACATAATTTCCTCTGCAAACAGCAGAATATCCTGTTGCGTTATGTGTAAAACTAAGCTAACCTTTGCAGTCCTCCAAACATGTTCTGAAACATATACATACTGGTACTAGTTTACAGTTCATATTTAAGTCTTTTCTCAAACGTTCAGCCCTACAAAAACAACACAACTTTTTGCTCAGCCTGAAGCGGGAATGGAAACTATTCATCAAACATATCAAATGTCCAATATTTATAATGCAACACCACACAAAGTAGCCCCATCATCTGGAGCTCCAGCTTCAGTGCTGCACACGGCTCCACGCGGCTCCACGCGGACGCGGCCCCACGCGGCTCCACGCGGCTGAAGGCTCTTAACATATGACGTCCTCTAACAAATGGCCCCATGTTTTCATTGCTGAACGGGGATCCATAGATTTCCATTAATAAATGAGACGATTTGCTGGACCAACCTCGCCGTGACCCACTGATGAATGGAAATCAATGAATTATTAAATAACTTGATCAACACTGGAGTGAGTGCTCCAACTGGTAACAGAGTTATACTCAAAGGAGCTGACCTCTATATGACTGTAACTCTCCATAACAGATACAACACTGATAAAATAAGATAAGATAAGATAATCCTTTATTGTCCACACATGGGGAAATTTTATTGATACAACGCAGGTAGATACAGAGGAAAAAGACAGATAACAGATAATAGGATGTTTAAAAAACACTCTTATTAGAGTAACTCTTAAACAAAAACTCCTATAGACAAAACCTCCCATTTCCCAACAAGGGATGGAGGGGAAAAATTAGGATGACGTGACGATCTCCGGGTAAGACGATGGTTTCCCCCTCAGCTTCACGAGTTCCTCCTTTGGAACAGGAAGTATAGTTCCTGAACTGGGTCTTGCCACAACCGCATGTTCCTTTGTATAAACGCGCACCGGCGCCGTTCCGTACTTCGGCGGTGGGGCCGGAGGGCGCGATGGTGGGGCCGGGGGGGCTAGCTCGGAGCTAGCGCACATCACGACGAAAAACACTCAATAATCCAGCCGAACAAAGTCGAAACAAGTTGAATTAAAGCGATTCCAGCGCGTGTTCCGATCGTACAACTAAAGTAGAATTTTTTTTTACAAAATACAAAAGATAAAGCACAATAAGTGTGAAAAAAGAGCGGAGCGTTGCACTGGGCTGCCAGCTGGACCGGCGCCTTTGTATCTAAGTATCTAAATAGGGTGCTTTTCAATGCTGACCATGTTTTAAATAAGAAATATTAAGCTTTGTCTGTTATATTGATGTAATCTATAGCACACATGAATCATTTTATATTTTGGACAATTTAAATCGCAATATTGATCTGAATCAACTTAAGAATGGTTTTAACCCATGATGTTCTTAAAGCTGCTGGCTCCAAAAAGAATAATTGACTTTGAATAAATCCATTCAACAATATATTCAATTTATCTGTTCTAAAACGCGTAAAAGCTTTGTACCATTACACTTGCATCAAATGTAAATATCACTTGCACAGCCAGACAAACTTTTCCTATCATTCCAGGAAAAAGAAGTAAATAAAATAAGTTACATATTTGTTCTGGAGATGATGTATATATTTGCAAGGAGATGTCTAAAACGTTCCCTGTGCATCGCGCCCCAGAACCTCCTCCATTCAAACAGAACGTGGAAGGTTCTGACCTGGCTCCCGTTCCAAAGAAATCAACTAATGACTCCACAACAAGACACAAATCACAAATACCAATGCGCCGTATGCAATATCACCACATCAGCAAATGCAAGAAAGCAAACACATTCTCGTTATCGTCCGTTAAAATGAGTTTCTCTCTGAGCCTGTAATTAAACTGAGTAGTTTTCTTTCAGCTGCTAATTCCATACAGTACATTCTCTGTTTTAATGTTGATTAAATTCAAGCTGCACTGTTGCTGCCAATGCAATGAAGTTTAAAGAAAGGAAAAAAAAAACAGAAATCCAGTTTGCAGGAGCCCTATACTCTGTAAGCCAAACACCTGCCTGTAATCCATTTGCTCCTATTGAATTGTAATCTTGTGATGGATCTGAAATGAGCTCTGGGGTCCTGGAGGTCAGTAATAATACGCCAGCTTTTAACAGTTCCTTTTCACAAACTTCCTTAGCTTGCGTTTTTCGACTTTGTGAGAGATATTGCTTCAGTCCGGGGGAACAAATCAGGCTAAGTGCTGCTCGCCGGGCCTGACTGGAATTTAAATGAACTCTGTGTTGTACAGTGGCAGCAGGTCCATCTTTGCACTTCAGTGTTATGAGTTCTGTAAGTGTGTAGCTTTTAGAGGCTCGCTGCACTATCTCTGTGGTGGAGGCGTGGGGAGGCTTTAAGGCCAAATGTGCAGCTAAGTGATAACTGGAGTGTTTTGAATGTGGCTGTGTAGGTGACCGCTATGTAAATGTGTTTGGTGTGTGTGCGCGCGCGTGTTTTCATGTTTTTTCATGTTTTTTTGATTTTGCACGGTCCAGTGTGAGTTGCATTTCATCACGCCTCGTTTACATCCTTATAAAACTTTTGATGCTTTCCCCACACTGCGACTCTTTTACTTCGACGAACAACAGCACTTTTTACTCCAGCAAGACAAAAATAAGATGAATTAATAGTAGGTTGTAGTCGCTGCAGTGAGAATGTAAGTTAAAGAGAGCAGAGACGTGAAGAGACAGCCATAACTAAGCACAAATTAGTCGCAAAGTTTGTTAGGTGACCTCTGTAGATACATATGAATCTGGCAATGGAGTTAGGAAAGAAAATACTTTGTAATGGATTTAATAATAGTAATAAATGCATTTATTAACTTTTATTTAACCAGGTAAGAACACATGAGATCGAGACCTCTTTTTCAAGGGTGACCTGGGGCAGTAAAGACATAACAGCGCTTGCATTTTAAAACATTACACATCTAAGAGACTTTTAAGAAAACAAAATCTACATTTAACAGCACAGACTATTTTTTAAAGATTCATTCTCTTTGTCTTCAAAACAAAAACAAAACGAAAAACCCAAAATAGAAACCAATTCACTCAACTCCGACTGAAAGGAGTCTCGAGCTGCAGGAGCAGGAAAAAGAACACTTCCCCCAGTCAGTCCTTACACGTAGTAACGATAATACACATTTCAAGACACTCAGAAACACTTAACATAATATAACAGTCATAAAAACAGACAGAGCATCGTCGATTATTGATGCTGACAATTTGCTGTTAACGTCTCTCTTCTCTCTCCAACATAATTACACATAACTTAACTTAATGTCCAATAAAGCCATTGGGGCAACAGTTATACAAAAAAATATACAATAAATTGACTTGTGTGACTGTTGAAACATTATATTCCAGCTCAGTCTGAAGCCCTTTGGGAGCCTCCATCATGGTGACAAATCAGGCATAACATATTAATCCATCGACAAAAGAGTGTGGACATGTTTCCACGTCATCTAGTCCGCTATAATCCTGCCCAGAGACATCTCTACCACACACTGATGTCAGATAAGCAGATAGTACAGGAAATGAGCCGCGGATTATTTTTCAAGCCTCGCACAGGAACAACGCTCGAAGCATTTACTCTTGTTTTGTGAGTGAAGGAGAAATATTACTATTCAGCCTTTCGCATCTCAAATGTATCTCATGGTATGGATTTATAGGAGTGGATGTGGATAAACAATGTCATTCACAAAATATTAATGTATTTATATATGCGACTCAACTCTGCTTTGAGAATTAAACAAGAAACGTTATTGAAATTGTCTATACCATATTTTCCGGACTATAAGTCGTCCAAAAATGCATAATAGAGAAGAAAAAAACAAATATAAGTCATACTGGAGTATAAGTCGCACCAGCCAAAAAATGCATAACAGAGAAGAAAAAAACATATATAAGTCGCACTGGAGTATAAGTCACACCAGCCAAAAAATGCATAACAGAGAAGAAAAAAACATATATAAGTCGCACTGGAGTTTAAGTTGCACCAGCCAAAAAATGCATAATAGAGAAGAAAAAAACATATATAAGTTGCACTGGAGTATAAGTCACACCAGCCAAAAAATGCATAACAGAGAAGAAAAAAACATATATAAGTCGCACTGGAGTTTAAGTCGCACCAGCCAAAAATGCATAACAGAGAAGAAAAAAACATATATAAGTCGCACTGGAGTATAAGTCGCACCAGCCAAAAAATGCATAATAGAGAAGAAAAAAACATATATAAGTCGCACTGGAGTATAAGTCGCACCAGCCAAAAAATGCATAATAGAGAAGAAAAAAACATATATAAGTCGCACTGGCGTATAAGTCGCACCAGCCAAAAAATGCATAATAGAGAAGAAAAAAACATATATAAGTCGCACTGGAGTATAAGTCGCACCAGCCAAAAAAATGCATAATAGAGAAGAAAAAAACATATATAAGTCGCACTGGAGTATAAGTCGCACCAGCCAAAAAATGCATAATAGAGAAGAAAAAAACATATATAAGTCGCACTGGAGTATGAAATGCGGTTGCAAGTGTGAAAATAGCAAATAATATCACATTTAAGTCGCTCCGGAGTATAAAGTATAAATAAGCATAAGTTGCAGTCCGGCCAAACTATGATAAAATGTGCAACTTATAGTCTGAAAAACACGGAATATTTTTGCTTAAAAGAAAAGAATGACAAAATTACTTATATATCTTTTACTTTTTTCTTTATTAATTTCGACCTCTCATTTTTCATGGGCGTTGCTACCTACTTTACCTCTGTTTCCTTTAGACGTTTTAGTGATAAAATAATAATAATAATAATAGTGCAGTGAGTATTATATTAATGAAATACGTTAAACTCCAGCGTCGGCGGAGCTCTGCCACGTTCCATACTGCGCAGACAGTCGTGTGTGTTGCTGAACGGCATCTGGAATCTGCTGGTGTTGGACTGTGTGTTAATGCGCGGCTGTGTTGCATGTGCTCTCTCCGGCAGGCGGAAGTACAAGAAGACGTCCCAGAGGTAAGGCTGTTGTCATGGGACTGTGGACATCGTGCTTTGTGATTCATGTCCATTTACTCCAATGCATCTTCATTCAACTAATGCACGCCAGTCTGCCATAACATTATGACCACGCAGATGATCTCCTGATTCTGGAAACAGCTCCGTTATGGATTATTGAAGTGCTTCTCAAACTGTGCAGCACTGATGGTGCCCAAGCCCCGTCTGGTGCCACAAAAGGGTCCTCTACTCATTTGTTAGAACGATTTGGTTTGCGCTTCACCACTTCACCAAACGCAAACTTAAATAGTAAGATCTCCACAATGCATTTGATTGTAATGTTTATAACTGGTGCTGCGCTTCTGCCTTAGCATCTTAGCAGCGAGCGCTAACTGGATACAATGGAAAGGAATGTCTTAGCAGCTAAACGTATAATATTTTAATTATTATAATGTTAAGCCTGTTCTCATTTGTTTGAGACGTTTTGAGCAAATGATCAGCAAACTAAACTGAGCTGTGATTGATTTAACTACAGTTTAACAACACAATGACAGCGTTTTACATTGCTGTTTTTGCTTAACCACATTCACAACGCTCTGAAGTGCAGACTGTCCCAATTGTCATGTTCACCACCCCGCGCCCTTGTGCACTTACACACTTTGTGCACTTTCAGAAAACGCACACTTAAGTCAAGTAATGTGACAGGACCTCTGTAATAACAATTCACCAACAATAAGAATCTGCTCGGGTGATGGGTGCAACGTAAAACAACTAGTTTGCGATGAGTTAAGCTCTTATTTAGATCTGGACTTGACCTACAATAAACCTGGTTTAGATCTGGTAATACACGTAAAGACAAATGTTATCTATCTGAGCAGTACTAAGTGTGAGACGTTAGAGCGCTACTGGTTTACTGCCTGTAGAGCTTGATATTTAGGTATATCAATGAACAAAAATACAAATACCATCCATCCATGCAAAATGTTGTGGCATTGTTTAATTACATTAAGATTATTGTCATTTAAACTTACACAAAGACAGAAGAATATGGCCAGTTCGTCATAAGATACATAACAATACATTTGCTGTTGGTCATAATGTTATATCAGCTCAGTGCAACTTCCCTAACCTTGATTTTGTTTTCTCACAATTTATCTTTTGTGACTATAATTTCAAAATAAAACTCTTGTCTTTGCTGTGATCGTGCTAGTGCCCCTTTTATAATTTCTCCTTGAAGTCCAGCAGTGACTCATTGTCTCAAACTCTTTTTCAATGTAAATGTTCTGCTGGAGGGTTCTCCACTTGATTGCCTCCATGGAGATAGATAAGTGGTGGCATGGGGACAAGTTACAGGTCAGATCTGCGGAGAGGCGACGTCGCTCGCTGTGTTTCAAGGCTTTTTTGAGCAATAAAAAACACCCGTTATTGAAGAAATGCAAGGTAGAAAAGTCTAAAGATATACTTTTTTCAACAACATCTCCATGGAGACAAGACCCCCACCAGGAAGTGAACCTTTAAGGATTGTTCATTTGTAAATCAAGCTTGCCATTATCTAAAGCCCGATACATTATTTATTTAACAAAATAATTGCTGATGAGGAAAATTGGATCGTTCAGGTGTACAATTACTGCAGCTAACAAGCAAAACCATCCCGACTTCTATGTTTTGCATGATTTGATAATGTGAACCTATTTTTGCTTGTCGAGTCGCTCTAATTGGTTCCAAACAGAGGAAATATGACAGGCACAAATCATGAACCGAACTGCTCAGGGAAAGATGTTGTAGAAAGAGTGACAAAAGAGTGACAAAAGTCTGAAAAGCATGTGAGTGTTCAAAGTTCCAAGTAACTCAACTAATATGAATGTGTTTGTGTAAATACTGAGCCTCTAGTGACACAAGATACTATTTACACCAGATGAGGGTCTCACAAGAAAGTATAAATGACTGAGGTTACAATTTTGGTGTCACAATTTTCATTTTATTTTCGTATTATTTTTATAGTCATTTTATCACTGTTTTGTCAGATACTATGGCTTCCCAAAGAGACATAACTCGCTGTGCTGTTCGTGCCAAATGTAAACACGTGTAAAACATATCACTCATGTGCACAATGTCATGGCAACGTTTTCCATGAACATCACAAATGACAGGTTTCCCAATGTAAAACTAGTATGAGGTGAGTTCTTTTTTTCTTTTTTTTGTAATAGCATCAGGAAGCTCCTGGATTTTTTTTTTATATGTTTCTATTTGTTTTATGTCTTGGTGTCGATTTTAATTATGGGTTTAGTAAGTAATAAACGGATTATTATAACATCCCCAAAACTACATTTTCACGTACTCTAATGCTTAATTGTTCCACTTTACACTAATACAATTTACACTAATACAGGACAGGTTGGCCACCAGTATTATGTCTATTTTTTAGGTAAAAGTATGTTGCACACTTTTTTTAAAAATCATCACCAAATCACTTTGAGAGAAAACCACATGATTCCTGTTTTGACCATTATTTGTAATCTGAATGTTGTGTTGGCATATTCATTTCTTTTCTTCTCTTATGTGTAATTTTTTTGTCTGAGGAGTGGGCAAATATTGACACAAATGACTAACCAAGTATTTTTAAGGGGATTATCTTGATGACGATATTCAGATGAGATTATAGTAATCTGTCAGAAATGTTCTAAAATGTGCCTGTTTATGTCTTGGTTGCGGTTTAAAGGAAGGTGAGACGAAATTATTTGCAGCTTTTTAAAATCATTATAGACTTAATTTTGCCTTTTTCCACGATATTATCCTTTTTTAACTTTGAAATAATAGAATAACAAAACAGAACAGAGCCAGAGAACATTATGCAGAGAGAATAAACAAACGTAAATAGCACAAGCCATTTTTCAAATTCAGTTATTTTTTAGTTTTTTTGAATGTTCATAAATGTCGGTCCAGTCCTTGATTGTCAGTGCATTTTATGTCATCCATTTCTTTGTGATGGCCTCTTCCACTGCCTCCAAACATATCCATGTATTGTGTCCATGGCAGGAGTTATGAGGCCCAAATACATAGGTCTGAAATTAAGTCTACATTGCTTTGTAATCTCAGTCAAATATTCATGAACAACACAAACACATGATAATGGTGGGACTACTGGCAACCACAGTTTCAACATGAATTAGTATTTCGCTGTGAATAGTGAGCTCTTTGACATGGAGTTATAAAAAAACGGGATACAATTTTCCAACTGAATTTTTTCCAAATTATTTCCATAATTTTGTTTAGTACAAGTCCCCATTCTTCATCCGTCAGAACAAAATTCCCCTCACTATCCCACTTACTTTTAACATTTGAAGAAGTCTAGATTAAACTAGTATCAAGTTTTTTTGTTTTTTTCACGCACAGATCAATGCTGTATCACAAATATATGGCGTTATGCTCTGTAACGTCTCGATTCAGTCCCAGTTTAATAGAACTGCCTCCGCATGATAAACAGCCCGTGTGTGTTCCAGTGCGTTAACTCCGAATTGAGAACTTTACATTTCCCACAAACGAGGAAACAAAAATAGTCGTCCATTGTTTTCTTTTTAAATAACCATGGTGGCATTTCCCTCTGAACCGCGCCATCGCCCGTCTGCTTTGAGTGATTGAACGCCGCTCGCGTCACTCTCCTCACTGGCCCAGCGTGCGGTGATATACGGCCCGTAGCTGTACTCTTTGTCTGTATCGCAGTTGCCGATGGGTGGGTGCGTCGCTTTGATTGACATCTCCATATGTGTCTGTGTAATTATGGCCGAGCTAATTGGCAGAGAGGAGCACGGGGACGCTGTCATTACGACACACCAGGACAGCCCCTCGCACTCGCAGATGTAGGAGAAGATAGAGAGTCGCCGATTTTTCACAAAGGGGGGAGGAATACACGCACACACAAAAAAAAAGACTTTTCTTTTCTAAATTACATGGGTAGTTTTAAGTTTCGCTCATGTGCCCGTTGTGCGCTGTAATTAGTAGTTTGCATCATTTTTAAGTCACACAAAAAGAGCGTTGACCACTTAAGTGTGAGTATTAAGTCATTACCCGTGGCTTGTCTCCCGGGCTGATGGATGAATACGAGCCTGGTCAGTCAAATCCATTCACTGTCTGAGCGGAAAGGGTCCAGGTCAACTCTAATTTAACTTTATTAATGGCTTCTTGACTAATCGAAAGGCTTTATCTAGATTACAGACGGCTCAATTATCTGATTGGTTGTACACATGAATTCTTAGCAGTTATAGGTGTATTATGTTCATGTCCATTCGCTTTATTAAGGTTTATTTACTTTAACTATGAGAGTTGAATGGGTGCATCATTACCAAAATGTTAAGATAAGATATTCCTTTATTGTCCACGCATGGGGAAATTTCATTGTTGCAACGCAGGTAGATACAGAGGAAAAGAACAGATCACTTATAGGAAGTTTAAAAAACACTCTTAATAGAAGAACTCTTATAAACAAAAACTCTTATAAACAATAAACTCCTATAGACAAAACCTCTCATTTCTTAATAAGGAATGGAGGGAAAAAATAAAGATAAAATAAAATAAAAACAGCTAGCATAAGACAAGATAATACTAATGGATAAGATAATACTAATAATGGTTGATGTATCGTTACTGACTAAGGCATCGAAATGTTTTTATTCTAGTTTTTTAATCAAAATGTAATCATATTTTGAACGACATTGAACATATTTTAATTGACCAACATATTTTAATTGACCAAGTTTTGAAATGCAATGTATTTCACATGTATTCCATTTTTTGATCAGTTCAAAGTGTTGCGGAGTGAAAATAATGACCAAATAATCTAAGTTTAAATTCTTAATGTTGTATTGGAACCAAACAAAAACCTTGGTGTCGTCATGACTTGAGCTGTGTCTTACTTGGTGTTATTGAGTGATTATTGAGAAACGTGCAAATAATATGTGTCCAAATAGTTCTGATCAATTTTCAACAGTTACGTGCAATCCTATGTGTGGCGATCCAGGATTCCCCCCAAAACGGTTACAGGATACACCAAGTAGTTAATTCAAGAACAACGTTTTATCATGCATTGTTGTTGTTGGATTGTTGTTTGAATCATTTTGTGAAGTGCAGTTTGATTGGAATTTAATTGGAATCAAAAAGTGAAATGAATGAAATGTCTTGTGTCTTCTTAAGTCTGAAGAGGAACTTTAACGACCTCACTAGTGTTTTCCTTTTGGCCGCACAGAGTAACCTCCAGCAGCTGATGTTCCAGGTGTTGTTCACAGTTCTAGTTTGTTCGTCCGGATGGCAGGATACAGAGAGTGTGTGTTTTCAGTGGCAGAATGAGTCACTCCTCTTCAGACTTGTGCTTCTTCACCTGAACTTGTGGCTCTGTAAACACCGCCTGCTGTTTCCAGTTGTTTTGGAGCTCGCCGTGCACTTCCTGCGCACGAGTTCAGAGTCTTAATGGCAGAATGTAGTCCCAGTTCCCCATGCTGTGTGTGTCGGAATACAAAAGTACTTTGACGTTGCGTGGTCAGGGTTATGGTATATAGACATAGCATAACAAACAGACAAACACATGTATAAGTGACTGTATCTTTCTTCTGCTTCTTGGGCCAGATCCTCGTTGTAGGTAAAGATTCATAGCAAATGTATATGTTTTTCACTACATTTTTCACAGTTGCGTGCTATAATTTAGGCCAGTATGAATGTATTTAGAATTGCCACTTTCCCTGTATTTACGCTTCAGTGTTTACCATCCTTTTATGTTTATTGTTCTGTCAATACGAAGACTCACTTTCAATGCAAATGAACCGCAGCTTGCACAGGATGCACTTCCCTTTCAAATCATTCACAATTTAATTGTCTAACTTTCAGTCAGAACAGAAAAGAAAATGATCAAAAGTTTTTTTAAAAAGCAGACCAAAGTGAATTGTTTTGCCGGATGGATTAAGTAAACACCTCCAACTGGTTTTCATTGCAAATTTCACGAGTTTCCCCAAAGTCAAGTGTGATGGAGTGGGACATTTCATCCTCTGTTGTCTTCGTCGTGGCACAAACGGGACAGCCACGCCGTTCAGCAAAGACGAGGTCGAATTTGCATGAAAACACTGACAGACAGAGGCGTGAATGGAGCCGTTGAACCCATTGACCCAGGGAGAAGTGGACGGTAAATTGAACTGTTTGGTTAATGTCAGAAATCGGGGCGCAGATCTTCCAGCCATTGGCGAGAACGGCCCATTAGCAGGACCATTATTCCAACCTCTCTCTCTCTCGCACTTCTCTGTGTTTTGGGCAATTAGAAAATCATAACAGCCACCGGTCGACAATAAAACACTTTTATTGGTTTCTCATTTGGATTAGTGGATAATTAATACAGTACAGCATTGTCTTTTTTTTGGCTAATGGTGTAGGAGGAAAGTGCAATAACAATGACACGCTCGGGTTGGAAAACACAAACAAAGAAGCTTTTAACTTTGGTTTCATCGCCTTATCTGTGAGTGAAGAGAATCTTGTTTAGTCGGTGGAATTGACCTGTCGCCTGTATCTGCCCTGATCGGTGGTTTACAGAGCCGGGGATCGTGTCGTCACTCAACAGCAGAGTTTTCAGTTAGCGTGGTGTTAAACCAGTGGAGACTTTAAGATGCTAAATGCGAGGCCTGTCACGATACAGAAAACATCACGATAATATGGAAGATACTTTGTGCTACTGACACAATAAATGTACTGAATTCTTAAAAAAACATGAGCTGCAACAAAAGGAAAGCTGATTTGAACCATTTAGAAGTTGATTAGTGTCGAATTAGTCAAAGAAGTTGCTTAGTTGACGCTATTCACAGCTCAAATCGTATTGTACTCCAATAAATAAACATAATGTCCACACTTATGCAAAGAAATGTACACATGATAAATATAGAGCCCCAAAAAATGATGTTCCATTTAACATTTTTCAATGATAAGTCGATATAGTTCTATACCAAAGTATAGTGTTCATTCAAAAGTATTCTGATACGATTGAGTGATACATTTATTTTCAGCTAGGGTCGGTCCTATATGGATGGTTTTACTGCTGTGGTCAATAACCTATATTTACTCGTTCTAATATTAAGATGTTGAAATTCAATGCAAGGACCACAAATTGATGTTAAATTATAATAAAGTTCACAAATACTCAAGAGACTGGGAAAGTGCAAAATGGTCAATATCAGACCAATATCAGGCTGATATCTACAGAAACTCATCTATAGTTTACTTTATCACGTTGCTTTGTGTTTTCAAGGGCGTTTTGCACTGCCAACAGCTGCTTTATGGTGTTTGATCCAGAGATGTATTCTCATAATATTCTTCTAACAAAAACATTGATCTGTTGAGATACACATTTTAAGGGTAAAGCAAAGACTTGCTTTATCTTGGCCCGTATTACCAAGGGAAGAAAATATATACAATGACCTTGATCGTTCTCTCGTATGATTCCAAGATGGCGCCTGTGTTCGGCCACGCCACTGCTCGACTCCTGTTATGCCGCTTATTTGTGACGATCGTTACATCGTATGCAGTTTTATCAGCCCAGACACTAGTCTGTTGTGTGTCTGCTGTGCGGGTTTATGACCGTGGCGCACTTTTCCACATCAAAGCGACGATGGAGTCGCTTTTCGACACATGGGACAGGTACAAACAAGCCTTTCCGCCACCGCTTGTTTGTCCACCCAACTCACCTGACGTTTTGCTGCTGTCCCGAGGCCCGGGGAAGAGGAGGAAGCAGAGGAGACGAGACACAAGGTCTGGTGTGCAAGTCAAGCGCAGACGAGCCTTGTGTTCGGAGCACACGAGCCTGGGCTTTGGGAGACGTGCTCGGTGCCTACGCCTGGTCCCGCTCCTCGATGTTTGCGGCTGTTCGCCGTCGCCGTCTTCGCCGCCTGCCCGTGTCATCGCGGCTGCTTTCCCGGAGCCTGCACGGGCCATCGGGGCCGCACCGGTCCTGGAGCCTGCGCGGGATGTGGCGGCTGTTTTCCTGGAGCCCGCGCGCCGCTGGAATTATGAGCGCTGGGGTCCACCGTCCGCTTCCTTGTCTTCGTCGGCTTACCGGCGAAACAGATGGGAATCACGTGACCGTAAGGCGTGCCTTCGACAGGTCCCGCTGCGCTCAGCTGAACCGATGGACGTGACGTCATCCACGGTCCGGCTCGGCTTGTTGAATGCCCGTTCAATTGCCAACAAAGCGTTTTCCTTGAATGAACTTTTTACAAGACAAAACCTTGATTTCATGTGTCTTACGGAGACCTGGCAGAGAGAGGGTGAGTTTATTCATCTAAATGAACTCTGCCCACCTGGCTGCTCCGTTTCTGCGATGCCTCGCCCTGGTCGACGTGGAGGAGGTCTGGCAGTTGTGTCCCAGGACCGTTACATGTGTAAAGTCATCGACTCACACACTTTCACTTCCTTTGAATCACAGATGATTAAGGTTGGTTCTTCAAGTCCTTTTTACTGTGTTTTAGTCTACCGGCCCCCTGGTCCTGCTGCTGTCTTTTTAAAGGACTTTAGTGACTATTTATCTTCTATTATAAAGCTGGAAAATGTTTTAATTCTTGGGGATTTTAACATTTGGGTCGATGGCTCATCATGCCCTGCAAAGGATCTTTTAACCTTGACCGAAACATTTAACTTTGAGCAGCATGTCTCACTCACCAAAAGGGACACACTTTAGACCTGGTGTTTTCACTTGGCCTGAGTGTTGCTAACCTCTGTGTGGAGGATGTCCATATGAGCGATCATAGCTGTGTTTTATTTGAATTGAACTTTTCTCCTGAGCCGGTGCCCTCAAACATCAGGTTTCAGAGGCGCATTATCACTGCAAATACAGCCGTCCAATTTTCTGCTATGTTGGATCCTCATTTGTTTATGAATTGTCTTGATGTGGACAGTTTAATTAATTCCTTTAACAGCCAATGTTTATCCATTTTAGATCAGGTGGCACCTGTAAAATCCACTGTGTCGTCACAGAAAAAAGCTTGTCCTTGGATAAATGAAGATATCCTAAACCTAAAGAGACTATGTCGGAAAACTGAGCGTCTGTGGAAAACCTCTAGTCTTGAGGTCCATAGGTTACACCTCAGAGAGCTTGTGTCATCTTACAATGAAATGATGGAAAGTTCCAGAGCTGATTACTTCCGTCAGCTAATAACATCCAACAAGAAAAAACCCAAAGTGTTGTTTGACACTATAAATTCTATTGTTTGTCCTTCAGCTGCAGTGACTCCTGTTTCCTGCAAAGCCGACAGCAATGAATTCCTCAGGTTCTTTATCAATAAGATCAAGATGATCAAAGACCAAATCCCACTCCCATTGTCTGATAAACCTGTTTCTGTGGAGCCTGTTTCCCAAAACTGGTCTTCTTTTAAGCCTGTCACTCTAGAAGACATCTCAGCTCTGGTGAGCAAGATGAAACCCTCCTCTTGTACATCAGATGCCCTTCCCTGCAGGCTCTTCCTCAAAGTGTTTGATGTTATTGGCCCCTGGGTTACCAAAATGGTAAATCTCTCTCTTTCTACCGGTGTGTTTCCTGGTCCATTTAAACATGCCATAGTTGAGCCTTTACTGAAAAAAACTAACTTGGACCCGACAGACCCCAAAAGTTTCAGACCCATATCAAAGCTCCCGTTCATGTCCAAGATCCTTGAGAAGGTGGTCTCTGAACAGTTGTCCGATTTCCTTGATCAGTCAAACATTCACGACTCTTTTCAATCTGGTTTCCGCAAACATCATTCTACGGAAACCGCATTGCTCAAAGTGTCCAGTGACATTATGATGTCTGCTGATTCTAGGAAATGCACTGTTTTAGTTCTGTTGGATCTGTCTGCAGCCTTTGACACTGTCGACCATCATATCCTGTTGAACAGACTGAGGGACCTGATTGGACTGTCGGGGTCAGTTCTTCATTGGTTTTCCTCATATTTATCCGGTCGGAGCTTTAGTGTTGCTGCAAACCAAATAATGTCCGACTCAGCTGATCTGTTGTGTGGAGTTCCTCAGGGCTCCGTCTTGGGCCCCGTCCTATTTCTGCTTTATATAATTCCCCTGGGAATGATCATTAAAGAGTTTAGTGATGTGTCCTATCACCTGTTCGCTGACGATATTCAGCTCTATTGCTCTTTTAAACCTTCTGAGATCCAGAAGCTGAACTCCTTGGTCAGTTGTTTAGTGCAAATAAAACAATGGCTGAGTCAAAACTCGTTGCAGCTAAATGCTGACAAAACAGAAACTCTGATTATTGCCCCTGATGATGCCATTCCAGGGATAAACCAGTACTTGGGTGTTTTAGGTCAGACTGCTAAACCAAGTCTTAGAAACTTGGGTGTTGTCTTTGACAAAGACATGTCTTTAGAGCACCACTCCAAGCTGTTGACGAGGAACTGTTTCTTTCAGTTGAGGAAAATCTCTAAGCTCAGGAAAATGGTGTCTCAAAATGACCTGGAACTTATAATTCATGCATTTGTGTCTTCACGTTTGGACTATTGTAACAGTTTGTTTTCCTGTCTTAACAAGAAGGAACTCTCTCGTCTGCAGCTGGTCCAGAACTCTGCACTCTGCAGGATCTTAACCCGCACAAATAGAAGGGCCCACATTTCAGCCATTCTTAAAGCCCTTCACTGGCTGCCGGTCTCCTACCGGATACAGTTTAAAATTCTTGTTTTAACTTTTAGAGCTTTAAATGGTCAGGTCCCATCGTACATCAGCGATCTGATTAAACCATACGCTCCCTCTCGCTCACTAAGGTCCTTGGACCAGAAACTGTTGCTGGTTCCTCGCACCCGTTTTCGGACCAGAGGAGACAGATCCTTCCAGGCTGTTGCCCCCAGACTCTGGAACGATCTTCCGTTCCCCTTACCGTCACTGGACTCAGTTACTGCTTTTAAGGGTCAGCTTAAAACCTTTTTATTTAGTCAAGCCTTTTAAATGCACTTGTTTTACGGACTGATTTTACTGTATATTGTTGTATATGTATTGTTCACTGTAAGTTTTTTGTGTTTTTATTGTTTTATTCTGTGTTTTGTGAAGCAATTTGTGACCTCTGTCTGTGAAAGGTGCTATATAAATAAAATTTACTTACTTACTTACTTACTTACTTACAATCTTGAGGATTGTTTAATTGATACTAAAACTATTAATTATTAATAACAATTAAATAAAATGACAGAATAGGATTTTTTTTTTTTGGGAATGGTCTGGATCAGACCTGGGCAAACTACGGCCCGCGGGCCACATACGGCCCATTTGTCTTTATAATCCGGCCCGCCAAACATGCCAAGTAATATTTAGAAAAAAATAAATAAATATATATATACATGTGTTCCTCGACATGTTTTAATCTGGCCCCTAGAAAGATTTTAGTTTCTATTTTTTAACATCTGTAACATCTGTCTGCACTTGTATCCTTAATAAAGATGTCATGAAATTAATTAAATAATAGATTCAATAGCCTATATTTGACACCAATGATGGCGGGCCGGCCCTCCGCTACTTGCCTGGATTCGAATATGGCCCTTGGAGGAAAATAATTGCCCACCCCAGGTCTGGATCAAACATCAGCAATAGAGTGAGACAACATTATAAGATCAAAGAAAGTAGTACTACATGAGTACAAATGTTATAGTCTTGTTTTGTTTCGAGCTTTTTTTCAGGATAACATACACACAGTAGCCTGTACAGAGAAACATTTTGGCACACATTGTCCTTACAACAATAATGATAACTTAAATACTGCTAAATTGAAAATAACACAAGCAGCTGCAGAACGCAAGTCAGTAGCAAACAAAGAATGGGGAATTGAGACTTCTGAAATAAAAGCTGATTGATTTAACAAAGTAAGAACTATTTTTGTACTGTAAATATCTATAGCTATAATGCAGAGCAGCTTTCAAGAACACAGTCTTATTATATTAAATATGTAGCCTAGTATGTGGGTTATTATCAGATTAGCCAAAGTTAGAGGGACTAAAATTTTGTCTTGAATAATAATTATATTTCCATTTAAAACGGAAATATAAAAAATATAGGTTGTACCGCGAGTCTTATGTCATTTTCTTGTACTTCATGGCATATCCAGGTTTGCCGCTTTGAATGAGAGAAATTGCCACCCACAAAATCATTTTTACTTGAATAATGGAGCGTTGATTTTCCATTCTCTTTAGACATTTGAATGCATAACCTTGTTTCCAACATATTATTGCACATGAATATGTGTCACGACAGCACATGAATAGCACATGAATTCCAACAGCAATTGCACATATGACAGAATTGCACATCAGTATTAGGTTAGGTCAGTATTGCGAGTGTTCAGTACTAACAGTTTTTGTTATAAAGTCTGACAGCAGCAGGAAGGAAAGACCTACAGAACCTTTCCTTCACACAGCGAGGGTGGATCAGTCTCTCACTGAAGCTGCTCTCCAGAGCGGAGAGAGTGTCCTGCTGGGGGTGACACTCATGGTCCAGCATGGATGTGAATCTAGCCAGGACCCTCCTGTCCCCCACCTCCTGCACCGAGTCCAGAGCACAGCCCAGGACGGAGCTGGACTTCTTGATGACTCTGTCCAGCCTCTTCCTCTCCCTCTCTGTGATGCTGCTGCTCCAGCAGGCCACACCGTACAGGAGGGCTGATGCCACCACAGAGTCGTAGAAGGTCTTCAGGAGTGGCCCTGTCACTCCAAAAGACCTGAGTCTCCTCAGGAGGTAGAGCCGACTCTGGCTCTTCCTGTATAGTGCGTCTGTGTTATGAGTCCAGTCCAGTTTGTGGTTCAGATGAACACCCAGGTACTTGTATGAGTCCACTCTCTCAATGTCCCGTCCCTGGATGTTCACTGGCGAGGGGGCAGTGGGGTGGCGTCTGCGGCAATCCACCACCATCTCCTTGGTCTTCCCCGCGTTGATGAGGAGGTGGTTCCGTTGACACCAGTCCACAAAGTCCTGCGCCAGTCCTCTGTACTCCTCGTCATCGTCGTCCGTGATGAGTCCGATGATGGCAGAGTCGTCAGAGAACTTCTGCAGAACACAGCTGTCCGTGTCATGTCTGAAGTCTGCAGTGTAAAGGGTGAAGAGAAAGGGCGCGAGGACAGTGCCCTGGGGCGCCCCCACACTGCAGGCCCGAGTGTCAGACACACAGTTCCGGGCTCTCACAAACTGGGGTCGGTCTGTGAGGTAGTCCAGGATCCACTCTGCCAGGTCATACTCCACACCAGCCGTCTCCAGCTTGTCCCTCAGGAGCAGCGGCTGGATGGTGTTGAAGGCGCTGGAAAGATCGAAGAACAGAATCCTCACAGAGCTGCCAGGCTTTTCCAGGTGAGAGAGAGAGCGGTGCAGCAGGGAGATGACGGACCCGATGCCAGGCCGATATGCAAACTGCAGCGGGTCCATGGCTGAGCTCACGGTGGAGCGGAGGTGGTCCAGGACCAGCCGCTCCAGTGTCTTCATCAGGTGGGACGTGAGAGCCACTGGCCTGAAGCTGTTGAGGTCTTTGGGGCGCGGTGTCTTAGGCACAGGTACCACCCTCAGCTTCAGGCTCATGTTGAAGACATGCTCCATAACTCCACACAGTTCATCTGCGCAGGACTTAAGGAGCCTGGGGCTGATGCCATCAGGTCCTGCTGCCTTCCTCACTTTAATCCTCTTCAGCTCACTCCTCACCTGTGCTGCTGTGACAGTCAGTGGTTGGCAGGGGGACCGTGTGCTGGGGGGATGGGTGAGTCCAGGCGAAGTGGGGAGCTGATGGTCCGGGGCAGATAAGCGAAGAGGAACAGATGCAGGGCATTGTCCAGCTGTGGAAGAGGGAGCATGCAGCTGTGCAGGGGGAGGGGCGGGTGACCGATCAAACCTCAAGAAGTGAGCATTTAAATCATTCACCCACTGTAGATCCCCCTCTGTCTGGGCAGGGGGGATTTTGAAGCCCGAGATGGTTTTCAGGCTCCTCCACACTCCCTGAATGTTCTTTTGCTGCAGCTGCTCCTCCATCCTCCTCTTGTAGCCGGCCTCAGCCTGCCTGATCTTCCTCCTCAGCTCCTTCTGCACAGTCCCCAGCTCCTCACATGCAGAGGACAAATGTCTCTATGGGACAATCAAGTGTACCTTAACCTAGAATTCAATTAGATCTAGAAAAAGCAAATGTTTTAAAACAACGTACCCCTACAATATTCTACACTTTTCAGGTGGAAGGTACACAACCTGCTTGTCTCCATGGACACATTATTACTGGAATGCTCCACTTTATGGCATTAAACATATCTTATCTTATGATATCTTTACTGACAGAAATTACTTTGGAAAAAAGTGTGTGTGCGAGCTGTGTCATGTTAACGTGTTAACGCACTACATGCCTGTCTCCATGGAAAAAGATAAGTCTAATTCCATATTGTGTACATGCCAGTCGAAGGAATACCATCTCTATGGAGACAAGCAGATGGCAGAACCACAGAAAATGTTACATAGTGCACCTTTTAAGGACACATTATGCTAATTTTTACTTGTTTGAGCTTTTAATCATTGCTCCCTTATCAGAATCATACCTGGGGTTGTATTTTACTTCATTCACACTTTCATTTAGCTTCATTCACACTTTCATTTAGCTTCATTCACACTTTCATTTAGCTTCATTTATCTTCATTCAAACTTTTATTTAGCTTCATTCACACTTTTATTTAGCTTCATTTATCTTCATTCACACTTTCATTTAGCTTCATTCACACTTTTATTTAGCTTCATTTATCTTCATTCACACTTTCATTTAGCTTCATTCACACTTTCATTTAGCTTCATTCACTCTTTCATTTAGCTTCATTTAGCTTCATTCACACTTTTATTTAGCTTCATTTAGCTTCATTCACACTTTTATTTAGCTTCATTTAGCTTCATTCACACTTTTATTTAGCTTCATTTAGCTTCATTCACACTTTTATTTAGCTTCATTTAGCTTCATTCACACTTTTATTTAGCTTCATTTAGCTTCATTCACACTTTCATGAATCTAGTTTAGAACGTCCTCTTCCCTCTGAGCCTCATTTCCCAGTTTGTTGTAGACTGCGTTCTTGTCGAGGGCAAGCTAGCTTTTGTTTTTCTCCCCGTGGTAATTCCTTCTGCTGTCAGCATGGAGTGCTAACACAAATCCTGATGAGGAATCGCCTCACAGATATAAAGTAATGCATGATTTCAGTTTATGAAGTTCTAAAACATGAGCTAATCAGGTAAAGGTATTCCAGAGTATGCTTAAAGGTCAATGACGCATTATGTTTCCTTTAAGAGGAGACACCAGGAAAAAAAAGTGACATGGAAAAAATCTTACATTCCAAGGTTTCAATTTGAAACATAAATGTAAGAAAAAGTGTTTCATCATGTAAGGTTTTCATCAATAAATACAGTATTTTATGTGTAAAAGCCATTTTTAAATGTCGTGGTTCATTTTGTTCACATATTAGATTTATATTTCTTTACTTTTTGAGTGAACCCAATCAAAGAAAAAAAAGCCTAATTTCTCCAAATTTTTAGACTTAAAACTTTGATAAAGCAGGCTCAGAATTAGATATAAAAGATGTTCCGTCAAAATCTTGTTAAGTACAAGTTTGTAAAGATTGCTTTGTGTGTAGATGCTACTTAAATGGTTGATCTTTATGTTTCTATGGGATGAAGATACATTTAAAGAAAATGACCTTTGAAGTTACAATGTCCCATGTAACTGTGTGGATGTAAGTGGATGTGAATCTCAATGAAATAATCAAAATATATAGGAGCTGATTGGACAATGTTGCTGTTTCCTCATTAAAACTTATATGTTGGAAGAGCAAACTGTCCAAAAAAACATTGAACATTTAAAAAATACAGTTTTGCTTGTAGTGTCCGTTTCTTTCAATGAGTCTTTATATCTTGATTGATTTTCATCCATTGAAAGTGCCTTCTTAAGTCACCCATTCTGTAAAGCCTGGTCGGCTTCTTGACTGATTATCTCAGACACATTAAACTGTTAAGTGTATTACTACCTCCAGCAGATGGATTACCCGTCTTGTGCCATTGGAAGTGAGAGACTGCGCAAACGTGAATAATATGAATCAAAATAAGCTATGCACGGCACGCTGTAACAAAGATGTGTTAGAGTAAAAGGTTTTATAATGTATGTGCTGCAATCAGGACCACAGTGTATATGTTAGTTTCACTTGTAAAGCCAAATCATTGTAAGCTCTCTTAAGAGGAATGTATAAAGACACTTTCCTGCCTCCAAACTCTATTTGGCTCTTGAAAACATGGCAGGATTTTTTTTTTTTTTTTTAATTTATTTGTTCTCCTTCTTTCTCTTTTTTCTCTCATTTTTGACAATGTTACTGGACTGTATCTTTATTTACACACAAGTATTGATTGGTCTGTGTTTGTTCTTTCAATAAAATAATAATAATAAAAAAAAAAAAGAAAACATGGCAGGATTTTGAAGACAACTTTAAATCTCAAATAAATGCAATTATTTTGATATAGATCAGCATTTCCATACATTTTCAATACAGACTGTGCAAACCCTAAGCTGTAGGTTCAAAGACACTTCACATTCCTGGCTGCTTGAGACAATATTTTAGATTTATGGTGGAGATTGTTGCATAATCTGCTTTTTTATGCTTCTATGCAATCTTCTAGGATCTCCAGCCCCTCCTCTAGTGACTGTCCAAAGACTCAAACGCCCAGGAAAAAAAAAAAAAGAATCCTGATATTGAACTGAGGCTTTTCATCTTTCGTTTGGTGGAAAAATATTTGAACACATCCAAACCAGTTTCCAATGACGAGTACACAAGACTTTATATTCTGTTTGTGTTTATCTGTATTCAAAGTCCAGGCAACAATCTGCGAGCTCGCCATTTCAGCACCGCAACATCACCCTGACTCAGTCACACCAAGCAGACATGGAATAACTGCACATTCTGCCAAGACCAATAGAAATATCTGAGAGTAATGATTCTCACCAAATGCATAAAAGGCTGTTCTGAAGGCCAGTGGATACGTTTTAATGTCAGCGATGTAAAAGTATGAGGAATAGGCTCGGTGCCAAAGTTATAATGAAAAAGACAGAAAACGTATTTGCCCGCTTTGGTCTTATGGACTAATTTATCTTTTTTTTAAAGCCCTGTCTGCATCCACAAGATGTATATAAATGGCAGGGAGTCATTTATGTAAGGCATTAGTCATTATGCTAAGTTGACAATTGTTTAATTGCTTTAGAACATTTGGTTTGAGGAAATTAGCATATAAACTTGCCCTTTACAACTCGGTACAAACTACTACATATTCTAAGGTTCGTTATTGAAAAGAAAGCTTGAGAAGTCATGTTTGTGAGTTGCAGCTAAATGAGTGCGTTTATTTTCTACTTATTGTGTATTTACTTTTAATTGAGGATCAGGCCTATATTTTCCACCGTGGGTCAAGCAAAATACAGTGGGACAAATTGTGCAAATGCCAAACGCAACATCGAAACTGTTTCTCTCTCAGATCATGGGCTCATGGATCAAACCAGGATATTTTCTTTAAGGTTGTTGGCAAAATAAATATACTTAAAGTCACGCTAGTCATGAGAAATGCCCCAAAGGTCATGTTTAGAGTCATAATAAAGTCTGCAGTTGGTTCCAACAACATGCACGGACCACTGCCCTGAGGTTTACAGCCAGCTTATGATCACTCCACAGATATCTCAGGGTGCACCTTTCTCGTGGAGGTTCCGACATCTGTTGTTTCCATGGAGATCACTTTGCTTAGAATGTCCCTCAGTATGACACTACACGTAGACATCTAGCATTTATTGTCCATGTGTTTTGTTTAGTTGAAAAATGTGTAACTGTGGATAATTCAAGGCAGCGATACATGCTGAATATTCATAGTATATTTTGTACAATCAGATAAATCTAAATGTGACCTAATGTTGACATCATGGGACCCTGACATTTGAAATCTGAGTCTTTCTGGACAACGTGCCAGAGGAAAATAAATTGGCAGGAGTTTGTGTGTCTCTGTTTCTCTCCAAACCAGCCCAGTCATTCAAGTTTAAATAGCACAAGGTGGCCTGACATGACAAATGGCTAAAAAGCACAATTGGTCCAAGTATACACCCCTGAGGGACACCATGCCGGAGCCGGAGAAAATAGAGGTGATAATTGAAGGTTGGACCAATGCCGTTGCCGGTGATGTAACCTATCAAGACGAGCGGCGAGATTGATGGCAGCAGATGCACCGTTCAAATACAGATGAATAAAAATAGAGAACCTATTGTCAGCGCTGAATACGTTGCATTTCGTTGGTCACAGCTCCCGTTTGTAATGCATTAGACATTCGGTTGTTGTTGTGCCAGGTAAACACGGTGATGGAGAGCGGGAAGTGCCATCACCTCATGTTGGATGCTGTCCAAGTTTATAAAGGATGTGAAGCGTATTGTGTGGACAGTAAAACAGTAAAGCAAGTGGAAGTGTGACAAATAAACATGTAAAGATTGATTGGGATTTCGTTGTTGTAGTTGAAGTCTTTCTATAACAGCTTGAGGTAATAGCTGCTCCAGATAAGAGACAAAAATGTTGAATATTGCCTCAAAATTCAGATGGTAGAAGATTTTGTAGTCACCTGGACACTGTTTTTGTAATAGAAAGTAATTTTAAATCTGATGGAAATGGTTTGAGCAGCAACATTTAAACTCTCCTGAGCTTTATTGGTCCAGGGATTTTCTAAAACAGAGTTCGGATGACCATCTTTGACCTTTTCGTTGTTTGATCAGACAGAGAAGTGTTGACTCGTATTCCCCACGATCAAACCATCAGTTGTTGCTCTTTGTTCCTTTCGCTGGGGAAGAAAGCCTTTGTCCAATCAGCTCCTTTTGCTCAGAACATGTTGCAGAAAGACTGGGAATTGACTTATGTTCTTGTCATTAAATGCCTTTAAATCCAAGTTGAATGCACAGGAAATTCATCAATAATGTGCAAATGTTTTTATGTTATTCTAATTTCCGTTCCGTTTGTTTTTATCTGTAACTATGGAAACATTGCTGCCTCTTGGCCAGGACTCTCTTGGATAAACAAATTTAGTATATTTAGTCACACCAATTTTGAATATATATTTTTAAAGATCTTATAGTTGTTGTTTCACCTGACTGCCTGTTTCTATGTTCATGTCACCAATATAGATTCTGATGAAGTGTTTGTGTCCGTCAGAACTTTATTGCGGTGCATTCAAGTGCCAAAAGGACGACTGTCCAAAAGTGAACCATGCAGCATTCACATTTTGCTCAGTGCTGCTCATATGGGGGTAAAGGCCACTTTCCCTCTGCCCACTTTTCATTTCCTCTTCACACAGACTCAGAAACAAATTATTCAAAAGTGAAACGGTAAATGGTTCAACTGACACAACCTGACCAGATGTGGTGAGATCATGTGCATATGTTCTACACGCCACCTAAAAACATAACTGTTGGGGTAAATATCTCTACCTGACATTAAATAGCACGCCACATGTCATATTCCTTGTATTGCAGTTACAATATCTCGCCTGTAACTGGGTAACGCAAGCAAAGCAGTCTAATACCACCGACTTAAAGCTACTTAGATGCCAACGACCTGTTAAGAGGAGCTACGTAGTTGCCAGGAATGTTGCCGTAGTGACGCAGTTGAGACTCTGTTTTCGATCACAGTTTTCCTCACGCGCCTCTGGTCCAAACATCCTCTGCACATTATAAACACGGGCCCACCACACTGGTCAAGTTCACGTCTGTGCCGCATATGCCCACGGTTTATGTGCCAGTAAATAAATCTGTCGCATAATTTACACTTAAACACTTTTTATTTTGTGTCTGTGCTTATGCTACGCCAGCCAAGAGGAGTTTAATTTAAAAGCTAGAACAAATAAAGCATAAACAGAGACGTATATTCAAGTTAAAGCTTTCTGTCAATCTTGAACAAGAGCAGCCTCCTGAGAGTCTGTCTGGCAGAAAGAGAAAAAGCAACACAATATTAATATGTGACGGATGCTGAAAGATGATGTGTGGTCCTGCGTCGGTTACAGGTGAAATTTGGGGCACCACACGTCATTGTTGTGAATGAGCAGATGATTTTTAATAGAATATATTGTAAAAACAGCATGTTGCGCTGTCTGCATCTATTAATGGCATAGTTTATCATTCATGAACTCATGTGAAAGAGCCAATGGGATTGACGTCCACCCTTGCTTCACGTTGACATATGAATAAAGCACGTTCTAAAACACGTTTGCTGCATGTGAATACTGTAGAGACGAGTTGGACTTCTACTTTCTCCTTCTGTTGTCTGAAAAGCTTTAAGTCTTTGTCAGATGGAGAAATTATACTGTATTTAAAATGTCACAACAGCAATAATGTATCTGCTATTATATAATATTTCATGTTGTAGTATAACTCATCATGACTTTTATTTCAGTATTTCAATAGACCAATAGTATATACAGTACATTTACTAGCAGTCTTGTCACAATACTAAAGTTTCATCATCATCATCATCATTTAAAAGACAAGATAGTTATTCTCATATACTAGTTACTGCTTTATATTAATAATTGTATATATCTAGAGAGTATCAATACTTGTTCATTTTAGTATCTTGTTTTAATAAGAATTTTGTATAAATTAGCATCTGAGTGTCACTATTTTTTTTTTATTAGGATTTATTTGTACAGCATTAATCATAAGTGCATACTCAGAGTGGTTTACAGCTATAAAAAAAAAACTAAATAAAAATAATTACAATACAACAAATTTAAAACGAGTTGCTCATCACGTTCAACTATCATTTTACGCTTGTTTGGGACTTAATGGTGACTCCTCTCTCCCTCTCCATTTAATTGTAAAGTGTTGTTTGCTTGGCTCAATCTCTCGTCTCGAAACACAACCACTTGAGTCTGTCGTGAGTGCAGCAGTACTCGCCCTCCTCAGCTGCTTGAATCCTCGTCTGACATTGCACAGATCTGCTCTACATAAGTGGACCTTAAGGGCTGCTGCAAATATGTCTGAGGGACCCCATCGTCTCCTCTCGGCCGCACTGTGCACTCCTCATGAGGCTAGTTACGCTACATTAGCTCACAAATGATATGCGAGTGTTTTGTACAGATACTAAAGAGCTATAAAGAGACAGCCAATTATAATAAAGCTAAACAATGTCAAATGAATGACTCCAAACTGAAAAAAGCTTATTTTTTCTGTTTTATGTAGAACAGTGACTTTTAAAAGCATATTATCCAAACTGTTGTAAAGAAGGTCAACATTTTATGAAATGCCATGGGTTCTTTGTTAAAAATCCATGACCTTTTCTTATAAGTATAAAAAAATGGGCCATTGGCAATAACAATAGTTGAATAGAAAGTTAAACTTTTACCCGTCTTATGAATATTGTGCCCTGACCAGAACTCAAAATATTCGGTTGAGGGGTAAATGCACATTATAATGCAAATACTTGCCTTTTTTACTGTATATTTGGATTAAAATGAACATATTCCAACAGAAATGTGTTAAAAAATGTATTTAAAGGTTTTAATTGAGGTTTAATTATCAGATGTGAAATGTCATATTCATCTCAAAAGTGCAGAAATATCATTGTATCCACTCATTTGAAAGTTTTTTCAGTTTTATTTTTAATCAGCTTTTTGCATTAAAAAGCATATTCACCATATAATCTACACTCAAATTTTACAGTCACGGTTTTATCTAAATTTCAACATATTTCCCCTCTCTACTCATTTTTCTCCCAATCTTAACTAGTGACAAGGCCCAAACTTTTTGAAAAATTCTTAGACTATATTTTTTGAAATTGTTTGTTTGTTTGTCTGTTTTCTCATTAACATCAATAGATTACATTACCAATTCATTCCTGACCTTAAGCTGCACTACTAAGTATGTATGGTCGTAATGCATACATACATAGATATACGACCATAATACTGCTTACATAACAGCCGCAGCCCTTTCTCTTCCCTCTCTTTCTCTACCTCCCCCTGAACACATACTTTCTCTCTCTGTATTTACGACAGTGCCACAGTAGCACTCGTGGCGTCGGGTTGCCAGCTAAAGTGCTGTGTGTTGCTGTCCTTGTTTGTCCAGAGGTTGAAGGACGGATCGGGGATGACCTCACTCACAGACCAACACTTTTCAGTTGGTATTGATTTGCTGTGTGCTCTCTGTGTCAAAAAAAAACAAACGGCAAGGGCAAAGCCGGCGGGATAACGCCAGGACTCCTCCCCCTCCGTTTTCCGTTGTCCATTGTCCATTTTATTCTTACTTTGAAAGGTCAATCGACATGTTTCCTTAAATGGTAACATTCAATTGACAGATTAGCATGTGTATACCGTTTTTCACTCTCGAATTTGAATTAAATTGCCAGAACCAGGTCTAAAATGGGACTAAACCAGGGATAAACCAGAGATAAATCAGTAAAGTTTAACATTTGAATTAGGGTTTTCAAAAAAAAATCAGACTAGCAGGTATTCATAGTGAAAAAGATTAAATAAATGGGACAAAGTTGGATATGTCCTTAAAAATGTATAGCATCTTGATGTAAACACTGTCTATATGTACTAAACAACATGATAATAATAATGAGACAACATGTTTTTGTATATAATTCTGTTCTATTGTAAAATCATCAAGTAAAGATAAGATAAGATTAGATAATCCTTTATTGTCCCACATGGGGAAATTCCATTGATGCAACGCAGGTAGATACAGAGATAGATACAGAAGAAAAGAACAAATAACTCATAGGAAGTTTGAAAAACACTCTCAGTAGAAGATCTCTTATAAAAATCTTAGGATGTCCGCCGGGATAACGTGACGATCTCCGGGTAAGACGACTGTTCTCCGCAGTTTCATGAGTTCCTCCTTTGTGTAAACGTGGTACGGCGCCGGCCGGGGGGGCACAGGGGGGCCGGGGGGGCTCGGAGCCAGGGCACATCGCGATGACACGAAAACACTCAATCCAGCCGAACAAAGTCAAAACAAGTTGAATTAAAGCGATTCCAGTGCGTGTCCCGATCATTCATGAAGTTCCTCTTTTATATAAACGTGTACCGGCGGCATACTGTACGTCAGGACGGCTGGAGGGCGCGGGGGGGCCGGGGGCTAGCTCAGAGCTAGCGCACATCACGACGAAAACACTCAATAATACAGCCGAACAAAGTCAAAAACAAGTTAAATTAAAGCGATTCCAGCACGTGTCCCTATTGTACAAGTAAAGTAGAATTTTTTTTACAAAATACAAAAGATAAAGCACAATAAGTGTGAAAAAAGTGTGAGAAAAGAGCGGAGCGTTTACACCGGGCTGCCAGCTGGACCGGCGCCTTTGTGGCGATCATAAACATTAATATTGTGACATTAGTCGGACTAAACAAGACTAAATCAGGTTGACATTTAACCTAAACTAAATTTGCTTTAGATCATGTGTAAACCTGGATTATACAAGGACCGAACCAAAAAGACGAGGCTCCAGCGGGATTATATCGCTCCAAATGACTCTAGATAATCATTTCAAAAGTCGCGCACCATCAGTTCGACCTCCACCACAATTTCTGAAATAGTGTCCCTCTCATTCATTTTGCTTCTTGTAGTCGGCCGCTGCAGGTTATGTCAGGATTATAGCTGTAATACTCAGATAGCTTTGTGCCCTTTCTGGTATTATGTCAGGGCTTTAGCATCACAGAGATAATCTAATTGAAATCACTGTTTTCTATTAGATTGAATTGTCTAACTCGTTGCTCGTCTGAAGCTTCAGGGATGTGATCACCTTTAAGAAGACTGAAAGGTTATGTTAGCCTAGCTTCACATATGTGTCACATTTCTCCATCTTCTTCAGGCCTCCGGGGAAGTACTTTGTCTTTTACTCATGATAAGATGGTCAAACGAGCCATCACTGTGTGTTATATGTGTATTGTTTATGGGGGACCTCAAGGGCCAAGTGTCTCGACCGAGGGTGTCAAACAAACGGCCCCCCAGATGTTTTAATCCGGCCTGCGAAACATTTCTAATTCATATATATTAATTAACGATAGATACAGCATTTTTATCGCTAGAACTATGACACTACAGTCGTTTGCAGCAGCCACCCCTCCCCCAGGCTGCTCAGCGCTGCTCTGCTGCTGGAGCGAGTGTCAAGGGCTGAGCAGACATCTAGACTTGAGCAGACGTCTGAGCGAGGAAAGAGACGTGTGGTTTTGGGAAACACGTGGAAGAAAGAAATGAGACGGTTTGTTTTGTGGATGTTAGAGCTGCGCTAAGAGCTAATGGAGCTAACAAAAAGAAAACAAACCAGGAAAAAGTCCAAACCAGTGCAAACCTGGACAGATCAGGAGCCACAGGTAAAAACACAGGTCAGAGTGTAATAAACTCTGAACATGACGGAGTGAAGCTGCTGTGAGCTCTGACTGTGTCCACACTAATGTCACTGTGAATACAAACATGACATGCACTCGTTTTAGTCACCGCAGGAATAATTTGTCACTAAGATAAGATTAAACTAGAAAAATGGTGAGCTCATATTGATTTTGAGCAGAAACATCAGGATCATATCACAAGTCCATGTTCCTGTTGCTGCTGCTGCATGAATATGGACTCAGTCTTTCACCTGCTGCACATGTGTCCAACAGCGTCCACATAGAACTGTTACAAGGCCATATAAAGCAATTTATTTCTTATCTTTTTATGGTTTTATTTCTTACATTTAAGTTTGGCCCGCGGCCCAACCTGAGCGTCGAAATTTGGCCCGGGGCCCAAAATGAGTCTGACTCCCCATAATTCCTATAATAACTTATAGGAAGTTTTTCAGACTTCCTATAAGTGATCTGTTCTTCTGTATCTGCCTCTGTATCGACCTGCGTTGCACCAATGAAATTTCCCCATGTGGGACAATAAAGGAATATCTTATCTTATCTTATCTTATCTTATCTTATCTTAATAAGTCTGACTCCCCTGGTCTAGACTGAGCCCGATAGATATGAAGCTTATGGACAGATACAAACTAAACTTGGCATCTTCTGTTTGTCCACAATGGTTAAAGTACATTTTGTTTCGTTGAACTTGCCACTGGTGCAACAGGAGCCGTCGACAGGAGACGTTTCCTTATGTCATACGAGGATTTACTTTTTAGAATGTCTCCAAAAGTAAAAAATAAAGTTTTGCCTGATGGAGATGTTGCTGGTGATTTGCCGGGTCAGTGGACATTCTGAGCTCCTTAAGTGACTTATAGAGATGTTTTTAATGTTTCCATGGCTAAAAAAGATTCCGTTTCCATTTCAGTTGTTCTTATTGTCTAGACTGTGGGGCAATAAAGCCATTTTCATCCCTTTTAATTTGTATTTTCACTGTTTGTGCAAATAAAATCTAATTTAAACTAGTATTGCCATAGTCAGTTTAACAAACATGGATATGGCTCAAGCGGTTTGTCTGAGCGTTCCAGCTTCAGCAGATCATCACTCTCATCTTTGTTGGATTGATATTGCATTTATAAACAGCTTTATGTTTTATTCAATATTTGCAATCCAAATGGCTTCAGCATTACATATACCAATATAAACCTATATATTTGTCATTCATTATTTAGGAGTTTCAACCTGTCTGGATGTTATTAAAGGTGCACATGGAGGGCCGGCTTGTCTCCGTGGAGATTGTTTTGTTTTGTCTGGAATATTCCACAGTATTACATTTTTCTGTATGAGACAGACAGGATAAGGCATGGCAAGTTTATTTGTAGAGCACATTTCATACACAAGGCAATTCAAAGCAGGACAAATGCATTAAAATCACAAAGAAATACAATAAAATTAACTAAATAAAAAATAAAAATAAAAAACACCTAGCCAAATCTAAACTTATCTGACCACATTGGCAGCATTCCAGACACTCCTTCCCATATTTATTTGACATTGCAGCATGACAGGCGTCTCCGGGATGGACACATCACTTTTAGACTGATTTGTTCCCATATCTGCTCGCTTTCTGCAAAGACAAGCAGTATTTACTCATGTATTTTGTTGTTTATTTAGCTATAAAACACATAATTGTATGTATGCTAGATGTAGTTTTATGCCCCACTGTAAAGCAATAACATCTTCATGGAGAAAGACAGGTGGCCAACCCTTTAAGGACGAAGCTTTTACAGTTTTTACATTGCGGTTTCTCTCCTCTCACTATAATAATACAAATGGCTGTGTCTTTTCACTACACTGTTTCTCTTCCTCTGATCTGGGCCCAGATTGGTGGCTTTTGTGTGGACTCTGCTCTGCTGTGCACATGTGTGTTTGTCAGGTTGGAAATAAATCCATGTTCAAATCTCCAGCCGACTGTGGCGTTTGGCAGTGACACACCTGCTGCTGCTGGCGGCGGCGGCGGTGCCAGATAATCACGGCTGAAAACCAAGTCCACACGCTATACTTAGATCATTAAGAAGTTCAAGGTTTAGCAAGTACATCTAATTGTAGTATTGGAGGAGGGTGTATGTGTGAGTGACAAGCTTGAACTTTAGCGTCATACAAACAAAAGTGGTGGGTCGAGATACAACATTTTGACAGAATTTAGAACTAAACACAAATATATTTAATTTGAATTTTCGTTTTGTTTCCTTTTTGTTGGACTTATTTTTTACTTATTTGAATTAGGACAGAACATAATAATCAGTGTATAAGCAGCACAGTAGCAAATTTTCATCTGATTTGTCTTTTGTTTTTTATTGCATACTTTTTTTTTAGTAAAAAGCAATTGTTGAATCTCTCAATAGAAACATTGTCACATTTTGACTCGGCGGTTATTTGTTCAATCCCCAATAACCAACCCTTTTTTCTCTCTCTTCTTCTTCTTTGTACAGGTTTGTTTGTTTTAATTTTAAGTTTGTTCTTGTTGTTTTACATTACAAAAAAATGAAAAAAGAAAACAGACAGGCCTTTATGCTGTGTGTACAGAATAATGTTTGTTTCTCCACTATATTCTAATATTACCAATGCTTTGGATTATTATGTCATATTTTTTATCAAATGTTTGCCCAATGACTTTTTCCAGCTATATTTGTAAAGTTAGCTCAAATCCATAAAAAAAAACATTTCTTTTGTCCAGCTGATTCACCTTTACAAACCTGTTTACCTCTATTAGAGTAATTTACCGACATAAAACACCTTCTTATAATGCACAGAGATATCGCTGGATCTTAACGCTCACATTTGTTGTTTTTATTTTACTTTAAACCAGTAACGATATGTTTTTTCATGCTCGAGATGCTACAGCTTGGCCTGGAATGTTCCACAATATTAAACATATGTTGGTATTTCCATGGAGACAAACTGGTGACACGACCAGACCAATGACAGGTACAATCTGTGGAGAGGCGAGCCAGATCAAATGCATGTTTTAATGGCATTTTTGTACAATAAAAGCACCTCTGTGATGAAATAAACGCTTGATCGGAAAGTTTAATGCCACGCTGAGGAACATTTCACCAGAAAATGTAGACAATGCACTATAATATGAATTGAGATTGGATTTATCATACAGTTTAATAAGAAAGTCATCATAAAAACGGGACTGCATGTCGACAGAATACACACGCTATAAAGGATTACCATATTGTACCATTTATTTGACATTAAACACGTAACATTTTCCATTGTTCTTGCTTGTTGTTAGCACACATCGACCACACAAAACGCTGCTGCTTTTATATTTACTTTCCACAATTCGGTCACATGCAAATATTGTGTTGACCCACGCCATGGAAAAAATCACATTACGGTAATGAAGCGAGGTGTTCGATAACTTTATGATATTTGCGTTTGCACAATTAAGTTTGGTCTGTTTCTGTGTCGTATTGACATTGTGTGTGTTTGTGGCGCGCTGAGGGCCGTTCTGTGATGTTTGAGGGTAAACACTGTAAACACTGGAGCCTTACGGGGCCCTGACAGGGGCCGAGCTGCACCACAATATCCCTTTGTGGATATACGGTGGATAAATAAAGTCGTTGCCTTTGTGGTGAGAAGCACCTGCGTTATTCAATTTCCCTACACAATTTTTTATTGTCTGTGTGTAATATAATATAGTAAGAGGAACGATTGTCATTTTGAGATTTCTTTTTTGGGACAGAACAATTCAACATCCATCATTCACAGCCGGATTAAGACTAAAACCTCACTTATTTAGTTAAATTTAATAGTTGTTTTCATATGTTATCACTGTCATATTTTAATCAAATAATCAAAAATAGCAATTTGAGATACTATACAGTTTATGCAGTTTTTTGATAATTCTTTCTCATTTCTAAAGGGCAGTAAGGTGCTTAGTCGTTTAGTTGATTAATCTTTTTTGGGATTGTAAAATATTTATATGCACAGCAGAGGAAAGGAGAAAGCGTAGAACCAGTAAGTTATTCGAGACTCGGGTGTGAACTTTGACATTATCATATTTTTTAAGTATAAAATGCACATTTTACTAGTGTTTTTCTTGTCTTGTCGGTTCATTTTGGGTCAAATATGTTTCAAAAGCTTTTGCTATTGCCACGCTTCCTTTCAATTGATGAACAGAGCAAGTGTTTAGTCAAATTTAGACTGTCTTTAGTCAACTCCAGCCCTACACATCTTTTTATATTGGGTTATCTATAATTATAATAATAGACTATCATGGACTATAATCAAATCCTAATCATAATCAGACCCTTCGCCCTCCTTGCCTGTATCTCGAAGCCTCTCTATAGTTGCAAAGCCTTATTATCTGTACTCTATCAAGTTTTGTTTGCAGCGTCTCTAAAAATCTGGCTGCGTTTGACAGCGTCGGTTCACTCAGTCGTTGCTGCCAATCAAACGCTGGAAAACAATATCATCTGCAGCTCTCATGGATTTATGCAAATGGAGCAGTGTGTTGTTTGACTGAGGTTATTTCAGATAATGTACTCACTTCACTTCCACAAAATGTTCTTTAGTTTTATGTCCTGGAGAGTCAAGAGAATGTGTTTTGATTCTGTTCAGCGCTGATAAGACTTTGAAGAAACTACATTTGATTGAACTTTCTAATTTAAATTCAATTGTGACGTTTCATATGAAAAGCAGTGATTCAGCAACTTAATCATGGTTTAATTGTCAAACATTTTACAAAATCTACTGTGTTTCAAAATCTAGTGTTTTTTCACTGTTTGTTTACTCTTGTCTCTATTATTGTATTATTATTTAAACTAGAAAACATTATAATACACACGGTATGTCATGGATTGCCTTGGGAATACTATAGTAGTGGGTGGTGTCTAAATGCCAACAATGACAATATAAAAAAAAACAATGTAAAAAGATGTGTAGGGCTGGAGTTGACTAAAAACAGTCTAAATTCCACTAAACACTTGCTCTGTTCATCAATTAAAAGGAAACGTGGCATTCGCAAAAGCTCTTGAAACATATTTGACCCAAAATGAACCGACAAGACAAGAAAAACACTAGTAAAATGTGCATTTATACTTAAAAAATATGATGATTTCAAAGTTCACACCCGAGTCGCTGAATGGATTCTTTCACATGCTGAAGACAGAGTTTAAGGACTTAAGTGAAATGTTGAATACAAACATTAAGATCAATCTGACTGATGCTTGTGGTTACTGACACAGGAGGACTTGGTATTGGTTTACAAAGGTTCTTCCATGTGATACAATTCATTAGAGTTTTTAATACCGGTGAGCAGGGTCTGAAATCCCTGCTGAAGGTGTGCAAACCTGGTCAAGACATACAGCAAACCTCTGACCTCTGTAGTTGTAAACAAAAGCTTCTGAACCAAATAATAACATTGATTTTCTCAGGTTCAAATGCTTTTTTGCAGCAATAACATACAAATAAAAAAATCATACAATGTGATTTCTGGATTTAGTGGAAATGCACCAACGATGGAAATGTCAGACGCCTCTATAATGTCTAAGTGGGAGAACTTGAAATACTGCTGGATGTTCTAATATGTATTTTCCTCCCTGCAGCTGCTCAATTGGATATATCATGCATTCCTTGGCTTTTAAACAGGCTTGACATCTGTGTTTCATGTTTTAAACTGGAAAATACATTTTAAAAGAAGGGTATATTGGTTTAAATGCAGTATATAGGTTTAAATGGAGGATATATTGGTTTAAATGGAGGATATGTTGGTTTAAATTGAGGATATATTGGTTTAAATGGAGGATATATTGGTTTAAATGGAGGATATATTGGTTTAAATGGAGGATATATTGGTTTAAATGGAGGATATATTGGTTTAAATGGAGGATATATTGGTCTAAATGGAGGATATATTGGTCTAAATGCAGTATGTATTGGTTTAAATGCAGTATATATTGGTTTAAATGGAGGATATATTGGTCTAAATGGAGGATATATTGGTTTAAATGCGGTATATATTGGTCTAAATGGAGGATTTATTGGTTTAAATGCAGTATATATTGGTTTAAATGGAGTATATATTGGTTTAAAGGGAGGATATATTGGGTTAAGGCGTATAACATGTGGTTGTTACCAGCTCTGCTCACTTGATTTCACGCTCCAGTCGTTCTATGCAATGAAATATTTGTTTTTACCACAACTGAACCTATGTTGCCACCTGCAGATAGATGACATCAGTATTTCTCCTTTTTAGTTCATGAACAGACCATGGCTCATGTTCAGCTCCTTCTCCTCCAGAACTCCAGGCTCACTGAGCTGCAGAGGCTGCACTAGCACTGAACATTCACTTCTGAGAGAGGACGCAGAGGTTTAAACACACTGGATTTCACAAATGAGAGACTCGTGTGAGGCTCAATCCGCTTTTTAATCGGAGAATTGTCTTAAAACACGATTTCCAGTGTTTTTGTGAGTAAGAAGTCAACACAATTATAATCATCAAGAACAATATTCAATTCCAACATGTTTACCTCGTATCTAGGACACAGATACAGTAAATCATGGGCTTCTCACATATTCTACTTTTTAAAAATCCCTATTTCCAAGCAATTAGATTTACATTAGAGCTTTTACATTAGCGCTCCATCTGGCGACCGCGACAAGCATGAATGAAGAAAACATGCCTCCTACAGCTGTTCAGAGCAGTGCGACCATTAACCCTGTTTTATGACTGTAGCAACAAGCAGCAACCATCATTCCACAGATTTGAATCCTGTTTTTCTCACATATACCTCCTACTTTGAGCCCTGAGTCTGCTGCTCGCTGCGATTGTTGCCACAGATTTCCTCATGTGCTGCTCAAACCCACATCCACTCACACATAAAGTAAAGTCCTGTAGCAGAGACAGTTAATCTTTGTTGTATTTGTTCATTACAATAGGTCAAATAAGTGTCCACTAACATGCTTTTTCATGTGGAAAAGTGGTTTTGCTTTTATATATTATACTATTATATTTTTTTTACAGTGACATAATGTCTCAAACTCTTTGCCCTTTTAATTTTACTATATTCCTTATTATTATTATTTTATTGTACTTGTATGTGCAATCTTTTATTTATTTGTAGTTTATTTTTTTTTATGTTGATTCTACCATCTAAACACATTGTAAAATCTACAGTAGGTGCTGCCCAGTGGTCGAGTAGTTACAGCAGCCTCAGCGTCTTGACTTATAATCCCAGCCCTGGCAATTTGCTGAATGTCCTCCCTGCTTCACTGTTCCGTCTAATGAAGTGAAAAGGCCAAAAAAGTCCTTTCATCATCCTGTTTTGGAGCCATTTTGAGAATTTTTCATCACTTTGAAACCCATGGAAACTAGATTATCATGCTTATTTACTCAAAACAAATCCCTTTTGTACATCAAGCTATTTCTACATAAAAATATATTTGAAGGATGACGTATGTAGCAATAAGTCTTCTTTCAAATGGTATTATCGTGACAGGCCTAGTCATTAATCACTCTATTATTTGCTTAATTATGCCTGCTATGCTGTCTTTGCCTCTCTTTGTCTCTATGACCACGAAACGAACTCTTTCCACGTTCCTCCTCTTCTCTATCTGATCCGAGTCTCTCACTTCTGATCATAAACAATGAAACAGGATCAATTTGTAGTTGATTCTAAACGAAATATGTGACTCAAGCAATAATAATAAAAGTGCAATAATAGCATGGTTTTTTCACACTTTTACCAAAAAAAACCTCATTTATTTTCTTCAACTTCTGTCCAATTGTGTATTTTTATGCTTTGACAAGTCTCTGAAGTGTTACTCATAGTGATTAGTCAGCGTTGAGTTTTGATCCCACTTCTGGTTGTGTTTTCGTGCTTGCCGTAGCGGACTTGGAGCAGAGTTGACTGTTGTTAAGCTGTCGAAGCAGAACAAAAGACTTCACAGAACTCACAAATTGCTCTAAGGGATTAAGAGGAACCCTGTGTGGATTTGACAAAGCCCTTTGCAGCCGCAGCATTAAACAAATGTGTCTGTGCATTGGTGTAATATTTATTTGTACAGCTTTATTGGAACGTTTCACAGTATGGAACAAAGATTTTCTATATTAAAGCTATAATATGCTGCGATATGCAACATTTTGAGGAGTTTTTACCCATTCAAAAGATACACTATTCAGTTTTGAATACTTAATTGCTATGGAAACAGTAGTTAGCAGGTGGCTAATGCTCGTATTCATATTATTGCGTGGCTACGTGTTAATAAACTTCAGCCTACTTGCAGACAGTTTTAACGAGTCTAATTCCTTGAAAATGGCGGTGACAACAGCCATTTTCACGTGACTGAAACCCAAGACCGATCTGTATTTAAAGTGACACTGGGTAACATTTCGGGAGGGGGCTCGCATTCTTGGAATTCTTGGAAGGTTCCACAGAATGGCATTAAACATTTGTATCTGGCATTTATTCAATTCAAGTGTCCGTGATAATCTTCTACAGAATAAGCACAAATACAATTGTAAATGTGTTAAAACCAGGCTCTGATCTCACTCACGTGTCTGAACTGTTTTCACTTGCCAAAACCCTCTCAAATGTTCATATTTTGTGATTTCCTGAGGCTAATCCCATTTTTACTATTGAAATCTCGCATTATGTCACACTTTTGCCTCCATTCTGGAATTTGGAACCCATTTGTTTCCAAAAGTGTAAAGGTTCTAGCTAACGTATAGAAAATAGCAATTATAATACAACATTGTTCACCATTTTCACCTTCTACTGACCTGATATAGCACTGGTCATTCTGGTCCACAAACCTGACTGGGATTGATGTCACTAAATCACTGAATAGCATTATCCACTCCTCTCGACAGCAGCTGTGACTGACTAACTCCTCAAATCGACTGGAGCGAACCCGTCCGACAGGGAAGTCGGCGGCTATCAAAGGGCTTAAATGGAGATCTTTTGCGTGGCGTGTGATTTATGTCGCATGATCAGAAAAACATAGAGTCCAGCCGCAGATGATAAAAGCCCACGTGGCAGATGAATGTCCCGACCTTTTAAAATGATGACTTTGGCGGAGGGTAAATCAAACAAGCCATTGCCACCACTGCCAAACGGCCCGCAGCGGTTGAGTTATTCACAGTGGGGCTGATCGTGACTCTTTCGTCCAAAAAAAAAGAACATGCAAATTCTTCTAATGTGCACAGATGTTCACGTTTGAAAAGCCAGTTCTGTTCATTACACAAGTTGAAAATTGGCCCTCACTAACCCACCACCTGTGAGCTACAGTTTGAAATGAGATCTTTTTCTGAAATAAAGTCCAATGGTCCAGTGGCAGTTCAAGGCAAAATGCATTTATTTCTTCCGTGCAATATGTCGTAATACTTTGTGTATTAGTGTATTTAGTGTTAGCAGAACGCTTTTCAGAGTGTGAACATCAAACTATTTCAACCAAATTGTTCAGTCATTTGTATAAAGCTTTTTACCCCAGATGCCCTTCCTGATTATTAGTATTATGTTGTCTTACGCTAACTGTTTTTATTTTATTTTATCTTTATTTTTCCCCTCCATTCCGTATTAGGAAATGAGAGGTTTTGTCTATAAGAGTTTTTGTTTATAAGAGTTTTTGTTTATAAGAGTTTTTGTTTATAAGAGTGTTTTTTAAAGTTATATTTTAAAGTTACTTCCTATAAGTTATCTGTCCTTTTCCTCTGTATCTACCTGAGTTGCAACAATGAAATTTCCCCATGTCTGGACAATAAAGGAATATCTTATCTTATATAACCCTCTTCATTAAATCAGGATCAGGACCTTGCTCATGGTGGTTTTCCTCAGCTGCCACAGTCGCACAATGTAACTTATCCACCATATTATTATCATTATGTCTGTCTGCTTGAGGATATTATTGCATAGTCAAGAAACGTCCTCATTATGGCATGATCTATCTCCATAGATACAAGCTGGTGACACCATCAGGCCAAGTTACACATGTTTTTCAAGGTAGTTTGATTTGAACTGTCTCTCTTCATGGAGAACACAGTGTTCCTTTAACTGGAGAAATCCCTCATCGTGATCCATGATTTCAATCATCTGAACCACGCTTTAAAATCAAGACGTTTCGACTTCCATCTGAAAGTAATTTTCACTGAACTGGTGATTCTAATGGACCACAGATCACTACAGGGCCCATTAGTGATACTATCATTTCAAACATTATTATTCATTTTGATACCACAATGATTATTGAAAAAAACTAAAACACTGGCTCTGATATAAACCCTGAATGTAAAACTATTCAGGAAAAGTCTAACTGTGTTCAATTCATGTGATTTTTATTGTTTTTCTCCCATTATTGATTTGTTACTAATACTAAACCTATTATATCCATAGTTTGTTGGCATGATTTTAGTTTTCTACTTTCGATATTGCCTCAACGCTCACTGTTTATTAACCCACCTCTCTGGTATTTGTTTTGTTCACCGTGGTGGTATTTACCCTGATAATACACAGGATTAGCTCACGTCCTTCACAATAACGCTTCATCGCCTGGCTTAGTTCAAATGCACACAAAATGTCATATGTTTCAACAGCAAAGAGAACGCTATGGCTGGCGTCCTGTGGGGATTCTGCCACATTTGTGTTCACTGTATGGTTCAGATCTGATCATGAAACACACACGGGTCATCCGGGCGGGGCCGCAGATGGCACCACACTATTTTAAGCTCACACTACGCCTATGTGAATGCTATGGATGCAAAATGAACTACAACTTTATATACTGTACCCGTTCCCTTCCGGTGTTACAACAATTACGACAATTATGCACCTCAAATCATGCAATTGCAATAGTTTACAATTGAAACGTTATATTGTTCTTTGTATGGAATTATGCATGACCTTTCCTGTTGTGAACCTGCTTTATTTGAGCAGTGTATTGGGTTTGTCGTGAACTGATTTCACCTTGACAACCTCCACAATCAAAGGCCTCAGATCCAGCTCTCTTTCTCCCTATATCTCCCTTTACAACATGTTTTTACTATTTGTGCAGCGACTGATTGGCAGACTTTGGTGCGAGTGGGCTGATCTTTTTTAAGGTTTCTTGTGTCCCCCGCCATCTTGTCTTGTCACATCTGTCATTCTGCACCTCCCACGGGACACGCTTTGTTTAGAGCACATATCTGAACTTTCTCAAGGACTAACCAACACTGCAGCGTCGTGCCCACCAGCACTGTAACACCAGCGCTATAACACCAGCGCTGTAACACCAGCACTGTAACACCAGCACTATAACACCAGCGCTGTAACACCAGCACTATAACACCAGCGCTGTAACACCAGCACTGTAACACCAGCACTGTAACACCAGCACTGTAACACCAGCGCTATAACACCAGCACACCAGCGCTGTAACACCACCACTGTAACACCAGCACTATAACACTAGCACTATAACACCAGCGCTGTAACACCAGCACTGTAACACCAGCACTGTAACACCAGCACTATAACACCAGCACTGTAACACCAGCGCTGTAACACCAGCGCTATAACACCAGCGCTGTAACACCAGCACTATAACACCAGCACTGTAACACCAGCACTATAACACCAGCGCTGTAACACCAGCACTGTAACACCAGCACTGTAACATCAGCACTGTAACACCAGCACTGTAACACCAGCGCTGTAACACCAGCGCTATAACACCAGCGCTGTAACACCAGCACTATAACACCAGCGCTGTAACACCAGCACTGTAACACCAGCACTGTAACACCAGCGCTGTAACACCAGCGCTGTAACACCAGCGCTGTAACACCAGCGCTATAACACCAGCACTGTAACACCAGCACTGTAACACCAGCACTGTAACACCAGCGCTGTAACACCAGCGCTGTAACACCAGCACTATAACACCAGCACTGTAACACCAGCACTGTAACACCAGCGCTGTAACACCAGCGCTGTAACACCAGCACTGTAACACCAGCACTATAACTCCAGCGCTGTAACACCAGCACTGTAACAACAGCGCTGTAACACCAGCGCTATAACACCAGCGCTGTAACACCAGCACTGTAACACCAGCGCTATAACACCAGCGCTGTAACACCAGCACTATAACACCAGCGCTGTAACACCAGCACTGTAACACCAGCACTGTAACACCAGCACTGTAACACCAGCGCTGTAACACCAGCGCTGTAACACCAGCGCTGTAACACCAGCACTATAACACCAGCACTGTAACACCAGCGCTGTAACACCAGCGCTGTAACACCAGCACTGTAACACCAGCACTGTAACACCAGCACTATAACTCCAGCGCTGTAACACCAGCACTGTAACACCAGCACTGTAACATCAGCACTATAACACCAGCACTATAACACCAGCACTGTAACACCAGCACTGTAACAACAGCACTGTAACACCAGCGCTATAACACCAGCGCTGTAACACCAGCACTATAACACCAGCACTATAACACCAGCACTGTAACACCAGCACTGTAACATCAGCACTATAACTCCAGCGCTGTAACACCAGCACTGTAACAACAGCACTGTAACACCAGCGCTATAACACCAGCGCTGTAACAGCAGCACTGTAACACCAGCGCTATAACACCAGCACTGTAACACCAGCACTGTAACACCAGCACTGTAACACCAGCACTATAACACCAGCGCTGTAACAGCAGCACTGTAACACCAGCGCTATAACTCCAGCGCTGTAACAGCAGCACTGTAACACCAGCGCTGTAACACCAGCACTGTAACACCAGCACTGTAACACCAGCACTGTAACACCAGCACTGTAACACCAGCGCTATAACACCAGCGCTGTAACAGCAGCACTGTAACACCAGCGCTATAACACCAGCACTGTAACACCAGCGCTATAACTCCAGCGCTGTAACAGCAGCACTGTAACACCAGCGCTGTAACACCAGCACTGTAACACCAGCACTGTAACACCAGCACTGTAACACCAGCACTGTAACACCAGCGCTATAACACCAGCGCTGTAACACCAGCACTATAACACCAGCACTGTAACACCAGCACTATAACACCAGCGCTGTAACACCAGCACTGTAACACCAGCACTGTAACATCAGCACTGTAACACCAGCACTGTAACACCAGCGCTGTAACACCAGCGCTATAACACCAGCGCTGTAACACCAGCACTATAACACCAGCGCTGTAACACCAGCACTGTAACACCAGCGCTGTAACACCAGCGCTGTAACACCAGCGCTGTAACACCAGCGCTATAACACCAGCACTGTAACACCAGCACTGTAACACCAGCACTGTAACACCAGCGCTATAACACCAGCGCTGTAACACCAGCACTATAACACCAGCACTGTAACACCAGCACTATAACACCAGCGCTGTAACACCAGCACTGTAACACCAGCACTGTAACATCAGCACTGTAACACCAGCACTGTAACACCAGCGCTGTAACACCAGCGCTATAACACCAGCGCTGTAACACCAGCACTATAACACCAGCGCTGTAACACCAGCACTGTAACACCAGCACTGTAACACCAGCGCTGTAACACCAGCGCTGTAACACCAGCGCTGTAACACCAGCGCTATAACACCAGCACTGTAACACCAGCACTGTAACACCAGCGCTGTAACACCAGCGCTGTAACACCAGCACTATAACACCAGCACTGTAACACCAGCACTGTAACACCAGCGCTGTAACACCAGCGCTGTAACACCAGCACTGTAACACCAGCACTATAACTCCAGCGCTGTAACACCAGCACTGTAACAACAGCGCTGTAACACCAGCGCTATAACACCAGCGCTGTAACACCAGCACTGTAACACCAGCGCTATAACACCAGCGCTGTAACACCAGCACTATAACACCAGCGCTGTAACACCAGCACTGTAACACCAGCACTGTAACACCAGCACTGTAACACCAGCGCTGTAACACCAGCGCTGTAACACCAGCACTATAACACCAGCACTGTAACACCAGCACTGTAACACCAGCGCTGTAACACCAGCACTGTAACACCAGCACTGTAACACCAGCACTATAACTCCAGCGCTGTAACACCAGCACTGTAACACCAGCACTGTAACATCAGCACTATAACACCAGCACTATAACACCAGCACTGTAACACCAGCACTGTAACAACAGCACTGTAACACCAGCGCTATAACACCAGCGCTGTAACACCAGCACTATAACACCAGCACTATAACACCAGCACTGTAACACCAGCACTGTAACATCAGCACTATAACTCCAGCGCTGTAACACCAGCACTGTAACAACAGCACTGTAACACCAGCGCTATAACACCAGCGCTGTAACAGCAGCACTGTAACACCAGCGCTATAACACCAGCGCTGTAACACCAGCACTGTAACACCAGCACTGTAACACCAGCACTGTAACACCAGCACTATAACACCAGCGCTGTAACAGCAGCACTGTAACACCAGCGCTATAACTCCAGCGCTGTAACAGCAGCACTGTAACACCAGCGCTGTAACACCAGCACTGTAACACCAGCACTGTAACACCAGCACTGTAACACCAGCACTGTAACACCAGCGCTATAACACCAGCGCTGTAACAGCAGCACTGTAACACCAGCGCTATAACACCAGCACTGTAACACCAGCGCTATAACTCCAGCGCTGTAACAGCAGCACTGTAACACCAGCGCTGTAACACCAGCACTGTAACACCAGCACTGTAACACCAGCACTGTAACACCAGCACTGTAACACCAGCGCTATAACACCAGCGCTGTAACAGCAGCACTGTAACACCAGCGCTATAACACCAGCGCTGTAACAGCAGCACTGTAACACCAGCGCTATAACTCCAGCGCTGTAACAGCAGCACTGTAACACCAGCGCTGTAACACCAGCACTGTAACACCAGCACTGTAACACCAGCACTGTAACACCAGCGCTGTAACAGCAGCACTGTAACACCAGCGCTATAACTCCAGCGCTTTAACAGCAGCACTGTAACACCAGCGCTGTAACACCAGCACTGTAACACCAGCACTGTAACACCAGCACTGTAACACCAGCACTGTAACACCAGTAGAAATGCTAATGAGAGTCTGCAGTGGGATTGTCATGGCAGATTGTGCTGTCCAGAGGCTCAGGGATGGGAATTCTAATTATAATGTAAACCCCATATATTAGGCAATATTTGGGATTTGTAAACCACTTTTGAAAATGTAGCCTCACATTTACACGTGTCTCAGAAATACCCTGAAACAGTGGTTCTCAAGCTATGGTGCATGAACCACTGGTGGTAAAGCATGTTTTTGTATTGTGTTACACAGACTTCACTTCAATCCATATTTCCTTCATTTAGAATAAATGTTATCGATATGTTTCACTTCTTTTTGGATTAATCCTTGTTTAAAACTCTGGTAAGAATAATGTAGTCCTTTTTTAGACCTGGTATAGTCCCCGTTCAGACCTGGTATAGTCCCCGTTCAGACCTGGTATAGTCCCCGTTCAGACCTGGTATAGTCCCCGTTCAGACCTGGTATAGTCCCCGTTCAGACCTGGTATAGTCCCCGTTCAGACCTGGTATAGTCCCCGTTCAGACCTGGTATAGTCCCCGTTCAGACCTGCTTGTATAGTTCCCGTTCAGACCTGGTATAGTCCCCGTTCAGACCTGGTATAGTGCCCGTTCAGACCTGGTATAGTGCCCATTCAGACCTGGTATAGTCCCCGTTCAGACCTGCTTGTATAGTTCCCGTTCAGACCTGGTATAGTCCCCGTTCAGACCTGGTATAGTGCCCGTTCAGACCTGGTATAGTCCCCGTTCAGACCTGGTATAGTCCCCGTTCAGACCTGGTATAGTCCCCGTTCAGACCTGCTTGTATAGTTCCCGTTCAGACCTGGTATAGTCCCCGTTCAGACCTGGTATAGTGCCCGTTCAGACCTGGTATAGTGCCCATTCAGACCTGGTATAGTCCCCGTTCAGACCTGCTTGTATAGTTCCCGTTCAGACCTGGTATAGTCCCCGTTCAGACCTGGTATAGTGCCCGTTCAGACCTGGTATAGTGCCCATTCAGACCTGGTATAGTCCCCGTTCAGACCTGGTATAGTCCCCGTTCAGACCTGCTTGTATAGTTCCCGTTCAGACCTGGTATAGTCCCCGTTCAGACCTGGTATAGTGCCCGTTCAGACCTGGTATAGTGCCCATTCAGACCTGGTATAGTCCCCGTTCAGACCTGCTTGTATAGTTCCCGTTCAGACCTGGTATAGTCCCCGTTCAGACCTGGTATAGTGCCCGTTCAGACCTGGTATAGTGCCCATTCAGACCTGGTATAGTCCCCGTTCAGACCTGGTTTAGACATTGTACTACGAAGGCTAAACATTTTCTACAGGTTTAAAAAGTTTAAGAAACAACACTATTAAAAAAAAAAAAAAACGTTTTGTAAGTACAAAATAACAGCAGATGGAGCAGTTACATCTGCACATGTGAAATGAAAGTATCTTGTATAAGCTAAAAACAAAAACATAAAACTGTTCAGTGTAGGCCATTTGAGCAGGTCTGGTGAAAGGGTAAATTTCTGGGTCTGTTTCTTCTTCTCTTTAGGAGGATACATATTACAACATTATAAAGGTGCATTGTGTCTCACCCTGTGGAGGGTCCACCACCTGCTTGTCTCATGGATGTTACTGCTCCACAGTATGATTTATATGGTGAACATTTTTACAGGTTTTTCCTGCTTTAGCAGAAAGAGTGCAAGTATTTGATGAAAGAGTCAGTGATCTGTAAAGTGTAACTGGTGATTCAATCTCTGCCTCCATGTGGTAATATGTCAAAGTGTCCTTGGACACGAGACCCGGCTGATCCTGGTGGGACGCCTCAAACCACTAAAGTGCAGGAAGTAAATGAGACCAACTTCTGCTCAAAGTGAAAAGTACAAGAGCTGAGAAACTGCTGTAATTTAATGTTACTGTAAAGAATGCCAGTTATTTTAACTGCCTTTATGACTTTATGAATGTTCAGTAATATAATAACATTGGATACAAATGTCTGAACGGTTTATTGATGAAATAAATTAAAGCTGAAGAAAGATTAATGAACTAAATGTGACTTTTAAGTCAGGTTAGACCTACAGTGAATCTAGTTTCACTGTTGTCTCTACATTAAAATGTACATGTTTTGTGATTTCATGTATTCAGTTTGAAATATAAAACATGATTTTTCATCAGTGAGATGTTGATAAAGTTCTTGTGAGTGTAGAATGTTGGGGACATTGAAAGACATTTTCATCATTTGTGTTTTAGCTACACTCAATTTATTGATGTTTTTGTTGTTGCCAATTTATCACACAAATACATTTTTGTGGTGGGCAATAATTTAATTATCTCAATTACAATATTTAGATTACATGGATTTAAACTATTGAAATCCACATGCCTGTGAATTTCTTACTGTTTTAAGTTTGTAGCACATGACACACGATACAGTAATATTAAGTCATATCACATTGGTCTTTGTATTTCTTAAACTGCTCATTTGCATTATTTTTAATAATTCTACAATTCGGGAATTACGATCACAACGACACCATTACTTTTTTTTTTTCATTTCCCATTTACTCCTCCTTTACACTCTCTGCAAAACACTGTTGTTTGCTTTTCCCTGCCTCGTTCCAACAGACATCCTCAATAAGCCTTTTTTATCTTAATCTGACGTGAATCAATAACGCGATAAGAGAACACAGCCCTATCGCCATAATCAATAATGAACAGCTCCTGCGGCCGCCATCTTTATTGATCTCTCCTTCATGCAAATTAAACACTATCGCTGATCCATTTGACTTCCCATAACTACAATATGTTTTCTTGTAGTCATTTTGTCCACCACAGGCACAAAATGGCGGCTCTGCGACGGGCTCCTCATGGCTTAACATGTTTTTACAGACGCAGCTCTTCACTTATCAGGCCCAAACCCATCCTAATCTCGCTCTTTTGTGATTGCATTGACCCCGGAGGGCCTTGATTGCACGGGGGCTGAAAAGGCATTCGAAAAACAGAGAACAATTTTGGAATAACTCGTTTTCTCTTTATTATCAGCGCGACTGGGAGACTCCGGCTCCAACTGTTAGTGCTGATTCGGGCGGCGGAGGATATGGCTGTTTTGTTACCGTTTAGATTGCAATGAGACACAATTCCACCGCAAATGGTTGTTTAACAGCAGGGAAATGGGGGGCAAGAGTGCATTTGGAAATCTCTGCTTTTTAGATGTCCTCGCTCCGAAAGGTGCAGGGTTCAATTTGTTCTGTTGCTTTTACTGAAATGTTTGTCTGGATGAATTGTGCCTTATGTCACAGCATTTTATCCTTTTTTGTGTATTGATTAACTTGCAATACTCTTACAATTGTACCTTGAATTACTTTAAAGTTGTACTGTTTGACTTTTCTGGTGGAGATTTCAGCGTGTGTTTTGCCTGGAATGTTCCCCAGTATGGAGCTAAACGTATCTATCGCCATGGAGACAAGCAGGTGACGCCACGAGACCAGGTGAAAGGTCAGATGTGTGGAGAGATGACCCAGCTCATGTTTCTAAGGGATTCGTTTGGGGAAAAATTCATGTTCAATGCCATGTTGTGGAAACTGTACGCAAACTCAACACATCTCCATGGAGATGAGCATGTGGTGCGCCTCCAGCTATAAAATATACCTGTCGATACAAAAAAGTGCACAATTAAATGCTGTAAATAAGAGTTTTGCCACTATATTGTTATTATTTTTGTCTTATTTTACTTTATTTTTTTTTTTTTTCATTATTAAGAATATGAGAGAAATTGTCTTTAAGAGTTTAGTTTTAAAGCTTTCTATAAGTTATCTGTTCCGTTGCAACACCGAAATTTCCCCATTGTGTGGACAAATAACGGCATATCTTATCTTATCTTATCTTAATGCAAACAAAGAATAGATTATTGAATTGCATATTTGTTTGGAAATACAAACAGTCGCTTATTAATTTGTACTGAACGACTTTACGGTCTGTTTACATTCACACTATAATCTAAATTAAACAGATACATCCTCCCAAAAAATCATTAAATGTACTTTAGCTTGTTTATTTATTTAAATGTATGTATTCACTTTATTCCATCATCGTTCCAGTTGTGTTATTTTATGCTGATATATGGCCTCTACTCAGATTAAAAAGCCGTTTTCAAGCCGCTCAGAGAAATGAACACTGAACATTCTCCACAAATGTATAATATTTCAATCGCAAAGAAATTAATGTTTTTCTCGCTTAACTAGAAATGCAAATCAAAACTGAAGTCAACAGTCAGAAGTGAAAGTGGTGGAACGATGCCGTTTCTCCCTAACCTCCACCAGCTTCACCTCCATCGCAGACACCTGAAGTCAGAACTGGCACTCAGTCCTTCCAATCCCTCTGATAAGTTTCACAATTTTCTCTCTTTTTTCCGGTCAGCACGGGTCAAAGAAGAAGAGTGTGTATAAGAACGGCCCTATTAAACCGTCTCGTACTGAAAACACGCCCTTAATCCACTCCTGGTGCTCCCTGCTATAACACATCTCTTATCTTCACGTGTGCAGAGGAGGAGAGAGAATACCTGACATGAAAGTGGAGGATTTGGGGTCAGGCTTAAGGAATGAGTTTTATGGACTGATAGTTATTCTGTGCAGGGTTGAATGTTTGAGCCTGTTGTAAAGCCACTGACAGGAGTATAGGATGTGTTCAGAACGTTTTAGAACGCTTATATTTTAAAATGGAGCTGGAGACAAGTTTGACAGCTACGGATTTGCTGTTCAACCTCCAGATTGCAGATTATTGACCAGATGTATGGTTTAATCTTTTAATTACTGAATAAATAACTGACACAAAGTTCAACGTCTGCAGATCTTACAGCGGAAAGAACGAAAAGTGTAAACAAAAGCTTCAGAAAGTAAAGCCGTTTACTGTCCAAAGATGTGACTGAAAGGACTTTATTATTATTATTATTTAATGTGGAGTTTGTGGAGTTAATAAGGTTATACATTTGTGTATCATCTCAAATCTGTAGTTACAGCTGGGATTTCTAGGACGTGAACACAGTCTATTGGTGAGAATATAAATCATGGGGTTTTCTATGTACCGTATTTTCTGCATTATAAGGCGCACTGGATTATGAGGCGCATTTAGCGAAACAAAACGTGTGCCACACAAAATCATTAAGTAACAACCAGAATTCATCCATATATAAGGTGCACTGGATTATTAATCTTTTTTTTTGAGAAAATGAAAGGCTTTTAAGTGCGCCTTGTAGTGGGGGAAATACGGTAATAATAAAATACTTGTACATTAGACACTGAAAGTCATATCGGTTTAATGTATGCCCCCCCTGTGTGTACATCGTGAATATACAGTATATTTTCATTGATTGTATAGTTTGAACTGCAATGACATCATTCTGGACAAAATTTGGTCGACAATAACGAAGATTAAAAACAAACAAATCAGATTTTTATGTATTTATTTGTTTGCATTTGAGAAGTAAGATGTTTAAATGAGGGTAAAAACAGAGCTGGTAGCGAAGACGTTGGTTAGCTATGCAGTGAAGGCAATTTGAGCGAATAAAGGTTCAGAATGAATGTGGTGAATGTGTATGGACTTTAAAAACATTGAGGAGCACTTGCTGAAACGTTACAGGATTACATCATAAAGCCTGACAAGTTGTTTTTGGGCCCTCAAAATGTAGACAACGTGCACGCTCATAATGTCGGGGAATGGAAAACAACACAACTTATTATAGGTATATTTGTACTTAGTTATACCATTTATACGATGGTTAAACGCTCAAATGAGTCAATTTTGTAGGATATATACGTAGAAAAACTCATCTTTCTCTTGGCAAACCTCTTGGGAAGGAGCCCATGCCACCGATTTTATTTCTGGGTCATAGAGAGCCATTCATCATCAGTGAGCAGCATCAAAGCTTTCTGGAGCCCGACTGTCAGTGGATTATTGACCTGTCGTATGGGAGCTGCACATAAATAAAGCTCTGGGGAATAGAAAGATCAGCCACAGTCCAATATGTCAGTCTGTGTCAGGCTGAGAGCTGAACTCACATGAGCACATCGGCCAAACTGTGCCAAACTGTGCAAAACCAACTGTGCAAAACTAACTGTGCGAAACCAACTGTGCGAAACCAACTGTGCAAAACCAACTGTGCAAAACCAACTGCGCAAAACCAACTGTGCGAAACCAACTGTGCAAAACCAACTGTGCGAAACCAACTGTGCAAAACCAACTGTGCAAAACTAACTGTGCAAAACTAACTGTGCGAAACCAACTGTGCAAAACCAACTGTGCGAAACCAATTCACCCTGGAGAGACAAAGAGACCACGAGAATGGACTGTTGAGCAAGCTTTATTCGAGAGTTATTTGGCGCTCAGACCCCGGCGGAAGACGTTGCAATCATGGGCACTCCATGATCTATTTGTATTAGATGTCTCCCCCCGGAGCCTGGAGACTGGTGGTGGTAGATGTGAAGAGAAGGTAGAGGATGAGGGGAATGTAGAGGAGGAGCAGGGGAGGTGGTGGGTCGCAGTACGGTTTGAGCGGCCGAGCCATCAGCCTGAGGGCTTAAATGTGACCGCCTGGGTGCTGATTGGGAGCAGGGGAGGAGTCACTTGAGAGCGTTGATTGGGGATGAGGAGCAGGTGCGAGGGCCATGATGCAGACGCCCCCTGACCTTTCACCCTACTTCTTTGGCCAGGAAAAACTGCATAACCTCTTTGGGATAAGCGCAGAAACCTGGGAGAGTCCATGGTGAAGGAGGGATCTGACTCTCACAGACGGACAGGTGGGCGCCCGCTTGAGTGCGATGATGGCGCTGGGGAGAGGGGTCCTTCCATGGAGGCCTTGACGTAGATGGATGGAGTTAGGTCTTCCAGGCTGAATTTACGCAAGCTTCATTTCACCCTGGAGAGACAAAGAGACCACGAGAATGGACTGTTGAGCAAGCTTTATTCGAGAGTTATTTGGCGCTCAGACCCCGGCGGAAGACGTTGCAATCATGGGCACTCCATGATCTATTTGTATTAGATGTCTCCCCCCAAAAACCCGGGGTCTGAGCAGATGTGTGCCAAGGTTATTACTGATACTCAGAAAGAACATGACAGCAGATACTTAATATAGAGTAGACTGGTCAGGCCACGAGGCCGCCATTGATCACGTGGTGGCCCGAGAGGGGCGGATGTGTAGTGACGGGGAGAGTAGGGGGCGATGCCCTGAAAACTCGAAGCGTCTGAAATGGAGGCCTCTATTCACGGACATGTGGTGAAGGACCGGGGACAGGAATATGAAGCACCGGGGAGTAGGTAAGAAATGACGTAGACACGGGGAGAGCAAGAGGATGCCGCTAAGGAACAGGTAATGAGGGATATGAACCACCACCAGTATTTGTAGCGAGACCAGACTTACTAGAGATGCGAGGGGCGTTGAGCCACCAAGATCGGAGGCAGGTAGGAACGAACATACGAGCAGAAGGGCCCGAGTTGTTAGAGGGCTGTGGAGGATATGCCCTGAGTGGCCGCGGATGTAGCAGCTCCTATTCTAAACCAGTGCCCGGTGTGAAGACGAGAGGGCAGATTGCATGGGATCGATGTTACCCTCGGATATTTCCGAAACCAGGGTGCTGCAGTCATGGGCTGGCCTCCTGGAGTCAGGAGCACCGGGGATGAGGTCCGCCCGTAGTTTGACCCGATTGCGAGTTTAGCCGAAGCTCTAAGAGGCAAAATGAGCCACGTGTGCGGCTATGCGATGCAGGGGTTTTGCCTTTAGGGATTTGAAAGTTACATGATAGACTTCTAATACCCCCCAAAACAAAGGAGGCGGCAGACGACAGGAAGTGGGGGTGTTGGCAGACGGCGGAGCGTGGGCAGGATAGCGCCGGCAGACTGCGGAGCGTGGACAGGATAGCGCCGGCAGACGGCAGAACGTAAACATGGAAGCGCCGGCAGAACGTAAACCTGGAAACGCCGGCAGAACGTAAACCTGGAAACGCCGGCAGGACGGCGGAACATAGACCTAGAGCGCCGGCAAAACGGAAACCTGGAAAGAACGGCAGAATGTAGACCTGGAAGCGCCGGCGAACGGCAGAGCCTGCACGCAGTGCGCCGGGGCAGACGGCGGAGCGTGCACACAGTTGCGTGCGCGCAGTGCGCCGGGGAAAACGGCGGAGCGTGCACACAGTTGCGCGCGCGCAGTGCGCCGGGGAAGACGGCGGAGCGTGCACACAGTTGCGCGCGCGCAGTGCGCCGGGGAAGACGGCGGAGCGTGCACACAGTTGCGCGCACGCAGTTTGCCGGGGCGGACGGCGGAGCGTGCCGCAGTTGCAAGCGCGCAGTGCGCCGGAGCAGACGGCGGAGCGTGCACGCAGTGCACCGGGGCAGACGGCGGAGCGTGCACGCAGTGCGCCGGGCAGACGGCGGAGCGTGCACGCAGTGCGCCGGGCAGACGGCGGAGCGTGCACGCAGTGCGCCGGGGAAGACGGCGGAGCGTGCACACAGTTGCGCGCACGCAGTTCGCCGGGGCGGACGGCGGAGCGTGCCGCAGTTGCGAGCGCGCAGTGCGCCGGAGCAGACGGCGGAGCGTGCACGCAGTGCGCCGGAGCAGACGGCGGAGCGTGCAGGCAGTGCGCCGGGGCAGACGGCGGAGCGTGCAGGCAGTGCGCCGGGGCAGACGGCGGAGCGTGCAGGCAGTGCGCCGGGGCAGACGGCGGAGCGTGCAGGCAGTGCGCCGGGGCAGGCGGCGGAGCGTGGACAGGAGAGCGCCGGCAGGCGGCAGAGCGTGGACAGGAGAGCGCTGGCAGGCGGCAGAGCGTGGACAGGAGAGCGCCGGTAGGCGGCAGAGCGTAGACCTGGAAGCGCCGGCAGGCGGCAGAGCGTAGACGAGAGCGCCGGCAGGCGGCAGAGCGTGGACCTGGAAGCGCCGGCAGGCGGCAGAGCGTAGACCTGGAAGCGCCGGCAGGCGGCAGAGCATAGACCTGGAAGCGCCGGCAGGCGGCAGAGCGTAGACCTGGAAGCGCCGGCAGGCGGCAGAGCGTGGACAGGAGCGCGCCAGCAGGCGGCAGAGCGTGGACAGGAGCGCGCCGGCAGGCGGCAGAGCGTGGACAGGAGCGCGCCGGCAGGCGGCAGAGCGTGGACAGGAGCGCGCCGGCAGGCGGCAGAGCGTGGACGAGAGAGCGCCGGCAGGCGGCAGAGCGTAGACCTGGAAGCGCCGGCAAGCGGCAGAGCGTAGACCTGGAAGCGCCGGCAGGCGGCAGAACGTGGACAGGAGCGCGCCGGCAGGCGGCAGAGCGTGGCAGGAGCGCGCCGGCAGGCGCCAGAGCGTGGACAGGAGCGCGCCGGCAGGCGGCAGAGCGTGGACAGGAGCGCGCCGGCAGGCGGCAGAACGTGGACAGGAGCGCGCCGGCAGGCGGCAGAGTGTGGACAGGAGAGAGCCAGCAGGCGGCAGCACGTACTGTGCAAAACCAACTGTGCAAAACGCAACTGCAAAACGCAATTGTGCGAAATCAACTGTGCAAAACGCAACTGTGCGAAATCAACTGTGCAAAACCAACTGTGCAAAACCAACTGCGCAAAACGCAACTGCACAAAACGCAACTGTGCGAAATCAACTGTGCAAAACCAACTGTGCAAAACCAACTGTGCAAAACCAACTGTGCAAAACGCAACTGCGAAATCAACTGTGCAAAACCAACTGTGCAAAACCAACTTTGCAAAACGCAACTGCACGTGGCCTTTATCTGTTGGAATACTACCAATACCTAAACTTCACTTTTAAAAAGTAAAAAGTAATTCACATAGATTTGGACTATTACATCGTCAAATTCTGCTTAGATTTTTGGTCAAAAGGAGCAATTTTCCAGGTCATTTCTAAACATCTTATTTTTGTTGGCTCAAAGCTTGGATTTGAACTGAAAAAGGAAGCAAGATGTGTTCAGAAATGTGCTAAGAAATATAATAATAAAGCCATTTTAGCAGGTCTAAAACCATAAGAGAAAACACTTGTATTATTCAGTTTGTTTTTTTATTTTTATGTAGTGAAGAAAAGTAAAAAGTATACACTGTAAAATGTACTGATTATTTTGACTTCTTCAGTGTCTGTAACTTTTAGCCATTCCACATTTACAATTTGAAAGTGTTTGAATGTCTTATATAATAACAGTGTGTTTATGCTGTCATATGCATCTTTGTAGAGCCATCCAATTATTTCAACTTGTCTCCTTTTTATATTCTGCTATGGTCGTGTTTGTGCATTTATACATTTCAATCCCAACATGTCATTTTACATTGTCACATCACCAATAATTTAAAACCCGCACACGCATTATGTATTTGTATTTGTGATGTGAAACTGACATATCTCTGACAAACCCTATAGGGAGGCCACATCTGAAAATGACATGTTATTTCCTTCAGCTGTAACAGCAACTTAAAGTTATATATATATATATATATATATATATATATACATACATACATACAATAATGTGCGAATAATGCACTCTTTTTGTCTTGACTTATTCAAAGTAAGAGTTTTGTTTCTTCAAACAAAACATAAACTGAGTAGTTTACTACAAAAGTGCACCTTTTTCATGAAACAGAGTCAAATCTGCCACAGATGAACAAATACAGTGCAAATGAGTCTGTTGTGTGCTGTCTGCATCTAATCAGAGTGGTTGTTGTTTGCTTTGACTCTCTGTAAGTCGTAAACGTGCTTGAAAAGTCATCATGGTGAATAATCACGTATGTATTAGTTAATACTGGTAAATGCAGCGACTTTAAGCTACCATTTTAAATGAACTTTTGTTCAACTGTTTTTAAGACAACACCTTAAGTACAACTATAGTATGAAACAAGAAAAACAGAATGATCCAAATGGATGTGTTTTATCTGCCCACATTCCAGTACGAGTCTTTATAAAGTGCTTTTTTGTGGCTTTGGAGGATTTCCTGACTCACTTTAGCCGTGACCATGTTATTAACCCGACTCTGCGCCTGTTAATGACACAGTGTGGACTGGACCGGTTTTAGACCTGGAGGAGGCGACGTTCATGTCCTGTTCAGAGCAGAGGTGGAGGAGGTGCACTAACGAGAGCCAAAATACTGTCATTTCACAATTATGTGGAATAAGTTTCAGTATTCTTGTCAAGGTAGGATGGAGATTTGTTGTTCTGGTTTATGGTTAATATCTCTGTAATTACTGGGCCTATCCACATGAAACAAAAACTGGCACAAAGCGCACCGTCTTCTCTGTTAACATAAAGAAACAAAAGTCATTTTTCTCAATAACCAAAGAAAGTGGTGTCATTATTCAACCCAAATGTTGTAATTTGAAAGGACGTCAAGATTGATATGGGAAGTTTTCTGAGCCAATCCCAAAGATGAAGAATGAGAATAATGATCAGATTGAACACATGTGGATCACTTGAAGAAGCTTCTTTATTTCTTTCAAAACACAATATCTCACTTGCAGTTATTTTTCAGAATTGTTGGACCTGAACGCAACAGTTTTTCTTCCACTTCTCCTACACTATTTCCTCTGGTGATTACTTATTGTTTTGTCATTTTACAGCAGCTTCTTGCTCTGTAAAGCACCTTGAATTACCTCCTGTATACATTGTGCTCTAAATACATTTCCCTTGCCTATAACTACTATTGTTACTACTCTTAAACTCTTAATTCAACTACTACTACTACTACTACTACTTTGGGTCTTTGGTTAAAAATACTTGTTGCACTCACAAATACAATGTGCTCAGTCAGACTTTAATGACTTTGATTACTATAACGTCCACTTCCAGTTGTCCAGCTACTTTTCTACTACTACCACTACTACTACTACTACTACTACTACTATTACTACTACTACTACTACTACTACTACTACTACTACTACTACTACTACCACTACTACTACTACTACTACTACTACTATTACTACTACTACTACTACTACTACTACTACTACTACTACTACTACTACTACTACTACTACTACTACTACTACTCTTACTATTACTATTACTGCATTACCTACATTACCTACAGCTATTACTATTACAACATTACCTACAGCTATTACTATTACTATTACAACATTACCTACAGCTATTACTATTACTATTACTATTACTACGTTACCTACAGCCATTACTATTACTATTACTACGTTAGCTACAGCTATTACTATTACTATTACTACATTACCTACAGCTATTACCTACAGCTATTACTATTACAACATTACATACAGCTATTACTATTACTATTACTACGTTACCTACAGCTATTACTATTACTACGTTACCTACAGCTATTACATTTACTACGTTACCTACAGCTATTACTTTTACTATTACTACATTACCTACAACTATTACTACTACTACGTTACCTACAGCTATTACTACATTGCTAATAGAAGTGGGAGATCAATTTGTTGTTTTGCTGGAAAATGTCTATATTGTCTATGATTAAACCTTTTTAAATGTCCTCATAAAGAGAGAGAAGCGTCTCGTGTTAATCTCCCAAACAAGAGATATTTGTGGTTAATTTTATGGTCCGTTCACTTTTACCACGACCAAGACATTTACAGGCACATTTGAGCACATTTCTGATGCATTATTAAAACATCATCTGAAAGTCGTTATCGCGAGAATGCAAAAAACACATGAAGATATTCATTTTATCTATATTGACCGCCCCTAATTGCTAACGTTACGTACTTCACTACCACGACACACACTTCTACTACTGCTAATGCCTCCTTTACGACTGCAACTTCTCCAACAACCGAAGATAAATTGGAGAGAACTTCCACTCTGTCCACATTTGTCAAACACGAAAATATCCATCTTGCAGCATTGTTTGATATTCAAGAAGAAACACACTTTGCGTCTCGTTTACTCTGCTGCACAGCGAGGCAAACAAAAGCGGCGTGTGCGGCGTGTGCGGCGTGTGCGGCGTGTGCGGCGTGTGCGGCGTGTGCGGCGTGTGCGGCGTGTGCGGCGTGTGCGGCGTGTGCGGCGTGTGCGGCGTGTGCGGCGTGTGCGGCGTGTGCGGCGTGTGCGGCGTGTGCGGCGTGTGCGGCGTGTGCGGCCGTACGCAGGGCCGGCCGGCCCAGCCTATAAGCGAACTAAGCAGCCGCGTAGGGCCCCGAGGCGTTAATAGGGCCCCCAATCTGGCAACCCGTCTTATGCGAAGTGCAAGCGCAGCGTGCGCCACTAGTGTAGTAGCGCTGCTGGCGCGGCAGCGCACACAGCGGTAACATATAATGCACAAACCACATTTATTTGTAATGACAATCTGGCAACCAGGGCACCAGACCTGCGCTGATTGGTCAACTTCATTGTGCGCGAGGAGCTCGAGAGCAAAACATAAACACAACAGAACGTGGTGCCTGCGTGGTCCTCATGTCCAGAGGAATATATCCCCCCGATGCCGAAAAACGAAAGAAGAAGCTTCTTGACGATGTAAAGAAACTGCAAACTCAACAACACTCTCCAGGTATTGAACTTCTCTTACAAAGAGACGGTTAATGCTGCTGTTTGAAACAACACGAGTCTGTCACGTTAGTTCGCTCAGGCTGGAGGCGACGGGAGCTCTGCCCCGCGCACAATATGTGTCTGAATGAAAGATAATAAACTTAACATTTACACCAGCCCGGCAGTGTCAGCTGCAGGTGAGGCCGGTGAGGGGCGTCTATGCCCCGGGTCACTAAGAGGCGGAGATCCGGTCCGGACTAGCGCCGTCTCGTCCAGAACCTCTGACGTGAGACTTTGGAGTGAACAGTGTGCGGCCCCTGTCCCGGGCCCCTGTCCCGGGCCCCTGTGCAGCCTCAGTCAGAGATGAGCGGGTTTGAGTGTGAGATCAATCGTGACTCGTGATGTCTGTTTTACTTTGACTTCTTAACGTGGAATGAGAGGAACGTAAAGGTTTATGCACGTAAGGTCCATCAGCCAATCACATCGCAGCATTGTTTCATGCAGGAGTCCAGTGTCTGATGTTCAGATCAGAACAAACATTTATATTGTAATTCACTTTTAATAGAGCAATAAAACATTTCAATTTATTCAAAAAGCATCATTAGACTATTTGTTATAAATTATAATAAATTGATAGTGAAAAATAACCAGACATATTATGATTACGTCGGTTATAGAATAATACTATATATTTTTATACAAAAGTGGCAAAGTTGCAGAAACAGTCTCTTCACTATAGCGAGGTTTGGACCTTCACTTCTCGTTCTGTTCATTCTCTGGGAATAACATGTTTGCACTGTTTTATCAGTGTTAATTGTTAATCAAGCAATGCTTATGCCATTTGTTTAATTTAATATAACTTGTTTTGTCACTTTGGCAAGAAGGAACAGTTGGGAGCAGTAAAAGATAAATTATTAAGGATAACTATTACTTTTACATTTTCAGTTAAAATGAATCAATTTGACCATAATTATTTTTCATAGCTAATATTGTATTGAGTAATTAAGTACCATAATGTATTAATAACTGGCTTTAATCATTTTCTCCTGGCACAGTTTCATCACATCATCATTTTATAGCATTACAACCTCAACATTTTACTCTTACTTTAGCCGGCTGGAAAACATTAAAATGCACCAGAAGACCCAAAAAAGGTCTGAAAATTTCTGGGGGAGGGCCCCCAGACCCCCCTGTTTATTAATTTAAACTGCTAATGTGGCTGTCGACCCTTAACGCCCACAAATACGCCCAAAAACATATCTGGGACGTGTGTTATTTATACAGGGAGTAGAGGTGATGTCAGCGGAATACCAAGTTGCATTGTGGGATTTAAGTTATCAATATTTGAGCTTGTGATGTGTTGAGAGTAAACTAACTGGCAAACAGATGCCCTGGAGTTTTGGTGCTTTGTTTGCGTTGAAGAAAGTTCCCATATGTGAATTGTTCACTGACAATGGCAATAAAACTGATTCTGATGACGTGGTGAGGGGCCCCCAAAAATGTTTTCGCTTAGGGCCCCCTGAAGGCTTGGGCCGGCCCTGGCCGTACGGAGCCTGATGGTGTTTTCCCAACGTGTATCCAGCCATTTAGCCCGAGCCCGCACAAAACACTCGAGCGCGGCACAGCTGGAAAAGAACGCCGGTTTGAAGATGAGAGTTTCTTTTCCCGATGTCGAAGCACACAGCTGCTCTTAATAGCCATTATTTCCAAGCAAATAACAAGTGTGCGGCGTTCATTTCCCTATGATACTTAAATAGCTGAGGATCTCACCCTGGGAAGTAGACGCTCCCATTGTTTTTCGATGATGCACGTCTCCCGTTTCCGTTTGGCTCTTCCAGGGTGTCCGCGGCGAATCGTCTGCCTTTGGTTTGACTATCGACTTTTTAATTTCATATAATTGCACGTTGGAAAGGAAATTGCAGCAGTCTGTACTCAGAAAGCTCCAAAACAACACAATTAAATCCTCTTATTCTGCAGTTAATGGGAGTTTGGTTTGTTGAATTCTGAACCAAAATGTTATTTCTTTCTTTTTGTGAGCGTGAAAAACAAATGATAAACTGACATATTGTGAATCCTGCAGTGGTGGAACATTTCTAAGTATGTGTACTTTACTTAAATACAATCAAATGTTTCTTTCTGGCTTGAGGGGTTGTTTTTCCAGCACAATCATAGAAACAGTTCATGTCATGGCTTTGAGGAAACAGAAGTAGATCTTTATGTGGGGTTTTTCTTTAGTTTTTTTGCTCCTGTATCAGTACTTTGACTTAACGAACAAAACAGAGTGATTTTTCCACCAGTGAAATCATGTTGTGTTGTTGTTGACACCCCCCTCATGGGTTTTGGTCCCGCTGAGCAGTCAACACAAAGGTCGCATGGCTATCGGGGCAGTTGGCGCCATAATGGTTCTAACAAACTGTTTTTTGTAACAACTATGTCACTAGTTTATCATAGTTTATATATATATCTTTCACCATCGTTATTATTCCTCATTGTTTACCACTGAATCACCAAGACAAGTTCCTATGTTTGTACATTCTGTTGACAACAGCAATAGTATTAGTATTAGTATTATTTAGTCTTATGCTAGCTATTTTTACTTTATTTTATTATTATTTTATTGTATTATTATTTTATTTTTATCTTTATCTTTTTATTTTATTTTATTTTCCTCCTTTCCCTATAAAGATATGAGAGGAGTTTTGTTATTAAGAGTTTTTGTTTTTGTTTATAAGAGTTCTTCTATTATTATTTTTTCAAACTTCCTATAAGTTATCTGTCCTTTTCCTCCTGTAACTGCTGCGTTGTAACACGGAAATGTCCCCATGTGTGGACAATAAGGGATTATCTTATCTTAATAAACCCTTTGAAAAGCTAAAAATCACCTGTAAACTAATCTGAGCAGTTAATGTATGCCTCCATGTTTGTTTACACCAGCAACCAGAACAAATATGGAGGCAGATACCAAAAAAAATCAAAAACATTGGTCAGTCTCTGTCTCCAATTGAAATAGTCACTATTCTTTTGCTAATGGCTACACTTTTGTTTCACTTTTTGCAATTTATTCCTGAATATTCTTCTTATAAACGAGTTTACAGAAAAGAGAGAATTTCGTTTGAACTTTAGCTCGTTTTCCATAGAGTTCAAAACAATCCCAAGTCAATTTCACCACCGTGTACCAACCAATAGCTTCATGATAATTGTATTTCTACATCTGTCGCAGCCTGTGCGTCCTCGCGCCGTAAACAGCTGTCTGCCTGTTTAAATGTCTGGTCATGTTAATACTAATTAGGTGCAGTCTGTTGTGACATTATGGCAGGAAGACTCTCAGCAAGCCTCGAATCCACAACGGTGCCAGAGATTCCCCCTCCAGCTTTGAAACGACAAATAGAACAGCTGAGGAAAGATTTGTAGCTGTAAACAGGGTCTGGCTTTCGAAATGCTGTCAAAGCAAACAGATGTTGACAGTGTGGATTGGTTTCAAGTAACAGCAATAAACATTATAAACTGTCCATAGCTTTAAACAGCCAAATCCACCAGCGTGCAGACGTCCACATAGAGATGCATTAGCCAAAACTTTCTTATAAAAGTGAACGAAAGAGCAGAGGAACATCAGAAAAGGAATTCTATGGAACACATATTTAACAGATTAATTGCAATTATCATATATTCTCCACACGCTAAATGCCTCTTCCATATTGTTTAATGTCATATTCATGTGCATTCAACTGATGTAAATAAGAGTGTTTACTTTACCATTGTTATTATTAGTATTATTTGTCTTATGCCATCTATTTTTATTTGCATTATTATTATTTTATCTTTATTCTTTATTTTCTTCCCTCCATTCCCTATTAAGATATGAGAAGACCTGTTTACATTGTTTTGTTGATAAGAGTTTTTGTTTATAAGAGTGTTTTTTTTTAAACTTCCTATAAGTTATCTGTCCTTTCCCCTGTATCTACTGCGTTGTAACACCAAAATGTCCCCATGTGTGCACAATAAAGGAATATCTTATCTTATCTTATCTTTAACAGCCCTACATTTATGCTAGGCTAAGTTGTTTACAAATTTAAAAACATTTTTGCCTATTTCAACATAATATGTATTTAAAGCCGGGTGTTCACTGCACAATTTGTCCTTCAGCGACAGAAGATGAGGGGGTCGTAGGTCAGACAGTGAGACAGGGACAAAGATTAAACTTAGAACCGTCATACGACCAAAGACGAGCTGCGATTGACATCAAACCTGCCATCAGTCAATCTGTGACCTGCAGGAAACACAAACATGTGACCAGAGTAAAGAAGTAAAGACAAACCACAAATACTGTTTTATTTTCAGACCTTTTTTCATAGTTTTGGCCGGGTTGCGACTTATACTTATATTTATACTTATATACTTATACTCCAGAGCGACTTATATGTGATATTATTTGTTATTTTCACACTTGCAACCACATTTCACGCTCCAGTGCAACTTATGTGTTTTTTCTTCTCTATAATGCATTTTTTGGCTGGTGCGACTTATACTCCAGTGCGACTTATAGTCCAGAAAATACGGTACTCACAACACATGACAACAGTAAACGCACACATGTGATCGAGAATAAACACAAATATTGAACAACGGTAAACACAAACGAGCTGTGACGAGTTATAAACATAAAGTGCTTCTCAAAGTAATACTTAATTTATACTTTAATAAATGCAAAATACTTGTATGTAACGCTAGCCTCCGTTCATCGGTACAACTGCAGTCACTTTTACCACTCAGAGCCTAGAGTCTGATATTGGCTCAGATAAACTTTGCTCGTAGCGACTGTGTGAACCATGTGACTGCGTTCTGTCTCTGGATTTAAATTCCATGTCGTGTAGTTTGACATGTTGCAAGACAAGACATGACATCAGGCTTCAGGCACCTTTTGTGAGACTGACAGACGTCTTTATTTAATCAGGTCAGACACAACCAATCAATCTGTTCTTCATCTGAACTTGAAAACTGTTTTTAGTAATGGCATAATAATAGTGTGGCAAACTAACAGGTCTCACTATAAGGATCTGTAACCCATGGCAACAAAACAATATTGGTAATAAACAACTGTATCATCTGTGTAATTACTGGGCACATTAAACTTCTTCTCTGTCAGCATAAGTAAAGATGAATGAAATAAGGTGAATCCATTAGATGAGGCAACCCAATCCCTAACAATTATGATCAGGTTCAACATTGTGGATTTTCAGTTTAGTTTTGTCTTTCAAAAGCTGTCAATCTCCCACAGAGTTACAATAAGTTCATGCGGCCCTCCATTTACAATTATGACATTACATGACGTCTGAAATGCCCTGAACACAACGCGTTCAAGCTGCACCTGCACAATGTAATCAATGAGCCCGTCGGACCCGCCCCCTCCGAGTGTTTTCAATGAATGAAGATCAGTTTGTTATCTTAAAGGCGCAATGGACGATTTTTCGGCGATTTGAGTGCGCATGTCACTCCCTCGTGTGGACTGATACAACACACACGTGCATTTGTTTATTAGCGCAACGGAGCGCATCGCATCGCTCGTCTCCCGTAGATTTCTGTCCACTTCTGCGTCAGCCGTCTTCATTTTGCCCCGTACACTGAGGGAACTATATTATGATAGATCCATGCGCATAGACACGTGGGGACGAGCTTCACGCGGCTGCAGGTGAGCGGTGGGTGAGTTTTATGATTGATACGTGGCAGGACAAATGGACAGTCCACGCCACGAGGAAATAAGACTCAGATTTGGGCCAAAAAAATCGTCCATTCAACCTTTAATGTTCAGGAGCAGGACCACACCCCTTTCACGCCCCTTCCGGCAGCTGCACTATCTAAGCCTCCAGGTCACACACATCAGCGTTCAGGACTTTGTGCCCCCGCCTTCCATTACTCTAATTCATCTCTTAGACGGGGGTATCGTGGCCCGGGAGCCAACCAAAGCCCCAAAACTGCATCCACATCTGTATATTTGTGTTTTTCATCTTTCTGGGACGTCGATAAACCTTTGCTGAGGTTGTGGTGCTTCAGAGAGTGAAGCCTGTGTGGGCATTTAGTATG